>NC_079149.1:45903400-46236302 GCF_945859685.1 Eupeodes corollae
TTTTGAACCGGTTTTAATATGCCTTGAGCATAAATGTAATAAAAAAGGTTAACTGCACAAGTAGAAAATTGAGAATCTATAATAATTATAATCATTAAAATGGTTTCGTTAAGTATAAAAATTAGTTGAGTCTTCCTTCTTGGTGTATCAGAAAAGATGGTGCATTGCGAAGAACTATGAATAAAGTAGGCACAGTTTTTTAGTGTAGATCATTTAAAGGTTAAAGTTCACGTCATGTTTACTTTTATATGGTTTTCAATTTTTTTGATATCCAAAGTTAAGTTGTACATGGCATGTTTTGACAATTTTTGAAAGTTTAATTCGTCATAAGAAAATGTGATGATGATAAGAAAATTTGTTTGGAAAAAAAAAATTATACGGCAAGAGTTTCTAGGGGCAAGAATGAAAAGTTATCAATAAAGATCGAATCCAAGCCTTTTATTATTTTGGATAGGTTGTTCATCAGTTATTCCCGGTAAAAACAATATCTAAAAGACTTCTTCTTTCGAGTGTAAAATTGTCCTTCTTGTATCCTCCTACTCCGAATTCCTTAAGAGACAATTTTGTCCTTCAAAATTGTTTAATGAAAATGTTTTAAGTTTAAAACAGCTCATCTGAAGAAACAAGAATGTAGGCAAAAGTTTAACTAAAAATATTGACGTTGATATTTATAAAAGCCCATGTAAATAGATTAAGTTAAAAAAGAGGCTGGGATGCGACCCACACTGAAAACTTGCAATAGATTTTAATTTTGCATGAAAAAAATGTCTATTGGATTTTAATAAAAGATTTTGATTGTCGAAGACAATATTTTCTGTGTGATAAAAGCCAATATTTTTAAACTTTGAAAAGATATTTGGGTCGGACTTTTACGAAGTTTTAGTATTGTTTGTTTAAGCTTATATTTTTTGTAAATATTCGATTTATCTTAAAATTTTATTTATAAAATTAAATTAAGTTGAAGCCATTATCTCAATTTTTTGGAAAGATATTTGAGCCGAAAATTAATTAAGCCTCAATTTTTACCAACTTTTAGTTATGAGTTCTTCTTTTTGTGAAAACCTGTCAATTTAGTTTTTGTGAAAATTAAACTGAATGTTGAAAACAATATTTTTTATGTACGATAAAATTAATTTGAAGCCAATATCCCAAATTTTTAAAAACATATTTGAGTCGAAAATCAATTTTTATGAACTTTTATTAATTTTTGTTTAGGTTTGTATATTTTGTAAAAAAACTATCAATTTCGGGTTTTTCTCAAAATTTTGACAACAATGTTTTCTATTATTATTTTTTGAAAGACTTTTGAGTAGAAAAACAATTTAACCAACTTTGAGTCATGTTGTTTTAGGTTTTATTTTTTATGAAAAAGCTGTTTATTCGATCTTTCGAATCGATCGAATTTTTTCTAATTTTTTCACACTAAAAATCAATTCTATGAAACGAATCTCTTAAACAATTTAAAAGAGCCCCGGAACAATTGGGAATAAGTTTTGGAATTTCGAATTTCGGAAATGGGTAACAAAAGGGTAACTTTTTAAGTTTTATTTGGACTTAATATCTTCATTTTTGTACATATTTTAATGAAATTTTGGAACAATTTGATGTGAGTGATTATGTATATTCAAATATTTTTTTAATTGTGGTTGTCGGTAAAGGGGGAAGGGGAGGTAGGGATGTTTTTTTTTTAATATAGGCATAATCATTATTGATTTCATAGAGTCGGAATTTTAAAGACCTTTTGGTCTTTGCTGAATGAATAAAGTTGTTGCTTAAAATTTTAATTTTTCAAGGGATGGCACTAGGAAGGGGAAATATTATAATTTTCGTTCTTGCTTATGGTTTTGGACGAAATGAGGACACGAACTGGTGAAAGTATGGTTTGAATTGGAACATTTTTTGAATTTTTGATTTTTGAAGAGGGGGAGCTAAAATAATTTTTACAAAATTTAAATACATTGAGATTTTGTTTTGAAAGATCGATCATCAGTGTAAATAATAGGTTGAAGGCCTAGTTTTGGTTCCAGCATACGTGGTTAGTCACGTTTTATTAAAATGTAGGCTTAAGAAAAAAACAAACAAAAATCGGGAGACGTATTGTGCATTTTTGAAACAAAAATTCGGGGGCAATATCTATTAAAATATGCATTTCAAGACACTTAGTTCTTGGAAGAATGGTTAGAACACTTTTTAGAATCTAAAAAAGTATAAAAAGTTGGAATTTCCCATATTTTTTAAAATTTAGATCATAGAGGTCCAAAAATTTGAAACAATGTTCAGAACAACTGGAACAACCTGGAACAATGTTCAAAAAATCGATTTTCAAAAATGGGGGAGGGCTAAGCCAAATCAGTTATTGGGTTCTAAGACCCCCATTTTTGGGTATTTTTCAAAAAAAAAACTTTGGAACAATGCGGAACATACCGGGAACAACCTGGAACATTTTTCAAAAATTGGAAAATGGAAAAAGGGGGGCTATCTTCACTCACTCTATAAGCATGCGAAGTGGCTATTGGTCTACACGGATTCAATTCATTTTTTTCTACTGAATGTGGCACGCAATAACGCATTGAGTCAAATTTAAAAGCCTTTGCAGCTGATCCTTGTTTGTTTTTAGTCCTCAAAACTGAAATGCACGGAAGGAAATATATCAGTATGGGTGTGAACGTTATACTGTATGGCTTAGATTTCCATTGGATAAAAAGTTGTAAGCATAGTTAATTTGGCCATAATGAGAATAGTCATAGCGAGAAAAACTAGTAGCATTGCGACATCTCCGGTACAGTATGGGGCTGAAGGTAATGCTGTCTCTTCAAACATACTATGCATCCAAGTATGACAACCAGGAGACACCTTGAGGGAGGCAATTGCGCGGTTCGGACGCTAACGTCCATCACACATTATGGGGTAGCTCTGATATAGATGAGAGAGGTGAGTCCTTATTTGATTACTTACTAAGCACTAACCTACTTATAAGTAATATTGGTAATGAACCCACTTTTGAAACCAAGAATAGGAAAGAAGTACTAGATATTACACTTACCTCTGACTCGATCCACAATCTGAACTTAAACTGGCATGTCTCAAAAGAGAATTCCTTCTCTGACCACAAATATATTCAGTTTGAGTTCAAAGATGTGGCAAATACATCTACGGGTTTTCGAATTCACCGTCATACTAACTGGGAGTGATATAGGGAGGTACTAGCAGAACTGCTTGATCACAACCTTCTTAAAAGCTCCTCCAGTAAAGATAAACTAGACCTTTCTGTGAATCATCTCACCGAAGCCTTTAATGAATCAATCAGAACTTCATGCCCTGTAACCATTTTAAAGGGTAAAAAGAAACCTCATTGGTGGCGTAAAGAACTAGAACCATTCAGTAAGAGCTGTCGCAAAATCTTCAATAAATCTAAGTACACTAGATCTCCTTCTGACTGGGACTTATACAAACAAGCTCTAAAGCAATATGAAAAAGAATTAAGGAAGAGTAAGAGGTCTTCTTGGAGAAATGTTTGTGGTAAAATAGAAAATACTTCAGAAGCCTCAAGACTCTGGAAAATTCTCTCAAAAAGTTCAACAATACCCAGTGCTTTAAAGACTGAAGCGGGCACGTGGACTATCACAGATGAAGAATCTCTTAATCTGTTATTGGAAACCCACTTTCCAGGTAGCTCAAACATAGTCAACGACTTAACATCAGAGCCTCAAGCTTCTACAAGCGATTTAGTTGATCTAATAACGTGGGAAAAACTGCAATGAGCCAGCATTGATCCATATAAATCTCCAGGAGCAGACGGAATCATTCCGGCCGAACTACAAAGGTGCTCAGACATGATCATTCCACCTTTGGAAATAATTCTGACAAGCTGTTTAAGGTTGAGATATATTCCCAAAGCCTGGAGAATGGCAAAAGTAGTCTTGATTCCTAAAGCAAGGAAACCCTCTCACGTTAACTTTAAAGATCTACGACCAATCAGCCTATCACCCTTCCTTCTTAAAACCTTGAAAAGATTGATTGACATAACTTAAAGCCATGTCTCATTTCCACATCTCAACATACCTACTCTAAGGGAAAATCAGTAGAATCAGCACTTCACTCGCTGGTACGTATTAATAAACATTCCCTCGAATATAAAGAATATAACTTAGTAGCGTTCCTAGATATTGAAGGAGCTTTCAACAACGTCAGTTACCAGGCGATCACAACAGCAATGGATAAGCTGAAATTAGAGAAATCGCTCATAGACCTTATAAGTCTCATGCTCAAAAGCAGGACACTAACTTCTAGCATGAGAAGTTTTACTACCACCAGATCCGTGAATCGAGGCACCCCCCAAGGTGGGGTCCTTTCGCCTCTTTTATGGAACATGGTAGTAAACGACCTACTTACATCATTGGAAGCAGAGGGTTTCAAGGTGATTGCCTATGCTGACGACGTTGCAATATCCGTATCTGGGAAGCACCCCCAAGTTCTCTCGGAACTCCTACAAAATGCCTTAAATAGGCTAACAAAATGGGCTAAGTAATGTGGCTTGGACGTCAATCTACATAAAACAGAACTAATACTCTTTTCGAAGAGGTGTACAATTCCTCAGATTAGCCCACCCAAAGGAATACCATTAAGCTTTTTCGACTAAGCTTAATATTTAGGCCTCATTTAAAAAAAAAAACTAAATTGGAAGGCAAATATTGATGAAAGAGTAAAAAAGGCTACTGTATCGCTTTTTACTTGTAAAAAGGCCTTAGGATCAAAATGGGTCTTCTCCCCAAAAATAACCCACTGGCTAAACACTTCGGTAATCAGACCGATACTCATTTATGGAGTTGTCGTATTGTGGACCGCACTAGACAAGATGGTAAATCTAAATAAGCTCATCAAAGTCCAGCTGTTAGCAGCCAACTCATGTGTGAGGCTTAGAGCCACCTCTCAATGGAACAGTAGCAATACTAGACATACTACTATTCTAGACAATTTCAGATCTATCCCAGATCGCTTAAACTATACCACCCCAAAAATGGTATTATGTAAAAGCTTTCATATGTCCATCCCCTCAAGATCCTCCTGGGAAGAAGAGAGACCCCTCGAAGACGATGCGGTACACTTCTATACAGACGGTTCAAAGACCGATCACGGAGTTGGAAGTAGTTTCTATTTGGAACAACCGAATCTCAGTCTATCATATAGACTTCCCAATCAATGTAGTGTATTCCAGGCAGAAGTAATGGCGATTAAAGAAGCACTATCCTGGCTCAAAGAAAACGTTATATCTCTCGCGTCTGTCTCCAAAAACTCTCAAATAGTCCACGATTGTCGATCCTCTCTGAATGAGATGATGGAACAGTTTAATATTCACCTCATTTGGGTGCCGGGCCACAGAGACATTCCGGGAAATTGCAAAGCCGATTGGCTCGCCAAAAAAGGAACCCTTCTGCCTAATATTAGACAAAAACATAACATAGGAACACCACTTGCTACATGCAAATATCTTCTCAAGCAATATGCTCTAGAATCAACAAATGCTAGATGGTCACAGAGTACCACCTGCCTAGCAACCAAGCAAATATGGCCAAGCATAAACTTGAAACGGTCAAAAAGCTTGATATCACTGAGCAGACAAAGTATAAGCTCTACAACTGGAGTAATAACGGGACACTGCCTCATAGGAAGACATGATTCAAGGCTAGGGGTCTACTTAAATGACTTCTGTAGAAGCTGCATGGACGAGGAGGAAGAGGAAACAGTCCAACACCTTCTATGTACATGTCCAGCACTCTCCATTAGAAGGAATAATTTCCTCGGTAATCCCTTCTTCGATAATACCAGTGAACTGGCAACGATTTACACAAAACGTCTCTCTAACTTTATTAAGAGTACAAAATGGTTTGTTTAAGTTCTTACTCCCCCATGAGTAGCCTCATTAGTGGTATCACAATGGAGCCTTGAGGTCTAGGTGAGTCAATGACTTGACGGATTCGTATTCTAGCGACCTTGAAACGAAAAGACAAATCACAAGTTTTAATCGGAACTATTAAAATAAGTCATTTAAGAAGTTAAAGCGCAAAGAAAAATTGTACAAAATATCAACAAAAAAAGAAGAAAATTAGGTATACGCCTCAGTGAACTTTTGTATCTTAAAAAATTGAAGTGTTTAATCACTTGAATGAATTCGTTTTTACCTTTCTATCTCAAATTGTATTATAGATATTACGTTATGTTGTAAAATTGTCCGCTATTCTGTTTGATAGTCATCTTCACTACCTAAATATGCCTCTGAAATGATTTTCTTGAAACTTGTTCCTTTCAAAAATAAAATAACTGAATGTTTTAAAGTTTAAAACTTTCGTATAAGTTAGAGCACCCTCAGGGTGCATCTTAATATCCTAAAAGAACTCTTACAAAATGCCTTAGACAGACTAATACTTTGGGCTGATCGGTGTGGACTGGGTGTTAACCCACACAAAACCGATCTGGTCTTATTTTCGAGGAGATACAAAATTCCATTTGACAACCCTCCTTATATTAAAGGAATCCAATTAAAATTCTCAGACGAGGCTAAATACCTAGGTCTTGTCATAGACAAAAAACTAAATTGGAAACGCAACGTACAGGAAAGAGTCAAAAAAGCTACTGTAGCTCTCTTTTCTTGCAAAAAAGCTATTGGTATTAAATGGGGTTTACAGCCCAGAATCACGCATTGGCTATACACATCGGTAATTAGACCGATTTTAACGTACGGTGTGGCAGTATAGTGGACTGCTTTAGAGAAAGGTATAAACAGGGATAAGTTAAATAAAGTCCAACGTTCAGCCTGCCTGTGTATAAGCAGATCGTTTCGCACGACCCCGTCTGCAGCACTGAACACCTTGCTCTACCTTACACCTCTTGACATATTTGGCAAACAAATAGCTGCAAGCTTGGCTATTCGCCTCAATGCTTCGTCGCAGTGGACTAACAACAACATTGGCCACTCCGTAATTCTAAGGTACTTAGAATCAATTCCAAAGCACACAGACTACACCATCCCCCAACTACAATTCGACTGGAATTTCCAGATTTCTATACCTACCAGATCTTTTTGGGAGGATAGGACATTCTTGGAGGATGAGTCAATCCATTTTTACACAGATGGCTCAAAAACCAAAGAAGGGGTTGGTGGTGGTGTGTACTCTGAACGACTGAAATTAAGTCTCTCATTCCGCCTTCCCAATCATTGTAGCGTGTTCCAGGCGGAACTTTTGGCGATTAAGGAAGTCTTGTCTTGGCTCAAAGAAAACGTGATATCAACATCTGATATCCGTATTTTCTCCGACAGCTAGGCCGCTATCAAATCTCTGGACTCTGTCTCTACAAACTCTATAACAGTCCATAACTGTCGATCATCTCTAATGGAGATGGCGCAGCAGTTTAATATTCACCTATGCTGGGTGCCGGCCATAGAGACATTCCAGGTAACTGTAAGGCAGATGAACTCGCCAGGAACGGTACAGTACAGCCTATCCTACCACGTTTGGCAAGTACTGGCATACCAATCGCTACTTGTAAACTGCTACTAATGCTGGACGCTGCGAGGAGGGCAGGCACCAGGTGGACCAACATCACCACGTGTCAAGCCACAAAAAACATCTGGCCAACACTGGATTTAAAACGTTCAAGGTGCTTGCTCTCTCTAAGCAGATCGCATAAAAGCTCGATAATAGGTGTCATAACCGGTCACTGTCTAATAGGAAAGCACGCCACGAGACTAGGCGTATTCTCAAATGACTTTTGCAGAAGCTGTATGGACGAGGAAGAGGAAGAAACGGTTCTTCATCTTCTCTGCACATGCCCTGCTCTAGCTCGAAAACGCAAGAATTACCTAGGAGAATTCTTCTTTAACGATCTAAACGATCTAAATCATATCAGTATAATCAGCCTCTCACGTTTCGTAAGGGACTCTAACTGGTTCCATTGAGCTTAGGAGGAAGCCTCAAGATTCATGTGGTATCACAATGGCCCATTAAACTGGCCTAAGTGTGTCCGTTTCCATCTTGAACAGCCACTATAACCTAACCTTACCTAGAGCACCCTTTAAAATATATAGGGTCCGTTATCTAAATTTTTTTTTTTAACTATAGCTTATTTCATGAATGGTACTACTAAGGTCATGTCTGGTTTGACAGTTAGTTAGTTTTATCCTTCCGCTGAACGAATATGGTTGTGTATACGCTTAAACAACGGTTAGAGAAGATGCCGATTTTGGCAAAAAAAAAAAACATCTATTCAGATTAAGCTCATTTTCATCTTGGCGGGTTTTGGTAACAGAAACCAGCACGCATACCTTGAAAACGAAGCACCTTTTAGTGCGGTTATTGGTCCAGAGGGATAATAGGGCCATTTTTCATCGAAAATGAGAAATGAG
Source organism: Eupeodes corollae (assembly GCF_945859685.1). Lineage (NCBI taxonomy): Eukaryota > Metazoa > Arthropoda > Insecta > Diptera > Syrphidae > Eupeodes > Eupeodes corollae. Next base: position 45,911,802 of record NC_079149.1, read on the forward strand.
TGGCCATTGCAATCGTTATCGGGCCCTTTGAATGAATTATTGTTCACAAAAATTGAAGAGCAGGATATTGGTAGCATTTGGTTCCAATAGGACGGCGGAACTTCTCTCGATGTTTTTATAGCATTTGAAAAAAAAAAGTTATTTCGCGGATACTATACAAAATATGCGTATTTTTTTATTTTCTTATTTTATAGATAGTAATATATTAAATATTTAAATTTCGTAAATTTCAAACATCATTGCGAGCTGTCAAAACTTTGTATCTTTGATCTTTCATTTTTCCAATAAGTTTTGCAATATTTCATCGAACCATCACCATCGTGTTGGTTTTTTTTTAGCTTCATATTTGCATAAAATATTACATCAAATATCACACACATCATGTATAACGTCTTCAAGCTCCTCTCAAAAACTCTTTCAATTTAACGATTTATAAAATTCTACTCACTTTTATTGATACAATGTTGTGTATCTATCTACGTATGAACACGTAGAAACTGGCTTTATATTTTTTATATTCAAAATTAAGTTTACCTGAAACGAAAAAAAAATAAGAAAATAGAATTTATATTTTTTGAATAATTTACTACAAGTGACTTATATTATAAAGAAAGTAGAAAAGTAACATAGGCATGAAAAAAGTATATTTGGCAAAAATTTAAGGGAGAAAAAAAAAACAAATAGGATCCCAAATAAATTTATCGATTCCACCCCTAAGGCACAATTTAGACGATTACATTTCCATTGCGACTTGCTTCAAATCTTCTTTATTTCTCCCGAAGCCTCTCCTCTTCCTCGTCACAAGGAATCATGAGGATGACAATAAGACGATAAGAGACATTTTATTGATTCCATTAAGGGGTTTTCTCTGCTAGGATGTTCTGTTTTGAAAATAGAATCTCTATAGGCATTAGGTATTGGAGTCTTGCTGCCCCATACTGATGGTGAGTTTTTGGAATGATGTTCTTTCTTTTTTATTATGGTGTACCAGGTGCGGACACATTAAATAGGTATGGCATAAGATATTTTACCAAGAAGACTCCAACTGAATTAGGAAAACACCAATGTTGAATGGGAATCCCTTTTACATATAGAAATATCTACCCACACAGTGCGTAAGTATCTAGAGACAGAAGAGAACATGAAGTGGGTCATTGAATATCAATTTAATTGGTTTGTTGAATTGAAATAAATCTCTACGATGGTGATGATGATGGTTTATGGATGAATTTAAGCACTTTTCGATTTGGTTTTATTATATACTAAAGGTATAACTTTCAACTCAGAGAAAAGGAAAGTGAATTTAAAGTGAAGTAAAGTTCCATTATTCTCATTTGTTGTGTATCATAAAACAATAGAAAGATTTTAAAATGGCGTAAAGTATCTTTTAAAGGGTTTTCTCTGTAAAATAAACGTTTAAAACCAACTCGAAATACATACATAAGTACTAATCAAAGAGTCTTGCACAAAATCTTAGAAATTGCTTAGCTCTTTCAATGAAAATAAAGGAAGAAGGTTTTTATCCTTAAATTTAATATGTAGGTTAACATTTTTAAATGCAACTAGAATTGAATTGAAAGTAGAAGAAGGTTTTCATCTTAAAATTTAATAGGTTAAGATTTTTGAATGAAACTTGAATTCCTTTTAAAAAGTAAATTTGAAAGGCTACAGAATAATTTATCAAAAGTATGAAAAATAAGTCAGACTAATTAGAGAGACCTTTATATAGATTTTATAAAACTAGGACTTCTTTGTTTCTTTGCACGCGAAATAAACAAATTAAACCTCTCTACTTATAAGCTCCAAGTAGCCTATATACCCACAAATCCTAGACGAATACTGCCTTTAATTAAAAAGAAAAAAACATATTCATAGTAATTATTAACAACCACATCTTTTAATAAAAGCTTTTGATTAGAAAACAAAAAAGAAAACAAATGAAAAACCAAGAAAATTCACATTTATGAAACATTATTAAGATCAAAGGATATTTTTTTTGTTTGTGTGTGTGTATTCATTTCACCCTAGTTTGCTATGGAACAAAAAATAAAACTTGCATCAATTTTGTTGTTTCTGTGTGGTTTTTGTGTGATATGATATTGTGGTCTTTTGATTATTCGAGAGAACGAACAAACCAAAGAAATTGTTTTTATTTTCTTCTTTTTTGGACAAAAAATTAATAATAACTTCCAATTTCACCCTCGAACACTTCTTGTGGTAAAAGAAGCTTTTTTGTTGCCATGGATTTTTTTAAAATGCTTTTTTTTTGTATTTAAGAGAAAGATTTTTAGTACCAAGGAATTGAACTTTAATTTTGTTAGGGTTTTAATAGCAATGAAATAGCAAAATGTTCTACATGTTTACTTTTATAGAAATGGTGGTTTGTGATGCACCTTGAGTTCGAGAACGAGTAAACACGGTCTTTTCCTTAGAACCACAGATATAACAATATCAAATTGAAATTAGTAGCCAATTGACATAGACAAAACATGAAATTTCACTACTCGTTAGGACTTCTCTCTTGTTACCCCATGAAATTCATGATGTTAAACGCTAGACGGCAAAAAAAAATGCTACGACAAGCTCAATGTACGGAAATTACGATATCAGGAAGGCTTCATTGTCACTTTTGTAGTAAGTTTTAGTTCATTTTAAGGTGTATTTATATCAAGTAATTTGATATTTGATATTTATTGATTAAAAAACAGCTGTACATCAAAATTGTCTTATAAATTGTACAGGATATAATACAATATTTATTAAGGATAATGCAAGTATGCAAACACTATGTTTAAAACAATTGTAGCAAACTATCAATAATTTATTCAATAACAATCAATTAAAAACTAAAGTCGCAAGAAGAAGAAATTACAATAATTACAAAAAAGTTACCTAATTAAAAAAATTTTCCTCAGTTCAAATTTGAGAAATATTCAAAACAAAGTTGATGAAACCTTCTATGTTCGATTCCAGACCTCATGTGACTGGAAGATTATTCCACTGTCTGACAGCAAACACGAAAAATTGCCTCCATGATGTCAAACAGGTAAACCTGGGGGAGCGCAACTAGGTAAAACAATTTGAAGAGCAAAAATCAAGCTTATTAAACAAATAATAATTGTTAAAAATTAGTTTGAAGAGAAGCAAACAACACCGATATTTAAAAAAGCTTCCAAGTTGCAATTTAAAAGTTGAAGAGCCTGAGACGAAACGTGATCGTATCTTCGGAGGTTGAAAACAAACCGAGCAATGGCATTGAATGCAACCTTTAGCTTACGAAGCGAGTTGGAGTCAGGACCTGCAAATATCTCACATCCATACGTTACTATTGGTATGATAAGTGATTTAACCAGCTTTAATTTAACTTGAGGAGGCAGAATTGAACTGGTAACAGATAGTCCTCGGAGTGAAGCATACATTTTGGAGATAACAGTATCGATATGGGTGTCCCATGTTAGCCTACTCTTGAAAGTTATACCTAGGTTTTTTGCATTTGTGACATATTCGATTTGGCAAGCGTTCAAGAAAAGGGGTGTAAAATTTTCAAAGTGGGGTTTATTTTTACATATTGGAATAGCTTTTATTTTTTCTGGATTAAGTACAAGTTCATTGCGAGTTGACCAATCGAATATTGAGCATAAATCAATGTTCATTTTTTCTATCGCATCTTCAACCATACCGATAGGAAAGCTTAAATATAATTGTACATCATCATCGTAGATGTGAAACTGGCAGTAAGATAAAACAGATGGCAAATCATTAATAAACATAGAGAACAGTAAAAGGCCAAGGATAGATCCTTGAGGAACACCTATATTGACAGGAAGAAACGAAGACATTTTACCTTTACACGATACGGCTTGCATGCGATTAGTCAAATACGAATAAATAAGTTTTTGGTTGTGTCAGAAAAATTGAAATAAGTCGTCAGTTTATCACAGAGAAGGCTAGAGTTAACGCAATCGGAAGCTTTGGAAAAGTCAAGTAGGGTTATCACAGTTGTATAATTAGAGTCTAAATCTTGTCTTATATCTTTAGAAACTTTAAGAATGTTAAGAAGACCTGAATCTTTAATATAATTTTTGATCTGGTTACTTAAGATAGTTTCAAAAGCCTTAGATAAAAAAGGAAGGATAGCTATTGGTCTGTATTCCATTTTCTTTCCTCTTTTAGGGATGGGTATAACTTTAGATTTTTTTCAGGAGGTGGGATAGATGGAGGTCATTATGAAGGTGTTGAAAATGTGGGTTATGTGAGGAAGTATGAAAGAAAAAAGGAGTTTTTAAAAGCCGGGGTGTATTGCGCAAGACCAGTCGATTTGGATTTAATAGAAAATAATGCTTTACCTACTTGATATTCATCTACTGAACAAACAGAAAAAGCATCGACTTTATCGTTTTCCGAAACACTAGATTGCTCGGTTGGGAATTGGGTTGGGGGAGTAGAGAACTATCAATTCAACTCCTCTAAATCAATGTTATCATCGGAAATAGAAGAATCTCCTCTTAAACCAATACTCTTGACTTCTTTCCAAAATTACTTGGAGGAACGATTTGAGTTGAACCTGTTGTTATAAAAATTTTATTAAGCTGATTTTATTAATTTAGTTACAAGGTTCCGAGATGAATTGAATTGCTGAACCATTTCTACGCAACCAAATCGTTGCCAACGTCGGTATGAAACGTCTCTTGTTTTCATAGCATTAATGATCTCAAGAGAAAGCAAGGGACAACTATACGATCTAATTTGACGAGTTTTAAAGAGAATGTTTTTATTCAAAAGGTAAGTAATTGCAACACTAAGACATTCAATTTGATAATCAACGTTTGATGTTGCAAAAATTGAGTAGAAGTCAATAGATGAGCAATCACTACATAAATATTTGACATTCATGTTACGATAATCACGATACTTGAAGTATTGCGGATATTAGTTTTCAAGATATATGTAAATCAAAAGTTGCAAAAACCAGATCATGATGTGAAAACACTGGGACGGAATAGAACATTTAACAAGACTAACATCAAGAATCGAAAGTACACAGTCAGGCTTAAAATGTGTTGGTTTAATATTATTCACAAAAGAGAGCCCCAGAGAATTCATTGAAGTTTTAAAACAATTAGAGGAGGGCTGAAGGAGGTTAATATTTAAATCTCCGCAAATGATTAATTTTGGTACTCGATAACACATTTCTTCTATTATCGGTGTTATAAGTTCAGAACTTTTAACTCTAGGTGGCATATATATAGAACCGATACTGCATTTACTGTCGCCGTCGAGTATATCAATAAAATAATAACCACATACCTGGGTACCATCAGAACACTTAACATGATTTGACCACATATAGTTTTTCACAAATATCGCGACTCCCCCTCTACCAACTACCATAATTGTGCAGATCATTGCTAACGTCAGGCCCGACGGCATATTATGAAACTTCTAATGATAGCTGAGTTTGACAGGTGTCAAATACCAGCACTACTAACTTTAAACCATGAAATGAATCACCCTATATATTTCTGGTGTAAGGCCTTCTAATAGTCTACACATATATTTTAACAAACAGCCAAGTTAGTTAAAATTAGTGCTTCTAAGTTATTATTCTAATTCAAAAAAATACTCATACGCCACAGTGCCCAAAAGTGAAATTCCTTTTTTTTTTATCCTACTTTTATTTCAGACTAATTTTTATGATCACAACAACTTTTTTAAAGCACTTATTTTTATCTAATAAAGCCACACTTAAGTTAACAATAATTCAATCAAAGAATGTTTAAGTTAAATGTTAAATAAAACATTTGATTTCAAAACGCTCAGGTTGATATAAATTGTGTAATTACGTTATCTGTCTAGTTTTAGTTTTCTAATGTTATCAGCTAAAATCTCGAAGTTCTTGCATCACATTCCATTTTAATCTTAAACAATAAATCGGAGATAAGGTTTTTGAAATACTTAACATGTATTTTTATTTGCAACTCCTTTCCATCAACAGGTTTTATTAAGGAATGACTTATATAAAATGTATATGCTTTATTTAAAAGAGGTTGGATGAGGTATTGACACAATTCATAAAAGACTTAATTTTCAATCAATTTCGAGCTTAAACGTTACACATTATTTTTTTCTAAGAAAAAGCTTGTAATTTTAACATAATGTAACAAATATTTCAAATTTATTATTTTTTCATACGTAAGTACATATGCGAAGCTTTGAGTTTTAATATTTTTAAACGTAAGCCTCAAACGGGTAAATTTTGAATGTTCATGAGTGCCGATGTTATATGTTACTTTTATTATATTGGGTTAGACGAGTAGTGGATATCTTAATTAAAAATCTATTATTGATATATAAATTATAATCAGTCTGTCCATACCCATGTTTAAAATGACTGCATCCTATCAAATGTCACTTACCCATGACGCCCAAAAAATCAAAATAATGTTAAAAACAGCAGACAATAGACACAACTTATCTGAGGGCAATTCAGATGTTAGCTTAATTGTTCAGTAGAATTATAATATTTAACTCCATTTGGGGGTTCGCCTTAATTTATAGATACTTATAAATAAAAAAAAAACTACCAGGACCCTTAAATCAACTAAATCTTTCGAAGAGTAAGCCTAAATAGATTTTTTCAATCATTGAACATGTTGCAGGAAGCTTATTTCAATAACACAATTCTTCTTCTTTATTTATTTTAAAGATTTACCCGGTCTTTAACTCTAAGGATAACCTATCACATTTAAACATTGACTACCTTTTTTGATTTTTGATTATTTTTAGTTCAATCAATCCACTTTTGAAAATATAACTTCCATTAAACTAGCATCAAAAACTATGCTATTTTCGAATTCAAATCAACAGATCGTTGTTTGTCCACCGACAATAATAATTGCATATTTACAAGCGGCGACGACGACGCAACAACACAACATTTCGACAAAATAAACTTCAACTTCGTCTTCAAAAAAAAAAATACGAAAGTCTACTTATCGGAGAGTAAACCGTCAAAAACTATATCCACCATGCATACGGAACGAACATGGTGTCCATTGAAACTGAAACTGAGAGTCTAGAGTGGAATTTACATAGCCGAGGCTGAAATGCTGAAACTCAAGCTATGCGGCCTCGGCGATGGAGACGTACATGTATTTCCTTGGCCATTCATTTGAGAGAAATGAAAATAAAGCAACAACACGATGTTTTGTCTGGAGATTTGGAAAAAGTAAAAGCGAAATGTTTGTTATTGTTAAAAGACTCTTTTGAGGTTTTTATTCTCTTTTTATTTTTGGTGAATAAAAAGCGCAAACGCGTACTAATTGTCATTGTACTTGAATTGTTAAGAGATTTTGTTATAAAATATTTTTGTGTTAATGAAAATTGTACTAGATTTTTAAGAGATATTTAAAAAGGTTTGTAGATTTGCTTTTGCCATGCGTGAAGATGATTCTCTTCTGAGGGATCAAGATAAGTGGAGAGTGGTTCTTGCATGAACTAAGTGGTCATTCACAATGGTAATATTATTTTTGGTAAAACCAATAAATGTAAATACAAAAAATACTAACGTTATTTTTAAAATTGAAAGATTTGAACATTTATTTTTGATAAGACTTGTAATGTAGGTACTTAAATAGTTCACAGATTCGGTTCTCTAAAGTAGAAGTACTAGATTTTGGACCTTTTACTTCAGCACTATCTCTATTGCCTTCTTGCATTTTATGACTATTTGAGCACAAGTACCATTTGGACAGCTGACAGTTTTAAAGCTATTATTTTTTGACATTTAACAAGTAAAAATTAAGATATTATTAAGAATTAAAATTGTGAAAACTCTGCAAACATAGTTCAAAGGTTTGAAACTTTTAAAATAAATTATTTGAAGAAAAAGTCCTTTGAGAACTATGGCTTAGTGACTTACAACTCCTAACAATTATTGTTTGCAAGTAATGTTGTCAGGGATGGAGCAGAAAGGATTTTAGAAAGCACTTTTCATGACAAGAATTACTTTTGGAGTATTTGTCAATTCATCGCAATAGTATACAAAACTTTAAATGGAACAGGCAGGGTTTCAACCCAAGACCTCTGGCATCATCACGCCACGGGTACTACAAACTTCAAACAAGAAAGCCTAAATGAATCAATTCAAAAGATCTTGGTGGCCAATTCCGTCACCTCTTCACAAGGTGTCAAAGTTATTCGTTGTTGCAGAATGACGATGAAGAATACACGCTCCTCTATCAAGGTCGGAAAAGATCTCACCGATGCATTGGTGTCAAAAAAGATTTTAGAGATCTCGATGCACTGTCATGCGACATCTTCAACATCGTTCTGGAAAGAATTGTGCAAAACTCAACCATCAACACTAGAGCCACAATCTTTCAAAGGTTCATCCAATTACTCGGGTACGCAGATGATATTGGCATAAGCAGTGGAGCGTTTTTGAGCATTGCGACGGAAGCGAAGAAGGTGGGTTTAGTGGTCAATGAGGGCAAGACCAAGAATATGCTGCCATCAAAAAAGGACATTGAACAACGACGTCTTGGACAAAACGTCACCATGGACAGATATAAATTTGAGGTAGTTGAGGACTTTGTCTACCTAGGCACCTTTATAAACACAGACAACGACACCAGCACTGAAATCAAATGAAGAATAACTTTTGCAAATCACTGCTTCCTTGGACTTAGAAGGTAATTGAGTAGTAAAATTCTCTCTCGAGCATCTATAAGACACTCATCATCCCAGTTCTCATTTATGGCACTGACGCCTGGATCCTGTCAAGGAAAGATGAGTTCGTCTTATGATGCTTCGAGAGAAAAATTCTTCGGGTGAGTTTTGGTTCCATACGCATAGATGGATAATGGAGGAGAAGATATAACGATGAACTGTACGTCCTGTACAGCGATACTGACATGATTAAGAGAATAAAAGTCCAATGACTTAGATGGCTGGATCATGTAGTGGGAATGGACATCAACGCTCCAGCCAAGAAGTTTTCGAATCCAATTCCGAGGGAATGCGCAGTAGAGGAGGACCGCAACTCAGGTGGCGCACACAGGTGGGTATGGACCTACTCCAACTTGGTGTGCGAAGCTGGAGGTAGGGACCAAGCTCCGCCCCGGACCGTAGCGTCACTTTAAGTAAGTAAGTAAGATCGCCGTTAATAGTGATAGTCAGCATTATTTTCGAAAAAGTACGGACCGATGACGCCTTCCGCCCAAAATTAACAGCAAACGGTATTTATATGGATGAATTGGCACCTCGTTAACCTGGCGTGGAGTGATGTCGTACCAAACTTCAAAACAACTGTTCCAAAATCCAATTAGCAAACACTCGACGTTGCGTGTGGTCATGAGGTTTCGCTTTTGGGTCAGTTGGATTTTGCATTGGTGTTATCCCAAATCACGGCACAGAATTCTAAATGTTTTGGATTGCCGCAGGCCAAGTTCTTGTGAGCGAAGCAGAATTGTCTTTAGGGACTCTGCCGCACACTTTCACGAATAGTGGCTATGTTCTTGGCAGGACTTGCGTTTCGTTGACTAATAGGTGTTTTGGCTTATTATTCACAGAGAAGATGGAAACGAATTTTGATACCAAACGTTGAATAGCCGACTTAGAAGGACGACAATTTACCCTGTAAAAAGCGGGCAACGCGCGCATCCTTTCTCTTATTTAACACTTATTTTGATAATAAAGCTTTATCATCTGCACGCTTTGCTCGATAATATTTTTATCTTAAGCAACTGATTAAAAAAAGGTACTTTGACAGAAAGTTAAAGAAACAGTATGGCCACATCTGTCAAAATCAACCCACCTGGAGCCAAGATTAATTTAAAACCGATATCTCTCCTTATTCTTGAGATATTGCAAATACAACATTCTAAAAATACTTTATTCATAACCTAGGGACCTTGAAACATCAAGAGAAGTCAAATTCAATTAATTCGAAAAATTTGACTGATTACAATTACTTCAAAACTTTTTATCAAAAAGATCTTAAATCAAAGCACACATTTTGTCTAAATGAGTTAACCACAACGTCCTCACTCCAGATTCTAAGTCATATAACATGAAAATTGTTTAACGTGAAAGTCAAGTAAATGTGTCATTTAAAGAGGAGACACAAATATTGTGAACATGTGTACTTGTGTGTTATATCCTTGATAATCTTATAAAGGGTGATTTTTTTGAGGTTAGGATTTTCATGCATTAGTATTGGATTTCAGACATGGTGTCAAAGAGAAAGATGCTCAGTATGCTTTGACATTTCATCATGAATAGACTTACTAACGAGCAACGCTTGCAAATCATTGAATTTTATTACCAAAATCAGTGTTCGGTTCGAAATGTGTTTCGCGCTTTACGTCCGATTTATGGTCTACATAATCGACCAAGTGAGCAAACAATTAATGCGATTGTGACCAAGTTTCGCACTCAGTTTACTTTATTGGACATTAAACCAACCACACGAATGCGTACAGTGCGTACAGAAGAGAATATTGCGTCTGTTTCTGAGAGTGTTGCTGAAGACCGTGAAATGTCGATTCGTCGCCGTTCGCAGCAATTGGGTTTGTGTTATTCGACCACATGGAAGATTTTACGCAAAGATCTTGGTGTAAAACCGTATAAAATACAGCTCGTGCAAGAACTGAAGCCGAACGATCTGCCACAACGTCGTATTTCCAGTGAATGGGCCTCAGAAAAGTTGGCAGAAAATCCGCTTTTTTATCGACAAATTTTGTTCAGCGATGAGGCTCATTTCTGGTTGAATGGCTACGTAAATAAGCAAAATTGCCGCATTTGGAGTGAAGAGCAACCGGAAGCCGTTCAAGAACTGCCCATGCATCCCGAAAAATGCACTGTTTGGTGTGGTTTGTACGCTGATGGAATCATTGGACCGTATTTTTTCAAAGATGCTGTTGGACGCAACGTTAGGTGAATGGCGATCGCTATCGTTCAATGCTAACAAACTTTTTGTTGCCAAAAATGAAAGAACTGAACTTGGTTGACATGTGGTTTCAACAAGATGGCGCTACATGCCACACAGCTCGCGATTCTATGGCCATTTTGAGGGAAAACTTCGGAGAACAATTCATCTCAAGAAATGGACCGGTAAGTTGGCCACCAAGATCATGCGATTTGACGCCTTTAGACTATTTTTTGTGGGGCTACGTCAAGTCTAAAGTCTACACAAATAAGCCAGCAACTATTCCAGCTTTGGAAGACAATATTTCCGAAGAAATTCGGGCTATTCCGGCCGAAATGCTCGAAAAAGTTACCCAAAATTGGACTTTCCGAATGGACCACCTAAGACGCAGCCGCGGTCAACATTTAAATGAAATTATCTTCAAAAAGTAAAGTTTTTTTTTTTTAAAAGTTCTCAAGCTCTTAAAAAATCACCGTTTATAAGACACTCATCATCCCGGTTCTCAGGCTGAGGCCTGGACCCTGTCACAGAAAGATTAGAGCGTCTAAGGATGCTTGGAGAGAATAATTTTGCGGGTGATTATTTATTCCCGTCTGCATAGATGGATAATGGAGGAGAAGATATAACGACGAACTGTACGTCCTGTACAGCGATACTGACCCGGTTAAGAAATTAAAAGTCCAATGACTAAGATGGCTGGATCATGTAGTGGGAATGGACCTCAACGCTCCAGCCAAGAAGCTTTTGAATCCAATTCCGAGGGACTGCGCAGTAGAGGAGGACCGCAACTTAGGTGGCGCACACAGGTGGGTAAGGACCTACTCCAACTTGGTGTGCGAAGCTGGACACAGCGAGGTAGGGACCGAGCTGGCAGGAGATGCATGTTGGTTAAGGTCAAGGGCCGCCCCAAACTATAGCACCACTTTAAGCTAGTAAGTAAGATCGCCATTGACTGTGATAGTCAGCATTATTTTAGAAAAAGGACGGACCGATGACGCCTTCCGTCCAAAATTAACTGCAAACGGTATTTATATGGATGAATTGGCACCTCGTTAATCTCGCTTGAATTGTTGTCGTCCCCAACTCTAAAACAACTGTTCCAAAATCCAATTAGCGAACAATCGATGTTGCGTGTGGTCATGTGGTTGAGCTTTTGGGTCAGTTGGATTTTGCGTTGGCGCTATCCCAAATCACGGAACTGAATTCGCTATGTTGTGGTTTGCGGCAGGCCAAGTTCTTGTGAGCGAAGCAGAATTCCCTCCTAGGGATTCAGCCGCACACTTTCAAGAATAGTGCCGATGTTCTTATGGCAGGACTTGCGTTTCGTTGACTAATAGGTGCTGACTTATTTTTCACTGAGAAGATGGAAACAAATTTTTTATACCAAACGTTGAATAGACGACTTAGAAGGACGACACCGTACCCTATAAAAAGGGGGCAAGGAGCGCATCCTTTCTACTACAAATACTTATTTTGATAATAAAGCTTTATCATCTTCAAGTTTTGCTCGTTAATATTTTCATCTTAAGTAACTGATTAAAAAAAGGTACTTTGACAGAAAGTTAAAGAAATAGTATGGCCACCAATATCTGCCAAAATCAACCCATCATGGAGCCAAGATTGATTTAAAATAGATATATCTCCTTATTCTTGAGATATTGCAAATACAACATTCTAAAAATACTTTATTCATAACCTAGGGACCTTGAAACATCAAGAAAAGTCAAATTCAATTAATTCGAAAAATTTGACTGATTACAATAACTTCAAAACTTTTTATCAAAAAGGTCTTAAATCAAAGCACACATTTTGTCTAAATAAGTTAACCACAACGTCCTCACTCCAGATTCTAAGTCATATAACATGAAAATTGTTTAACGTGAAAGTCAAGTAAATGTGTCATTTAAAGAGGAGACACAAATATTGTGAACATGTGTACTTGTGTGTTATATCCTTAATAATCTTATAATAAGAGAAGAAATTATGGGAGCAGAAAACTCTTAGAAGTTTTTCTTTTTGTTAAATGACAAAAGCAGTCCAATTTTCGCATTCATTTTAAAATAAATCCTTAACTTTTACACAATTCATAAATTAAAAATGTTCAAAAACTTGGTTAAGTATTTAGGCACACTCAAATTACATGTGAACAAGCTAAAGCTAAAGGACTCATTAGTATAACCATATCAGTAGGTATTTCCGGATTTTTAAATTTTTGAAGCGTACATACGTGCGTCGTTGTACTCTACTCATATCTGCCATATAAATATTTTTCATAATTTCATTCGCACTTTTCAGTGTACTTAACACATGCCACACGCAACCCTTATAACGCATATACCACCGCATGTACCCACTTCATGTACTTATGTCACTCAACCCCAAAACCTCATTGTCATCAAAATAACACATTCAACAGTAGGTAGGTACTTGTGTAATGCTGTAATGATTTTTGGTTGAAAAGAAAGAAAAATATTAACAAATAAAAAACAACAACGAAACAACAAAAACTGCCACCCTCTCTTTTGTAGCTCGCTGTGTGTCGCATTTAATTAAAAATTCAACAAACTCCACTTTTGATGCGTATATTGCAAGTGTTTGTGTCTTGATGGGAAGGGGGCCACCATCAGGATACACACGCCCGAGCTACCTGCCATTGGCAACAACCTTCCATCTATATCACAATCCCAGTCCTGCACCCAACAAATATACAAAAGGACCTTTTCATTTTTCTTTTGTCATTAAAATTCATACAAAGAAATAGGGAGAAAAATGCCAAGGATCTCCTTAAGTTTGCAAAAGGATTGTATCTTTTTTTTGTCTCTTCGAAAATGTTTAAAAGAAAGTTTAAAGCTTCTTAATTTGTAAAGATGATGTATGGGTTGAATGGATGGTTGGAGGGCAGACTGCATTAAAAACGAGGGATTATTATGTTTGCTATAGCGATCCTTGGATTCATTTAATCAGAAAATATTTTTAATTTGTCGCTGATGGACCAGAGTAATAAGTTTCAAGAATTTTTAATAATTGAATATGATGATGAACGAGAGCGTGGGGGTGGCTGCGAATGCTGCGGAGCAGGGTAGCAGGGTAGCTTAAGATAATGAAAAATGAGTGCAGCAGTTACATTTTCGTGTTTTAATATTTAATTAGGATTAATTGTGAAAACAAATTGTTAGTTTTATTAGAACAAGCAGGATTGCGAGCTCGATCCTTCTGTATTGATCACATCAACGCATTGCGGATCATTATTGAGCTGTGCGGTGAATATCGAGCACCACTACACCTGCTGTTTATCGATTTAGAGAAGGCCTTTGATAGTTTCAACAGGGAGTACATTTGGTTAGCTTTGAGGAGGAGAGGCATCCCAGAAAACTAATTGCTATTATTAAAGCAACATATTATGGATCCAAGTGCCACGTTCTGCACAAAGATGGTAGGTTGTCGGATAATTTTGAAATTCGTAGCGGAGTCAGACAGGGTTGTATTCTGACTCCAATATTGTTTTTGTTGGTGATAAGCGAATAAGGAATTTAATTTAAAGCACTTAGATTATGAGGACGATGTCTTCTTGAATTTCTCATAGGATCATTGACCTCCATCAAATGACAACAAGTGTGTAGAGAGAAGCAAAAATCGTGGGGCTGAAAATTGTTTCCGGTAAAACAAAAACGGTAAACCTCCGAACTCGACCATCCTTTCGAATTCATATTTCCTTACAACCGGTGGAAAAAGTGGAGATCTTTCCATACCTTGGAAGTATCGTCTCCATAGAGGATGGGACCGAAAACAAGACACCGTCTGCCGCATCGGTAAATCCAAATTGGCGTTCGATATGCTGTCGGAAATTTGGAAGAATAATTTTATCAACTTAAGAACAAAACAACGACTGTTTCGCACAAATGTCTAAAAGGGCACAGAACCTGGAAGGTTACTTTAACCATTACAAGAAAACTACAAACCTTCTTGAAAAGATGTCTTCGCAACATCCTAAGGACTTTCTGATCAAACCGAATATCCAATCAGGTCCTTAATAGAGGCACAGGTCAAGACCTATAGATTTTATTATACGAAGTCGTAAATGGCTACAGATTGGACATACGCTTCGAAAAGGTAACGACAGCATTGCAGGCCAAGCAACACAGTGGAATCCGCCTACACAAGAAGGAAGAAGATCTGGACGTAGAGAACCACATGGCGCAGTACAGTCGAGGAGGAATCAGCGTCACTAGGCAAGAGTTGGAGGGAGCTGAAACATATCTCTGAAATCCGCACGTGACCTAGATTTTGGTAGAGGAAAATAGACTAAAAATTCTCTAATTCATAAAAATGGTTCTAAGTAGGAAGTGAATAACTACCGTCTCATTTGTAAATTATCAAGTATACCGAAACTCTTGAAGAAAATTATATGTGAAAAGTTGACATTTTTCCTTAAGAAGCATACCACTACCACTAATCTTTCTATCTTTTCCAATTTCGTTTTAAATAAACTCGAAGAAGGATACCAAATTGATGTTATCTATACTGATTTTGCGAAGGCTTTTGAAAGAGTTAGTCACTATTTTGATTGAAAAACTGAAATAATTTGGTTTTCACTCAAATATGTTGAAATTGTTGGAGTCATATCTAAGGGGCCGTGTACAATTGGTTTGTATTGATCAAGTGCTGTCTAGTCTAATCATTGTTACTTCAGTTGTCCCGTAAGGAAGCCATCTTGGTCCCCTTTTTTTTTTAATATTCATCAATGACCTGGCTGATACCTTCTTAAATTCTAGTACATTTTTATTTGCAGATGATTTAAAGTTTTTCAGATGCATACATTTTTAAAATGATTGTATTCTTTTGCAAAATGATCGCCAAAAGTTAACAGAATGGTGTACAACTAACCAATTATTCTTGAACGTTAATAAAATAATGTCAATTTTTTTTCTTTTGTTGCAAATTTTCGAAAACTTCTTTTGAATACAAAGTTAATAACTTTGTTCTTGAAAGAGCTTTGGAGAAAAAGGACTTTGGTGTACTGTTTGATTTAAAACTAAACCTTAGCAACCATATAGAATATATTGTGGCTAAATCCAATTCAATTAAACGTAATTCAAAAGACTTCAAGGATCCTTTTGTCCTTAAATCTCTATTTAACTCCTATGCAAGATCAAACTTAGAATACTGTTGTGTGATTTGGAAGCCTTACTACAATATTTATTCAAATAGAATTGAAATTTATAATTCAGAAACTAGGTTGGAACATCGAAATCCCGTCGTACTCGACTAGATGTAATCTTCTTGGCACTCAGTCACTTGAAAATAGAAGGAAAATGTTTTCAGTAATGTTTATAAGTGGCATTTTGTCGCATCATATCAAATCCCCTTTCCTTTTATCGTTGATAGATTTGTATGCTCCCTCGCGTCAAATAAGAGAACGTTCCTTATTCCGAGAAAAGGAACATAAGGTAAACTATGCTTGTAATGAACCTTTAACTCGCTGTGATAGAGAAACAAATCTCATTTCAAATCATATTGATTTTAATTTTCATATAAACAGATACAATTTGAAAAATAATATACTTTTGTTCTTTTCGAATTAATTAATCAAACCTTGTTTATATAATTGTTATTTTCAACAGTTAATGTTATGTGTTATTACGCCTATTTTTTATATTATAACTGATTATTTTTTTCTCGACCTTTTGTAATCTAATTGTAGATATTAAGATCTCTAATTGATGTGAATAAATAAATAAATATTTTATCATGGTTAAACTAAAAAAAATTGAAGTTGAGCTAAAAGATTATTGGAGTTAATCACATAACGTGAAAGACTTTTTATGTCAGTATGTTCATTTAAATTGTTTAAGAAGAATTCTTCTAGATAGGTGTTATAAAGGGTGATTTTTTTGAGGTTAGGATTTTCATGCATTATAGTATTTGACAGATCACGCGGGATTTCAGACATGGTGTCGGCTTTACGTCCGATTTATGGTCTACATAATCGACCAAGTGAGCAAACAATTAATGCGATTGTGACCAAGTTTCGCACTCAGTTTACTTTATTGGACATTAAACCAACCACACGAATGCGTACAGTGCGTACAGAAGAGAATATTGCGTCTGTTTCTGAGAGTTTTGCTGAAGACCGTGAAATGTCGATTCGTCGCCGTTCGCAGCAATTGGGTTTGTGTTATTCGACCACATGGAAGATTTTACGCAAAGATCTTGGTGTAAAACCGTATAAAATACATCTCGTGTAAGAACTGAAGCCGAACGATCTGCGACAACGTCGAATTTTCAGTGAATGGGCCCTAGAAAAGTTGGCAGAAGATCCGCTTTTTTATCGACAAATTTTGTTCAGCAATGAGGCTCATTTCTGGTTGAATGGCTACGTAAATAAGCAAAATTGCCGCATTTGGAGTGAAGAGCAACCAGAAGCCGTTCAAGAACTGCCCATGCATCCCGAAAAATGCACTGTTTGGTGTGGTTTGTAATTGTACGCTGGTGGAATCATTGGACCGTATTTTTTCAAAGATGCTGTTGGACGCAACGTTACGGTGAATGGCGATCGCTATCGTTCAATGCTAACAAACTTTTTGTTGCCAAAAATGGAAGAACTGAACTTGGTTGACATGTGGTTTCAACAAGATGGCGCTACATGCCACACAGCTCGCGATTCTATGGCCATTTTGAGGGAAAACTTCGGAGAACAATTCATCTCAAGAAATGGACCGGTAAGTTGGCCACCAAGATCATGCGATTTGACGCCTTTAGACTATTTTTTGTGGGGCTACGTCAAGTCTAAAGTCTACACAAATAAGCCAGCAACTATTCCAGCTTTGGAAGACAACATTTCCGAAGAAATTCGGGCTATTCCGGCCGAAATGCTCGAAAAAGTTATCCAAAAGTGGACTTTTCGAATGGACCACCTAAGACGCCGCGGTCAACATTTAAATGAAATTATCTTCAAAAAGTAAATGTCATGAACCAATGTAACGTTTCAAATAAAGAATCGATGAGATTTTGCAAATTTTATGCGTTTTATTTTTAAAAAAAAGTTCTCAAGCTCTTAAAAAATCACCGTTTACATACGGTACAGAAAAGGTGAAGAATTTTTTCTTCCTTTTCCTCGTCCATAAAGTTTCTGCAAAAGTCATTTCGTGCTTTCTATTAGATTAGTGTCCAGTTATGTAACCAAGTTACAGAGCTTATATGTAATCTGCTTGGAGGTATCAATATCAAGCACCTTGAGTCCTTGAATGTTTTAAATCTAGGATAGGCGAGTCATATCTCGTGACCTGGTAGGTGGTTATGTTATTCCAGCAGATTTTGGTTTTCCTTAAAGCGTCTTGATTAAGCTGAAGCCTTCAAGTCGCGATTGGTATGCCAGCAATAACAAAAAGTGATAGAATTGCTAGCATTGTACTATTTTTAGCGAGTTTGCCTTACAATTTTCTGGAATGCATTTATCGCCGGTACCCAGCAAAGGCTAATGTTAATCTGTTGTACCATTTACTTAGGGATGGTCTACAGTTATGGACTGTTGCAGAGTTTTTAGAGGCAGAGTGCAAGGATTTAAAGACAGCCTGACTAATTGAGAAAATCTATATATCAAATGTTGATATCATGTTTTCTTTAAGCCAGGACAAGACATCTTTTATCGGCTTAAAGAAACTATTGAAAAAAGCTATATTGATTGGGAAGGCGAATTTTAGTTATTTAGAGTATACACCTCCAGCAGCCTCCTTATAAGTTTGTGATCGATCTGTACAGAAATGGTTTGATTTGCCACCCAGGAATGCCTGATCCTCACAAAAAGATCTTGAAATTATAGAATTCTGGATTGTCCAATCGAACTGTAGTAGAAGGATGATGTAGCCTGTGTGAGGAAACATGTATTCTTGAACTAATGTTTGAAAAAAATGACTTCAATCAATAACCACCTTTAAAAATGGAATCGAAATGAAAATGCTACAATCTTGAAATAATAATTTTTGAAATTTTGCTAGACTAACACTCAAAAATTGTATTTTTTCAAATAACTTGTAAAAAATTCAATCATACTAAGTATTGCAAGACTTTCAGATCTCCCTTCGCATAAAACTTTTTTTTGTGTATAGTCATCTTAAGCGATAGACCTTTTTTCCGTCTCCTGACAGGAGACCGGACAAATACATATATATATAATAATACGGTAATAGAAACGCTTCAGAAACTTACAGTGATTCAATTGTACAAAGAAAATCAAATACAACCCCAAAAGACTCGTAGAGAAACCGAAGCAAACAAGTAAAATGGGCACGAAAAACACGTTTAATAAAGATTTGGGAGCTACCGATTGTACCCATATTGCTATCTCCGAACCTTTAAGAGTTCTTCATATAGTTTAACCAGAAGCGTTTTTTAGCCTTAATGTGCAATACGCAACACAGCTTAAGAATTCAAAAGTGTGGACGCCCAACGGCGAGCTTCAGTTAATGACTCCAAAGTATTTAAAATACCAATATATTCATTAATGAACGAGAATATGTATGCTGGAAAATCATATCATTCTTAGAGATTCTGAATGCTCTACTGATAGGAAGTTAAGCCAGTTTTAAGATAATTAAAAACCATTGCCTTCGAGAAAAATTAGCACTACAAGTGCAAGATCAAGGGAATATCATTAGAGCTAAACGGCCCAACGAATAGACTCTTGGTCAAGTTGTATTAAAATCTTGAAATATTCTTCTTACATTAAAGCAAAAATTGATTTGACTAACCAAAATCCTAAACTTACTAACTTTTGCTTTTTGGTAATGAAAATGACAGTAGTTTAAGCTTCTCAAGCCTTGTGAATAAAAAACTAAAGCTGCAAATATTAAACTCGAGCTAGAATTTTATACTAAATGCTTTGAAGAATAATATTTTATTCAATCACATAAAACAAAGCTTTAGCTAGAACTGTCTGGCTTTAGCTACAAATAACAGTTGCGACTAGCTTTTTTTATTCATAAAGCTCATTGAAAGTGGTGGAAATTCTTTTGTCTACTACTGTATGTTCATCCTTAACGTCATTACATTAACACTATAAGAGTAATCACTTATGAACGTGCGATTCAGTCATAAATTTTAGTTTTTATTAACTCACTAATCTAACGAATTCCAATGGTCATGATGTCAGTACCGAAAAGTTTCTCCAAAACAGCCATAAATGTAAAATTAAAATTTTATGAATGCGCATGCATAACTTGAATTTGTCCAACTATCAAAATTCATTGAATTTCCTTATAAAATAAATTAAAGCTTAACGATCTCTTGTATACTCGTCTTGTACGTAGATATATAAATTTCTATTAGACAAACTGACTTGAAGGCATATGACGTTAATAAATTGCATTAATTATGATTCTAGTTATATCTAAACGAGCGATATAGGTAATTTAAATAATTTAATTGAACTTCTGCCACTTTATTCCATTGACCCAAATTTGAGGTTCAACGCTCGAACATACCACCGCATATGAATATCTTTTAAAGTATCTACCCTCTTTGCTCTAATGCGGCGTATAAGTCCCACTCAGTCAGGAAGCCGGTCAACTTTACAGCACAGCGCAGCGCGACTAATTAGCCGTTTCTTGATTTTTATCGCAACCAATCAGCCAACTACCAAATTATGCAACCACACATCACTATAGAAAAATATAGATAACTATTTTCATGCATCAACTTCAGATTCAGCTTGGGCTTCAGCTCAGTGCGATGCTGTACTCTCAGCTCAGTTCAACTACTTTATTGCTGTGCCCAATTTAGATGCCATTCGTTTTTATGCAGAAAGTTTATACACTATATACGCAATTGATTCCAATTAAGCACAAAGCCTGATGGACGTAAATATGCTCCGCAAGCTGCCAGCCTCCGCATCCACACAGGCGCTGCTATCGCTGCTGCTTAGGAAACTTATGCGTCGTTGCCTTTTGGTCAAATGAACTCCATTTAATATTAATTCTCGCAGAGATTTTTGCTTCTGGTGGCACTACACAACTACCACTCTGCACCACACCACACCATAGCACCATCACCGTCACACAACGACCAACACCGCCGACCGTTCGCCAAACCAGTGGCCTTAGATTGGACAATGTGTACATGTTTTTCTGTCCGATGCAATTGACGTAGTCCCTCGTCCGATGAAGCAGTGAAGTGACTTCATCAGAATGTCACCATTAACATTTTACACTCAATCAACCCCGGCAACTTGGTCCATCTAGCTGGTTACCTATACATATAGTCAGGGAAGCATCATCATCTACGAGTATCTGCATAGGTTAAAGCCTGAACGTTCCCCATCCCCACAGCCAAGCCAGCATCAGGAGAACAATCCAAATGAGGGGTCTTTCATATACGTCAAGTCAGCCACCCGCAAGCTGACGGGATGACCGCTATTATTAAGTTCGACCGGCTGGGCTGCATAGCGAAGCGACTAAGGCTTCGATATGGTATAGATTATTATGGTATAGATGAATGCGGGACGCATGTATAGACATTTTTCAAAGCCAAGGCATGCCATTCACTTTTTGCAGATTAAAACCATTTTGACAGGGCCACCACTGCCAGCTTCCCACCATCCCACCATATACCAATTCCGTCCATATCCAATCCATATAGACGTGCATCATAAGACTCTCTGTAATATTGACTTCGTCCGTCGTCGTGTCGTCGCATCGTAGCGTCAAATACGTTGGCATTTTTACTTGCAGAATGAAATATTTTTGTATCGGAAGAATTCATTTGGAAGGTTTTAGTGCAATTTTTTGCATTTTGTCTTTTTTAATTTTCCACTCTGACAACGACAAGATCGAATTGACGGTAACCCATATTGTTGCATATGTTGCAAAGTTTAATTGAACTTAACATAACCATGTTGTGCTGTGAGTTACTTTGAAAAATAAAATAAAAAGTAAACAATTTCATTGCAAACGTCAGTTTTGGTTGGAGGCTTATGATTGTTGGGGCGTAATTGAAAATGTCTGTTAATAAGAGTACAATATAAAGCGTTATGGTTCCGCATTGTACGGCTTGGCTATTGACCTTTGGTTTAGGTTTGGGGCCAGACCAGTGAGTATAGAGCCAGATAAAAACAATACCTAGCTATTTTAAAATACGTTATTATTGCTACTAAGTTTTTAAAAGGTTTAAAATTTGTTCTAAGCATATTTTATATTTACAAAATCATAACCTACTAATTTTTGAGTTTCCTTGTTTTTTTTGTATTCAAACTGGGAGATTAAGCTTAAAGGAACTAGCTTTGTACCCCATCACAAAATCAACTATTGAATTGAAGGCAGCCTATAGTGCACTTAGCTGTACAAGAACTCAAATTTTTGGCCGTCAAATTACTTATTTAGGTTTAAAGTTTTGCAATCTCGGAAAGTTAAGAAAAAATGTTGGCTTTCCGTTTACCTTAAAGTTAGATGTTAAAAGATTCAAAAAACCAAATAAAAAAGTAAAATATCAAATGGCTACAAAAAGCAAATGTTTTTGGTGAACATTTTCAGCAAACAGTATTTACAGATTCCTTACAGTTTGTTAATAGAAATGAAGAATGAGCAGTTTATTTTGTCACGACGAAAGGAGTAGGCTACAATCTAATGACTACTCAGGTTTAAAAAAAAAATATCACGTATCTCTAAATGATAGATATATAAACAAGGTAAGCCACCATCATTTTACCAATTATGGCAAAAGTTTTCGATATACTGGAACTGTAAAGGATCAGAAAAGTAATTAAAGAAAAAAGACTTATTCCAAATCATAAGTTGAAAGTACATAGAATTTAGAATGTGGTGGAAAAGGCACGTCTATATGAGTAGATGTTTCTCGAGCCTTTGTCAAGGTTTGGCACTTGGGACTTGAGTACAAACTGAATTAAAGCCCGTGTACCACAAGGAAGTGTCCTTGGGTCTGGTATCTTTTATAAAAATATATACTAGGAATATTCTAGTGGCTACTTTTAATGATGATACTGTAATATTGAAACCAGATAAATCCATTACAAAGTCTACACAAAAATTGCATGATGTAGTCCATAAAGTAAATAATGGTGTATTTAAATTAATCAACGCATATACAACTTACAAATGAAACAGAAACATAAACTATGTTTCAATTTCTATAAAAAGTACAGAAGCGCCTTACTCAAATATTTTGGTATGCCATGGACAGAGGACGTCCAACATAATCAAGTACTGAAAACCCGTATAAACTTATGGAACTCAAAAATGAGGCTGCCAAAACAAAGTCTTTCATTGGAATAACAAATATTTCTTGACATATTTATAGGATCTTCAAAGTGAAATAGTTTCAGACGCGGTTAAAAAACAAGAAGTATCACACAATCAGTGATCATACCAACACTGAAATAGAGAACGTGTACGATACAATATTCGGAGATTAAGAAGATCCATGCCCGACTCAATTTTACCCAGTGTTTTTAAAAGATGATCATTGTATAAAAAAAGAAGCGATCGATGACAGCATTAACGAGACCGTAGCGCTCACACTCTTTTTCATTTTCCGTAGGAAGTTAATATAGTTGTAATAGATCCGATTTGTCGAATTGAAAATGTTGATATTTCTCGACGTTTCAAGGTTCTTAGAGTCGTCGTCCACAGCTCAAGAATCAGTAAAGATATCGACGTCAAATAAATCTTGTTGACATCTTGTAAAATTTTGCGAAAAATCGAATTCACAATTTTTTTATGGAAATAAAAATCTAACAAAACTTTACTTAAAGTTGAAAAAAATTGATTTCGACACAAACATCGTGTCAAAAATTTGAGATTATGACTTCAAACTAATTGTGTCTTATAAGATATATAGAGCCCTTCCCGCCAATTTATCGTAAGCGCCAAAATAAATTTTATCCTAAACGAGAAATTAAAAGCATACTGCTGGTCCTTGAAACAACTTGTATCCATAGTCAGTATTGTAAAACATGACAATAGCCTTTAAGGCTCCATATGTCACTAGCTAATTTAAACAATTAAGTTGCCTATTTTATTGGAAATGTCGCTTACGATAAAATGGCTTGAAGGGATCGATATTGTTTTCAATTAGCGGTTTCTTTTTCCGTGAGAAATTTAACGCGGAGCACTTTTATGCGCATATACCATTTTTCGTAACAAACTAAATATCTTTTTTTTTACTTTCGTTTATTTTTTTGAATTCAGGAAACAGTTTCTACAACGAAAACACAAGAACTATGTTAACTTAACTTAAGAAGGAATTACAAAATTATATTATAATTATATGGAGTTTCATTTTAGTGAGAATAATGTGCCTGCTTATTTTTCAATAAAGCTGAAATATCTGGTTGAATTTGGGACAACTGCAACCTTATATCAGGCTCTGCATCAATATTTTGTTTTGGTCTCAACATAGCTTAGCAGAACCCTGTTGTTGCAAAAGGCAGAAGAATTATTTAAGCTATTTCCGACAATAAACTGAACTCGTCTTTCAACTCAAATCAGAATTCTGACAAAGACTTCTTTGTTGCAAAAAGTTCTTTTATCGAAGAATCTGAAGTCAGGTCAATCAAACATTCAAATTGCAGCGATGTGAGGGATTTCCTTAATGTTCAGGTGGAGTTCGTCTAGAAAATAATGCAGGAAGCTATTCAGCAAACCTACTAGGGGGATATGAAACTCATTTAAAATATCATCGGGAATGTCCAAAGCTATATCTTCTCTTTATTTTTAAATGCTTCTGTTTTGTCACTGGCATCGAAAACAGTTATTGCCTTACCCTGAAGTGAAACACTCAAATAATTTTTATTTTTGAAATATGTGTGACAGATACGCCAATTTCAATAACCAACGCTCATAACACAACATGTACTCCAAAACAAAGTTTTAGTCAATGAGGAAGGTTCTAACTTCAGCTCTCAATGAGAAATGTTGCGTCAGTGTTTTTCCGCGAGAAAGCCACCTTACTTTCGCGTGAAGAAGTAAAGAGGTATGTAGACTACCCATGTCACCACACAACTCATTAAAAAGCTTTATATTCTTTGACCGTGATTTTATGAAGTTAATTATTATCACGATTTCGTCCAACGTCTGCAGAAGAGCAGATCTTCTTGAAAGAACTGTTGATATTGGTAGCCCATACAAATACTTTTAAAATAGCCAACCTTGCAACATACGTTGATTCATCCATTTGCATCAAATTTTGTCTTTTGCTAAGTCTCCTATTCATCTTGATATTGTGTTATTTGACGAAGGAATGGTGTCAACCAATTTTGTTGACCTTTTCACCCAACAAACATTCAACAATGTCTTTAACACATGGCTTTATTAAGTTTTCAGCAATGGAATGGGCTTCACCAGTTTGCGCTATTCGGAACTTACCAAATAGGACGCCTTCAACCGGTCACTTCCTTTGAGTGGTTAGTAATAATTGTTTGAGATTTAGTAAGTTCAGTATACTTTCTTTTGAAAAAATCAGTCGGATTGCTTTTGCAATATGGATGAAACCTCCAAAGTGACGTTTAAGTTTTGATGGAAACATAGCCACTGTTCGGCAACACTTTGCCGCAAATTACAAGTTGTCACTTGCAGAGGCCCAGGGCCCCGCAATCCCTATGAGCCCCCATATTGCTGAAACATAACTTAACCTCTTTTGGAAAAAAATATTTGGATACAATTTTAGATGCATAATGAATGATCATAATTCATACTTCCCTTGCTGAACAACAACCTTTGTTGAACAATTAAAATCTAAACAACAGAAGGAATTAATTGAAAAATTACCAAAAATGACATCGTATTTCACTTCAATTGCAGGAGAAACGTCTGCAAGTAATACATCAATCTCTACACTTATCTACACCTTACTGAAAAGGGGGCTTACATAGTCAACAAATGGTTTCACATTATGGTTTCATGAATAAATTTCGGCATGACCAATGACCATAAAATCTATATAAACTTCCCATAGTAATTGCATATATTTAGACTTTCATAGATCTGATTATTTAGCGGAAACCATACTAAAGTTTTTGGAGGATCATGACATTTTGATAACAGATTGATAACAGATTTCAGAGGTCAAAGCTACTACAACGCGGCGAATATGTCAGGAAGGTTTTCTCGTCTGCAGGCAAGAATAAAAGAAAAATGTAAATTTGCCACTTTTGTATCAAATGTAGGGCACTCATTAAACTTGGTAGGAGTGCATGCCGCTATGTGTGTCTTAGAAGCAACCAAATTCTTTGACATTATTTCAAAATTGCATAACTTTTTCGGTATCTTCTCATCGATGGAGTTTGTTGACTGCTCATGTAGGTCCAAAAAAAGTTTTAAAAAGTCTTTCTCAAACAAGATGGTCGGCACGAGCTGATGCACTATGCGCCTTACATAAATGTCATCAAGAAATTGAAGACAGAAATTGAAGGACAGGCACGAGAGGCCAGAGAGGAAGCATTTAGTCTTTGCAAAAAAATGTGCTGAGTGCAATAGATGAATCTATAATTGGGCTGAGGAACAATTTTGATAATTTTGATTCATCATCCAGACAAAAAACCCGGATTCCGAATATAAGAACCTTTCTGAAAGGATGAGGTGCAGAAGCTCACGCCATACTTTTTTTGACGGCTCTGGACCCTCAGTAATTCTAACTGAGAAAGAAAGATTTAAAATTGAAACCCTTCTTCCCATTGTCGACACACTAAGCGTTCATTTGAAACAGACGAAGATTGGCCAACTTTTTGACTGTTTTTTCGATTAAAAAATCTGAAATCAGAAGACTTTTAGAAAACTGCCAATCTTCTGCAATGATTCAAGAAAGATTGACATGTTTGTCGCTAATGTGAAGAAAGCGACATCCGAGTAAGATGGAATAAAAATATAATTTGTCCATGAATGTGTATTTAGCGTTTCAAGTGGATATCTTCGAAGTTGTGCACCAGTTTATATATACTGCAATATCAAAATACTTAAAGCACAAAGCGAATCCTTGATTCATCAGTAAATAAAGAGTTAAAAGTTTTCGCACTTCTTACAAACCTATGAATTAGGTCATTTTGAAAGTACTGAAAAATTGTTATTTTAGGATATCCTCTGGTTTAAGTTGCACGTTAATTTCACAAAAAATTAATATTTTCTTAAAACAATTCTCTTAGCTTTTTAAATTGACGATCTGAATATTTTTTATTTATGGTAAACTGGGACTACAAACAATGAGCTTAAGCTAAGGATATGTCAGACCAAAATGGAAAGAAAAATTCTGAACATTCAATCGAGTCAAAGGGTACAAAATTAAGATATTTGCAATAGAACCAGAATTATTGATGTCATAAATAGAACAAGAAGA
The DNA here is from genome assembly GCF_945859685.1 of Eupeodes corollae. Lineage (NCBI taxonomy): Eukaryota > Metazoa > Arthropoda > Insecta > Diptera > Syrphidae > Eupeodes > Eupeodes corollae. Next base: position 45,939,067 of record NC_079149.1, read on the forward strand.
CTGAAATGGAGCTGGGCAGGATATCTATCTTGACTTCAGGGCCAGAGATGGAAAAAAATGTCAACGAAATGGAGACTTGAGAACAAAAGTCCAGTAGGACGACCCTAACTGTTTTATATTTAAATTCAATATACAAATTTTAAATTTATTATTGCATAGTTTTAATATATTAAGTTTTTTCTTTTTATTTTTAAAATGTTAACAAACAATTATTTTTCTTTTAACGCTTTAAAAAACATTTAGTTAATAATATTGGAAATAATACTAAGGCATTAATAATCAGTGAAAACGTTCCCTGATTTCAAATAAACAAAAACAAAACGTAACTTTGCATTTGATAGAAATTATATTTTGTCGACATATCTGCCATTTCTCTAAATTGATATCTTTTGCTCCTAATTTGAGTTTGGCATGATTCTGAAATATGCCATCAACTCAGCCTTTTATTCGCAGTCACTTAAAGTTTCACGCGTTAAGTCACTTAAATCAATTAAAAGATAGTCTCGCGGGCACGTTAAAACTTCTCAACATACGCACCAACGCATAATTTTCTTTTTTTTTGTTATTGTTGTTTTATTAAATTTATTCGTCGTCGTCTTGATGACGTGACAGACTTTTTTTTATGCGTTCAACCGCACAAATTGAATGATGAACGTTTGTCATTGCTTGTCGTGCGAGCAATAGCAATCATATCCTATTCCTTAGAGTGCATTAGAGCTCTACTCTGGTGGAGAAAGGAGCGTTTTTGTCCAACTTACTTGTATTGTAAGCATAAAACAGGAAAACAAGAAGCGTGTGTGACAAGTCATAATAATTTGGAATTTTCTATTAACAAAAGAAACTCACTCAGCTGTGTTCCCAAAAGAACACTTTCAACACACTTGTACGCACAAACATACAAACCATACGAATACATACAAACATATTCAACCCCAATGACGATTGTGATAATTTTAATGTGAAATAAATGTTTATGTTGCCACAAAACGCCTCAGCAGAGTTTAGTTGGGGAAAATGTCTTTCTTTCCAGAAGAACATGAAACAAGAATTCAAGGACCAAACCAACAAACCTGCGTAGTGACAATTAGCCCAATTTTTGTTTTGTACCCAACTTTCATGTTTCCTTAACGTAAATATTAATTTTCAAAGGCAAAAGACATCTGTACGTAGGTTGTATGTTCGTATACATAAAAAATGCGTCCAAAATGATGTTTCTTTTTGGTAAGAGTGGGGGTTTGACGACTGTGTGACTTGTTTTTGCAAAATGAAAAAAAAAATGGTTTCATGAAATGCGAAACTTTTTGTTAATATTTTTTCTTTCGGTTGTCTTCACAAAATATTTTTTTTTCCATTCGTATTGTATTTGCATAGAAATGGGAAAATTGTGTCCCTTCTGTGGTTTTGTTTGTAAATAATTTATGTTTCTTTCATTCCAAGGACAAACATGATAATGGAAATTCAAATAAGGGAATATTTGACAGCTCCAACAGGAAATAGGAACTTTTTGTTTTTAAATTATGTTAAGAGGGATAACAAATGATGATAATTAAAAAATTCTAGTTTAGCCCGCTTGAAGAGCAATGCGAATTTGAAGGCAGTGTGTGTTGGGATTCGTTCGCTATGATCTCTCAGGAACTGTTTTGTACGTCTCGTCGTTAGGTTATCTTAGCAAATATTCACTTAACGAAAAATTAATGAAAAATAAGCCAGGGATGGAATCGGATTCGGATGAAATTATAGTCAAAACCAAAGCTTTTTGATAATCACTCTTGAAAATGTCAGTTTTTATTAACTAAGCCAATTCTACTTTAGACTTATGGCGAGGTGGGTTATAGTATATTAAATCGGAATTTCTGAAAAATCATTCGTTTCGTGTGTCTTTTAATCGGGCACAACTTCTTCCGGTACTGATCTTTTTGATAGCTGCCACTTAATTTGTGCTCAGTTTGGTTCACCATTTCATAATGAAAAAGAGAGTGGGACGTGACCCACACTGATAACTTTCAATTGATACCAACTTTAGTTGCATTTCTTAAAAGTTTTTATTTCTTATATAAAGAAATTCAAATTAGATGAAGAAATATCGACAACCGAACATCAATTTTTACCAAATTTTTTGTACTTATTACTATCTTTATATTTATTTTTCTTTTTACCAAATATTCACACTACGGCAGATCTTGGAAAAAAACCCAGGAACTTTAAATCGATACCCACCATCTCTTTATCGATTTTAAAGCCGCGTATGACGGCATCTACAGGAAAGAGCTATACAGTGCAATGTCAAGTTTTGGCATCCCTGTCCCAGAATGACGATAGAAAATACATGCTGCTTTTTTAAGGTGGGAACAGATCTCACCGATGCATTTGATGTCAAAAAAGGTTTTAGACAAGGCGATGCACTGTCATGCGACTTCTTCAACATCGTTCTGGAAAGAACTGTGCAAAACTCAACCGTCAATACTAGAGGCACAATCTTCCAAAAGTCCATCCAATTACTCGGATTCGCAGATGATATTCACATAATTGGAAAACCAAAGCGTTATGTCAGTGAAGCGTTTTTGAGCATTGCGACGAAATCGAAGAACTTGGGTTTAGTGGTCAATTAGAAGAAGATCAAGTATATGCTGTCATCAAACAAGGACATTGAACAACGACATCTTGGACAAAACGTCATCATGGACAGCTATAACTTTGGGGTAGTTGAGGACTTTGTCTACCTAGGCACCTCTATAAACTCAGACAACGACACCGGTTTTGAAAACAAACGAAGAATAATTTTTGAAAATCTATGGACTTAGAATGACATTGAGTAGTAAAGACCTTTCTAGCGCATCTTAAATCACCATCCATAAGACACTCATCATCCCAGTTCTAATTTATGGCGCTGAGGCCTAGACCCTGTCAAAGAAAGATGAGAGCGTCTCAGGAAGCTTCGAAGGAAACAATTTTCGGGTGATTTTTGGTCCCGCCTGCATAGATGGAGATTGGATTAGAAGATATAACGACGAACTGTAAAGTCCAACGACTTAGATGGCTGGGTTATATGGACATCAACGTTCCAGCTCGGAAGGTCTTCGAATCTTATACCGAGGGACAATGCAGTAGATGAAGACCGCGACTCAGGTGGCGCACACAGGTGGGTGAAGACCTCAACCAACTTAGCGTGTGAAACTGGACCGAGCTGAGCTGAGCCGAGTATTTAAAAGATATTGGAGTCGAAAACTATTTTTATCAACTTTTAGTAATGTTTTTTTTAGGTTTATATGTTTATAAAAAAAAAGCACTGTCAGTTCAATTTTTCTCAAAATTTGACCAAATGTCAAAAATGTTATTTTTCGTAACAGAAAATTATTTTGGAGATAAAATCGTTTTTTATTTGTAAAATATTCGAGGTGACATACGAACATCTCCTTACGTCGGGAAACATCAAAATTTTTAAATCGACATATAGGAAACTTTCCTTAATAACTTAAAATGAGCTTGTAATTAAACTAATAACTCCAATCCGTACCCGTTTGAAAATTTTTGCAAGACTTTAACAAAATATTAGTAACAATATTTTGTGTGAGGCAAACAAATGTGAGCTCTATATATCTTTCGTTTAATCTCTGTTTTTTGTGGTTTTTGTAGGTTTTGTTGATTGAATATTTCTAAAAAAAGAGAACTAAAAGTTAGCAACAATATTTTTGATATTATTAAATAAGTTAGACTTCAATCACATTTTTTTTTCCCAAAATTTTTAGTCGAACACTATTTTTTTTATTTTAGTAGGATTGTTGAAAGTTTTTTATTTCTTATAAAAAATACAGATTGTAGTTTTCAACAGAAAGGTTATTTAACGTTATAAAACAAAATGTGTTTATACTATTAAATAATTAAATCGAACATCAGTTGTTACTAATTTGATTGTAGTATTTAAATCTATTCTTTTTTTAAATAAAAAACTGATGATAGGGTTTTTCTAATCCTGATTCAAAATTTGTTTGAAGCTAATATATTTACTGATTTCCAAAATAATTGAGTCTAAAAAGAAGTTTTATCTACTTTTATAAGTACGAGTATTTTTCAAGGTTGTTATCTTTTGTGATGTTCAAATGGTAGACATGTGCATTCAAGAGGACACAAGCGTCCACAGGTTTTTCTCAAAACCCACCTCTGTATATCAACTCCTACTCTCACCACCCCGCGGTGAACATCGGGTGCCTAGTACCTCAACTGGAGATTGGGTTCCAACCCCAGTGGAAAGTTGTTGGGGGCAGAGAGAGGGGGGGAGAGGTGTTTCCACTAAGGCACCTCTCCTTATCCAGGCGGCAGCGGACGAATTTTCGAGATAGAATCAACGGTGGCGTCTACAGTTCCAGTAAGGTTGAACTACTTATTGAACACCTTATAGGGCTTCTTCTACATATTCGGAGCCCAGGCCTATAAGGAGCGGTTCATCCGGCTCCCCTTCCTTGGAGTTATACTAAGGATCTGGCCCTCCAGGTTGGGGGTTGTGCCGTCGGGGTGACTTCCTGGCCACGTAAAAACATCATAGTTTCGAAGCAACAACAAGCCTCGGATACGGACGGATTCACTGTTGACAACCCACGCAAACGAAATAAGGACAACGAACTTCGGATATGTACGTGGAATGTTAGGTCCCTTAACAGACCACGTGCAGCCGAACAATTAGCGGAAGCCCTAAACTGCTGCAAGGCAGATATTACAGCCATCCAAGAAGTGCGATGGGATGGACCGGGCAAACGCAAACTAAAAGACTGCGATATCTACTACGGCGACTGCTACCGAGAACAAAGACAGCGTCTATTTGGGTGTGGATTTGTTGTTGGAACTAGGCTCAGGCAAAAAGTCTTGAGTTTCAACAGTGTGAGCGAGCGCATCACGACAATCCGCATCAAGGCTAAATTCGCCAACATAAGCCTAATATGCGCGCATGCCCCAACAGAGGAGAAAGATGAAGACACCAAAGACATATTCTTCGAGCTCTTGGACAAGACATATGAGCAGTGCCCTGGCTATGACATTAAAATTGTCTTAGGAGATTTTAATGTCAAGCTAGGCACTTCGATTTTTTTTTTAAATGTTGTGTTCGCAAAATATTTGGGGTGACAAATATTTTTTTTATTTATAAATAAATTTGTTATTGGTTTTGTTAATTTTCGAATAAGTTTGTGACATACACTTCCTGTATAAGGCTTGTGATATCAGTATTTGAAAGAAAGTTACTGCCTGAGATAAGTCTTCTTATTTCTCTCAATATCGCACATCGTCCAACAAAATAAAAAACATCCTCGCGCTAATTCAAGATGCACAGGTTGCATAAAATCGGTAAGTCCTCACGGTGAGGAATGTAGTTCAGATTTAGGAGTCCTCCTCTTAGCCGGAACATGCACAAAATTTGTTCGATGGTATATTTGTCGTGGAAGTAGATTTTTTTCCCGGAGATCGTAGTCTAGTCTACCGTTAATAATGAGGTGCAATGAGCTTTTGGCTTGCACCGTGTATTGTGTTCTTGAGGCTCCATCCAGACGAGCTATTAGGCGATATAAAGATGTCTTCCAAGAGGCAAGGTTACTATAGTTTAGGTCAACATCGACCTACTCGGCTAGTTCTATCCAGTTTTTAAACTATCCACTTCGGAATTGGATTGTTTGAAGGACTACTAACTTTAGGAGACGATAAATTGGCATATCCAGAGCTTTGAGGATGTAATCGACCTGCAGCTTGAGTGTTTTTATAAATAAAGGCGATAAACCCGTTTCCAGGATGATCATGTAGTTTGGCGTACACGAAGGAAGGAGGAAAATCGGTTTTATGTTAAATGTGCAGTTTTTCCACTTGTTCATATTTTCGACCTCCCCAAGCTTGCGCCGTATAAAACATATAACTGATTCCGGTACAGATTCGAAGACCCTGAATTGACGGGTGTGCGTATTTTCCTTATTATTAAAGCATTGCTTCCATGCTACGTATATAGCTGTTTTCGCCTTCACACGTTTGTCAGTGAGATGTTTTAAAATACTCAAGTTCTTACTGAAGCAGACTCCTATATATTTTTATTCTTTCACTAACTCTATTTTTTTACAATTATAGTGCCATCGCTCACTTGCACCTGATCTTCCACCGCCATTCTTAATAACCATAACTTTGGATTTATTTAAATTTAGCTATAGGTTCCACCTTTTACAATATTTAGCAAACTTATTTTTCATTAGCTAAAGGGATTGTGGAGTGTAGAGTATGCGCGAGCAGAACAATGTAGTCAGCAAAAAGAAGAGCTTTAATGTTAACGCCTGCGTACTCGATTCCTGCTGGTAATGCGTCGACTATATCATCAATGAAGAGTGCAAACAAGCTTAGACTGAGTGCACAGCCCTGCCTAACTCCTGATTTCGTTTGGAACCATTCTGATAAGCATTGGCCATTCCATACTGATGATTTGGTAGTCTTGTATAAATTTTGCAATACTGTACCAAACTTAAGCGACATTAATTTTCCTATCTGGAATAGCTTGTAAGACAGGGCATTGCAATCCCCGCTGTCGAAAGCAGCTTTGAAATCAACGAAAAGTCAGCAATCGAGCGGAGTACAAAAATGTGATGAACGGTGGAGTATTCCGATCTGAAGCCAGCTTGGAACTCACTAAGCAGATTATTAGAATATATCCAATCACTGAAACGACTGAGCAGAATCGATGTAAATATCTTACATGACGAGTTCAAAAACGAGGTTCCTCTGTAGTTTTCCGGAACATTACAATACATAATATTCATTTTATTGGTTATTGTTTCGACAGATATTTGGGGTCAACCTTTCTTCTTTTCACTTATTTTTTAATGTCTTTAGTTAAAAAACAACTGAAGTCGATACCACTGAGGGTTCTAAAGATATGGCCCACGAAAAAAGATTCAAAAATGTACGGATGCTAGACGCGCAAACACATTAAAACGTCGGAAAATGTTAAATTTAATACGGGAGAACCCTTCTGGAATAAAGTAAGCAAGTTTTCTTGGCATTGAAGTAGAAAAAAATTTAAGAGAAATTTGTGTGCCAATCTTTTGGGACACATTTGAGAAGATTTGAATTTTCAATTTATTGGGCAAGAACGCTTTTTCGCGAATCTGTTTAAAACCTTAATTTCCATGTTTGAACTCAATCGACCCAATAGTTAGGACAGTTCCGATGAATACAGACTTCTTTAGATTACATCCTTTTTTCTGCAATCGTAATTATAATTTTTCAATAAAATTTAAAGATCGATATTTTTTACAAATGCAATAATGATGACTACATTTTTGAATAATTAATTTGTAATTTTGTAAAATTACTCATTTTACAACTATTGGAAATTTGTAAAAACCTATCATAAACTAAATAAAGGCTTAGTTCGTTAAACTATTGTAAAGTATCAGCCAAAGGTAGGCATCTGTGTATATTTTGTCTCCTTAATTATTTTCCAACAGTAAAATTAATTACTCACTTCAAAGAACTACTTTAAAGAACTTAAAACTAAGCTTTATACCTACCTATGTACATTATGGTATAAAAGATGTCTCTCAAATCAACAAAGCGAACACTGTTCTGTCGTCGGCACTTGAAATCATAAAAATAATCATCAACACATGGATACCATCTATCCAGCCCGCCTGTGTCCTTGTTCTATAGTACTTCCAAAGTCTATATAGCCCTATACACCTAACCTTCCTACCTTCCTACCTATACTATCCAGAGCGCACTTCTTCAGCTCACTGAAGAGGAAACAATCCAATTTGAAATAAAATCATTTTACACCTGATCCTGAATAAATTTTAAAATTGTTTGTCTATTTTTGTGTCCTTGTTACGTCAGCACAAAAACACAAAGAGAAAAGGGGGCATACTGCACAAAAGAAGAAAAAAAACTCAAAAAAAAACACAGAGAAAATAATATAAAAGCAAATTCACAATTTTGAAAATGTTTTCATTTTACCACTGCCCCCAACCCCCCTCAACAAAATCAAAACAACAAACAAAACAACCAAAAAAAAGTGTATTTTTCCTTTTGGGTGGGCATGAGCTCAGCATATGATGGGTATGGGCTTGTTGAATTGAAGCTCATGGGGAATGATCATCATCATCATCATAGCACACCACCAGAACCAAAACCAGGCATACAGCCTCATATTGCAAAGGAACTAACATTTGGCATGACACAATCATTTGATGGAAATATGAATCAGAATCATGAAACGATGCAGCTGCATGCTACAAAAATGAATTTTTGTTTCGAAATACAAAACTTTGCATTCTTCAACTTCAATTTCAATTTCAGTTCCAAACAACAAACTAGTGAGGTCTCCAACCTCAATAATTCTAAAGACGACGCTAAAGCTATTCACTGCTATTTATAGTGAATGCTCACTGAATTTAAGCATTGCAAAGGAAGAAGGAAGGAGGAACGCGAAGAAGCCTGCCATTACTTGGGGTGTTAAATTGGATTCCAGGAAGGAAGTTTCAATTGAAGCTTTATCTCTCTTGCTTCTAGGACGAAGAAAAATGCAAATAGCGGATTATAAATTTAAAACGAAATCAGTGCGCGGAAAGTTACATAAATTTTACAGCTGATTGCATTTTTAAATGGAAGAAAATATAAGCGCCTTTTGGGACAAGACGGAGGAGTTGTAGTGTTGAGAACCTTTTTATATTTCGTTTTAAGAAATTTATTATAATTTTTTTCCTTTGTGTGCCTATTTTTATTGCTTTAGATTTTTCAATTTCGAAATTGATTGACATAACTTTGTGTGTGAGGAATTGATGCATGAAATATGGAAGCACAAATTCCATCCCTCTGCCGAAGGTTGGTATATCCTTTTGCAATAAAAAACAATCATCAACAATGTTAAAATATGAACACAAGTGAAAATGTCAAAGCATTATGATTAACATCTCTTTGTTACTTTGATCTTTTTGATCTTGTTTTCCTTGTATCGTACTTCTTCAAGACCCTACTTTTGTTACACTTTTCCAGATCGCTGCATTCCCAACATAGGATTTTAGCAACAAAACCTTTTTTACCACTTAATATCACACTACATGCACTGCTGCATCCGTAAATAGGCTTCAAACCGCAATCTGTAGGTTTGCAAACATAAGTACATATTTGCAAACAACGACGACGAAGCGACACGTCCGTCCGCGTCCGTCCATTGTTTGTCGCCAGAACTCAGAAGCAGAAGAACGCGAACGCAAACGCGCGACTTACATTCGAAGTTGGTTTATTGAAATCAAGAAGACATGAAATTACACTTCCTTCCATCATCAGTGCGAAACTCATCTTTTTAACATCTATAGCCTCTTGAATCTTGTTGTACTCTTTTGTACTTTGTTGCCTTGAGATTGCATATATAATTTTCCATAGGTATAAAAGTGCATCAGAAAAGAAGAACCTCTACCTAAAAACAAAAAGTAGTAGGTATGTAGGTAGTTTTCTTGATTCTTGATGAAGGTTTTGAGTTAAGTTACCACCATGTATGGCTGAAGAAGCACACACACACACTATATTGTTCATAATCAGTCCAGTGCACTTCCCAGCTTTTGTGGAGCCATTGTAATCACATGCCATGGCGGTAATTGTTCTATAGGCAGGTACCTGCAACGACAACAACAACAACAACAACAACAACAACAACGACTCCAGAGAAATCTTCAAGAAAAAGCCAGCCAGATAATAGGCCAAGAAAAAGGCAAACAAAAGATCTGATGTGGTATAGCCAAGTCATCATGGAGCAAGGCGAGGACTTCCTTCAACGACGACAATAAATTAAAGAAAAAAAACACAAAGTGCATCCGGAAAGGCTCATTTTTCTGTCAACAATATAATATCGAAATAAATGGGATGAGAGATTGTGTTTTGAGTTAGCTTCACTTGTAAATTTCACCTCACACATGCGACGATGGAAACACAATAGTTACATGGTTTTGATAAAATATGCGCGATGAAACTGATATGGAAGATAAGAATTTGTAAAAGTTTGTTCGTCGGGAACATTGTATGCCTCGAGTATGTGCACTTAAATGACATGAATGAGGTATATCATCATTATAAGAGGTGCATTGTAATTTAAACTTTTGTCATATCTGATTTGCAACAAGTAGAGCATTCTTTATGTTGCGTTGTTGTTTGTAGATTCAACATTTGAAGTGCAGATTTGTATCAAAAATTATGAAACAAAATTACTCTCATCATATCGTCACCTCCTAGTGGTGCCCGCTGGATACGCAAATGGTGAACTTAAGACGAACGTTGGATCCATCGGCCTTGCAAAGCAAAGCACCTTGCCAATGCCCTAGCCGAACTCAAAGCTGATGTGACAGCCCTCCAAGAAATGCGATGGAATGGCCCAGGCAGTAGGAAGATTGAAGGCTGTAATTTTTACTATGGAAAATGTCTACTCGATGGAAGAAAGTGCTTATTTAGATGTGGTTTTGTTGTCAGAGGGAAGCTAGGGAAAAGAGTTTTTAGCTTTCGGGAAGTAAGCGAAGGAGTGACGACAATTCGCATTAAGGCCAAATTCCACCACCTGAGCTTTATTAGCCCGCATGCCCCGACGAAAGAGAAGGATGACAATACTAAAGAAGAGTTCTACGAGCTCCTTGACAAATATATGAGCAAAGTCTTAAAAAAAACATTAAAATTTTCCTGCGAGATTTTAACGCAAAAATAGGTAAAGAAGGCATCTTTGGTAGGTCAGTCGGAAGACATCACATCTGGAAACGGACTTAGGCTTATTGATTTCCTAGCCGAAAAGAACATGGTGTTGAGTAGCACCAGATTCCCTCGCTTAGATATCTGCAAAGGTACTTGGCGGTCCCCCGATGATCGAATATGGAACCAAATTGATGATGTTGCTATTGACGGAAGACACTCCTCTAGCATAGATGACTTTCGTACATACAGATCAGCCAACATAGATTCCGACTACTGCCTAGTTGGTGCTAAGCCGTGAGTACAAATATCCATGGCGAACAACAACCACGAGAAGAAGATTCAACATTGGAAGACTGCAGCAATGCCTTTGCTGACCGAGTATCCATAGAGCTTACAAGAAACCCTACAACGGCCGAGATGTGCCCAGAGACCCACTGGCAGCTGTGTAAACAATCCATCAGGAATGCTGCAGAAGAGGTGCTAGGTTGCTCACAGATGCCACAAAGGATCTCCTGGATTGACTCCGAATCTGATCAGGCGAACAAAGCCAAAACGGAAGCATGCAGATTGTGGCAGCAAACGAGGACACGATCTTTCCGCCACCACTACGTCGACGAGAGAAGGGATGAGAACCACTTGCTCAGAAGAAAGAAAAAAGCCCATGAGCAGCGTGAAGTCGAGGAGATCTAGGGATGTTTTAACAAGAAACAGGTGCGAAGCATTTATAGAAGAGTCAAAAATAAAACAATGGGATTCACTAGCCGCTCTGAAGCCTGCAAAAATAAGGAGAGGAATACCGTGGTCGATACGCAGTCAAAGCTGAAAATCTGGAGATCTCATTTCAACTAGCTTTTTAATAGTGATGAAGTCAACGATTCCGCCGAGCATCCAAGTCAAATTAATTTGGTTGACGACCTAGAGTTCTACCCAACCGACCAGAGTGAGTTTAAACTAGCCATCACAACGTGATGATGGTCTGCAAGCGGAGCTTTTTAAGTACGCTGGGGCAGATGTGGTAAGGAGCATGCACTAGCTAGTTACTAAAATTTGGTCGGAAGAAAGCATGCTCGACAAGTTTAACTTAAGCAACATCTGCCCGATCCATAAAAAAGGTGACCGCCTTCACTAAACCAACTACAGAGGTATTTACCTTTTAAACATCGCATAAAAATCTTGTTAAGCGTATTATGTGAACGCCTGAAGCCATTTACTGACTAATTAGCCTTTACCAGTGTGGCTTCAGGCCTGGAAAATCTACCATCGACCAAATTTTCACTCTAAGCCAAGTCCTGGAAAATCTACTATCGACCAAATTTTCACTCTACGCCAAGTCCTGGAAAAGACCCATAAGAACATAACATCAAAACACACCATCTTTTCATCGATTTTAAAATAGCTTATGATAGTGTAGACAGGAACTAACTATACCGTGCAGTGTTGAGTTTTGGTATCCCTACCAAACTGATACGACTTATCAGGCTGACGTTGGAAAATGCTGCGTCAAAATTGGAAGAAACTCAACCAAATCCTTTGAAACCACCAGAGGACTTCAACAAGGCGATACGCTGTCATGGAGCTGCTTCAATATTGTTCTTGAAAGAGTTGTACGAAACAGCCAATAGAAGAGGCACCATCTTTCAAAAATCCACAAAATATCTTGGATATGCAGATGAGATCGACATTATGGTTAAAACCAAACGAAGGGTGACGGGTGCTTTCTCTTACATATATCGAGTCTGAGGCGAAGAAAATGGGTCTTGACATTAACGAGGACAAAACGAAGTATTTACGGTCGTCAAATAGAGTCGATTCACACCGTACACTTGGTCAAAACGAGATAATTGACAGGTATAACTTCGAGGTGGTAAACGAATTTGTTTATCTGGGCACTGCAGTTAATTCTGCGAATGACATTAGCGTAGAATTACCCTTGCGAATCGCTGTTTCTTTGGCCTAAGCAATCAGTTGAGGAATAAGGTAATATTGCGAAGTACCAAAGAGACACTGTACAAAACCTTATTCATCCCAGATATAATCATGAGTTATACGAGCTGCACAGCGACTTACCACTGGTCAAAACTGCGTGTTTAACGCTTAAGATGGCTAGGGCATGTCGAATGAATGAACATCGAAGCTCCAGTTGGTAAGATATTTAACGCCAAGCCTGAGGGAACAAGAAGCAGAAGCAGGCCTCATCTCCAATGGAGTGATAAAGTTGAGGCCGATGCACGTGAACGTGGTATTCGAAACTGGAGGCAGCAAGCTAGAGATCGAGTAAGCTGTCGAAAGTTATTACTGTAGTGCTGTTCTATAGAAGATTTGAAAACACCAATGTATGCTCGTGATAAAGAAAATATTGCTGCTCTTCGTGATAGTTTGGTTGAAGAACCGTCCACCTTAACTCATCGTCGTGGCCAACAATTGTTGTCGTTGGTGAGCATTATGCATTAAGACTTGCAATTATACCCTTACAAAGTGCAACTGACTAAAGACCATTTTAAGCGTTTTTGATGGCCATGAATGGTAATGGTTGTTTGGTGCAGCTACTGTTGTTATGGTGTTCGCTATAGTGAGATGACAACGAACTATGCATGACCCTTATTGAAATATATGGATGTGGTTACAACAGCGCGGTGCCACTTGTCAAACATCTAACGCAAGAACAGCTCTTTTGCGTCACAAATTCAATGGTTGCTAAGGTTGAAGGATTAGAAAATGCTGCACATTAAAGGCATAGAACCTCAATAATGCCTTAGTGTCATCTAAAATTTGGACCATCAGTTAAGGGTGTGTCGCCATGTTGAGTCATATTGCTTCGAAGCTGAAGATCAGAAACTTCGTTTATTAATGAGATGAATATCAAAAATAACTCAACACCAAAAGTAAACTTCAAAATGCAGCGAAAAGCGAAACAATAACACTTCTGCATGTTTAGTGATTTTTTAAAATTCTATATCTCAATAGCCATGTTGAAGTCCAAATTTTTCAATTGTTTTGGGAAAAAATTTAGATCGACACGCATGTTCCACGCAATTTCATGAAGTTGACAAACAATGTTTGCAAGGTTTTTAAATTTTCCTTAGGAAATTATTGTAATCGTTCAGATCTGCGGAATTGAAAATTTTGACATGTTTTTGACATCTGTTTAAATTTTTAGAAAAATTAAGATAAAGTTTTTTTTTTGGTAATAAATATACATTTTCCAAAATACTTCACAAAATTAGAAAAAGCTGAGGTTCGATTCGGAGAATAAATGATGGTAGTGATTTAAAAATATTTTCATTGCATGCAACATATTGTTGTTAACGTAATTTTCTCAGAAACATCGAATCGGCTATTTTTGTATGTGAAATAAAAAATGTGGAAAAATACTACTATGGTAAAAATTGGTTTTGGACTAAAAATCTTGGTAACAGGAAATGATATTGAAATTAAACCTTTTTTATGATATGAAAAATTGTTAGATTTTAGTTAATTTCTTAGAAAAATCCATAAATCTAATAACAACTACAAATTCAAAATATTATAGTTTTAAGAGAGGACTAAGCGAATTAGGTGTGTCAAAATGTCGAAAAAGCCTCCTTCAGGCTACAATTGATTTTTTTCATTTAATTTGTGTGACACTAATTCAGAGCTTGAATTATTCAATGAAAAACTGAATCCTTATAAACTTTCACTTACGCCAACTTAAGAGAACTTGATGAAATTAGCTTTGTTTAATTGCTTCGTAAATTCTAGCGATCTATCGTTTTGCGCGGTTTTACGAAAATATGAACGACTTTCCTAAAATATATTAAAATTAGACCAACAGCAATATCCTGCTTAGTAAAAACCAAATTCCAATTTGATGTAAAACTATATTTATAATAAAACCATTTTAGTGTGTATTCAAGTTTCTAAAGGAATTAAGAGATTTTTTTAAAAACTGCGAAAACGTATTGCTATTTGAGATCTTCTACTAAGTTTCGTTTTAAAATTTTCAATTCCGATTGCATATGTATGTGTAGAATCATGGGCACAAACAATGCCATAAAATGGCACCTTCCATATTCAACACAAAAAAAACTTCTCTCTTCAGCCTATAAACACACTACATGTAAACCACAGGTGCTCTTGACACTTGTTTAATGTGCAAAGTTTAACCTAGCACTGTAAATGCTAACGAGCCATACACCTTTGTCCATGTCCATTGACGGGATGTTTTTAGTCATGAGAGTGATTTATTATGACATCTCCCTTCTATCCATCCAAAATCCGAAAACCCAATGTTTGTGGAAATGGAAAACGAAGTTCCAGTAAGTCGTCGTCGTTCTTCACCTACCAAAACACAACTCGCATACTCAAAATGTTCCATGTGCCGGTGATATGCATGCATCCAAGTCCATCATCATACTCGCGTTTTTACTCTGTCCTTTGAGAGCAAACCTATACATATACCTACAGGCTACAGTGCTGATGATGGACGAACAGAAAACAGAAACCATATACACATTTCTAGCCCTGCTCTGACATATGTACATCAATGGTCCATCGAGCTAGCATCCAGGCAAAGAGCAAACCGAACCATCACCACCGAACATCACAGTCATAAAAGAGACCATCGCATCCTGATCTGACTATGGGGTTTCTGAAGTATACCAACAAAGGACTGTTTCTGTTTCTGACCACGAAGAAGATTTGTTGTTTTGTTGGTTTTTGATGGCGGCCAGGCCATAAACAGTTGCAAGTTCAAGACCACGAATTGTTTCGCTTATGCGCATTCATACAATAATAATGGGGCTGTTGCCGTCAACGCCATAACCAAGTAGAGCAAAACAAACAGCGAAATGTCGGCAATGGCAGTCAGCACCTAAAGATTATGCTGATGGACGGAACGTAGCACAGCACAGCACAGTAAAACTCGAGATGTTAATGCCTCGCAAACGACCACGACCCACAAAAGGACGAGTGAATATCCATCACTGTATCACATCACAAAGGAAATTGCAAGTGTTGAACCCATCAATATAGCCTGGCTATCCTCGTTTATGTTGGCGTTGGCCAAAAAAGAGGCAGCACGGAATGTTTTTGAGCTCAAAACCATTGAAGGCTGTTTTATTTAATTTTCTGCACACCGCGCTCCTGCTGTTGCTTTTATTTTGTTTCATATTGATGAATGATGGATATATGTAAGTGTACATGGTTTGGACGATGCTACAGTGGGTGGGGGAGGTGCTCCATCACTGTATCGTAAAGCCTACAAAACCTTGGTATATATTTATCCAAAAATCCACAGTAGACTTATTTAATGATCAGAACAGCCAACAGCTGGGGATGGATGTTGTTATACAAATGATTGATGGTTTATAATAACTGGGTGAGAATGCGGTAGAGGCCAAAAGTTGATAAATTGCTAAAATTATATTAATGAATTTCTGAGCCAGAAATAACAATTAAGAAACAAAGCAGTCAAATGCTTGTATTTTAGTTAAGTTTATTTATATTGTACCTATACGCATAGAATACACATTAGGTGGAAATGATTTCTTTCATTTTTATTAATTGAAATTAATATGAGTACTTCTGCCAATAACTCAATCAACTGTGAACTCAAGTTGTGCAGAATAAAAGAATGTACAGTAGAACTCGTTTCAGTGAAAAACGTGGACACAAATTATGGTAAAATTTTATATTTTTTATTGAAAAAGTGACTATTATTTCTTTAAGAAAAATAAACTCAAATTTTTGATTGTGTGGGTATTAACATTAAAAATTGATAAATCTCAGCTAAGTGGAGTTTTTAAACCTTCTTAAGTGATATTTATTTGAATGTTACTCATGTTAGCGAAAAATAAAAAAAAAATAAGAATTGATATTTTGTTGCTTCTATTAATCGGGTTTTACTGTACATATCATTGGTTAGTAAGTAGTTGTCAAAAAGTGAAACAAAACTTGAAGTCGTATTTGATTTAAAGAGATATGGTATTAATCTCGTTGTCGATTAAAATTAAGTAATTTTAAATGAATATAGATTATCAATTGGTTTCTTATAATCTTTTAATGAAGTAACTATCGTGTACAAGTTTAAGTCCACTTATCCGGTAAATGATTACATACAATAAAACGCACGATCTATAAAAAACTGCCTTTCTTCTTCAGAGTTTTCAGGATAATCTGAGACAGTTGATTTCAAGTTTCCTCTCAACACCTTGGTCTGTGCACCATTAAGTGAAACTTTTGCCGGGATCTGTAAAATTCTAATGATCCTGGTAAACAAATTTAGTTGTGCTGGTATTGGGAACAGAACTGTTGGAAACTTATTTTAATTTTCTTGTATTTATAAAACAATTAAATCAATTTGGAAAAAGATGCTGGGATGCGACCCACACTGATAACTTCCCATTCCGTTTGTCAATTTGTCTTGCGTAAAAGGTTTGTTGGTTCCATCTTTTGTTAAAACTGTTGAATTATTTACCAACAATATTCTGCATATGACGAAATTGTTTGATTTCAAAATATATTTTAGTTAAGGAGTCGAAAACGTATTTTTCCCAATTTTATTAGCGTTTCTCAAAAGTTTTTATTTCTTATATAAACGAATATAAATTTTATGAATAAATTTAATTTGAAGTCAATATCTTCTATTGTTGACGAGGTATCGAGAACCGAACATCATTTTTTTGCCAAATTTGGTTACTATTTTTTGTAGATTTAATTTTTTATTAAAAAACGGACTGTTGGATTTTTGTAAAAAATTTACTGAATGCCAAAAACAAGATAAAATAAGTTTAAAGAAAATATTTTTAATTTTTGAAATGATACTTGAGTCGAAAATTAATGTTTAGAAAGTTTTAGTAATTCTTTTTTAGGTTTTTTTTTTTAGGTTTGATTTTTCTCAAAATTGTTCCCAATGTTGAAAACAATATTTGTTTCAAAATAAAATTAATTTAAAGCCTATGTATATCTAAATGTTTTGAAAAGATATTTGAGTCGAAATTCAATTTTTACCAACTTTTAATTTTTTGTAAAAAAAAACTGTCAATTCGATTTTTGTCAAAATTTTACCAGTTGTTTTTGTTAATAACATTTTCGAGGTGACTAATACTTTTTTTAATTTTTTTTTCATGTATAAAAAACCGTTATTTGGCTTTTTTTTTTAAATATATTTGTTTGGTATCACGTTACAATATACAATATAAAATTTAGTTCAAGTCTCCAGCGCTATTGGTTCGTGAGATATTTTGGCTTAAAAAAATGTTCACCTTTTTTTTAAGTCAATATCTCTACTAATTCTTGAGCTATGGACGACGAAAAAAACGTCGCGAAAGTACGGACGTACGAACGTACGTACACACGCATTCCAGACATCTCTCTCAAAATCTTTTATTTCGACTCTAGAGACTTTAAAACGTCGAGAAATCTCAAAATGTTCAGTTCGAAAAATTGGACCGATTACAATAACTTCCTTTGGGAAGTTAAATATATCAATTTCTGTGGATTTTGGGCTGGTGGCTTAATCGGTCCACATTTCTCTGAGAACGAAGTTGAAAAGGCCGCCATCAATAACGACAAATACAAGTGGTTGGTTATAAACATACTTTGGCTCGAATTGGATTTTAAGGACACTAATGACATATTCTTTTAACAGGGCGGAATTACGTACCAAATTATTACTGTCACATAGAAAACTCCACAAGAGCTCTTCAAAGGCATTTTCATCCCACTTTTTTCGAGTTGGAATAAATCAAAATTTTAAAATTTTACTCAGTTAGACTTTATTCTGTTAGAGTTCATGAAATCGCAAGTTTAAGCAAATAAATCAAAAACCATAAAAACATAAAATCTGACAAATTATTTCCGATTCATGGGCTAAAGTCGAAGAGAGGCATTGATGATATCTAAATCTAAATTACACTCTTTTTTTCGTTTAAAAAGATAGAAAATAATAAGCACAGACAAGTGTCAGATCTGTCAGGGGTCTAACAGTACTAAAATACTTTACAATGAAAAATGTACTGTTCACATAATTGACAGATTTTGCTTGTAAGTCTTAAAAGTTCATTGTTAGAAGGGATTCTTCTTATTCTTAGCCGATAAGCTTTTATATATCGGTGTTTTTTTTTTTAGAGCTGTATAACTTCTTGCAGGGATAACTGTTACTATCCGTTAAATTAATAAACTGTTAATTTTTTCAGCACGCTTTGGCAATGATTGAATTTAATTCGTCAATCAATTAAACATGCACATTTATTTTCGAAATTCAAGAAAGTTGAATTTGATTTTTATCGTGAAGTCCTCTCTAGACTTTGGGTTCATTTTTCATTTAACAAGTGTGTAAGTTTGAAAGATCAATATTCAGTGAGCGAAATCCTTATAAGATCCTTTCAGAAGATCATTTCATTCCATAAAAAAACTCTATTAGGTTCGCATTCCGTATCATTTAATCCGTATCATAAAACATACCAAAGAGCATACATTTTCAACCGAATTAAGGACCAGCTCTTGGTTACCTAATCATCTCAAGAAACGGACCTGTCACTGGTCACTCGTTCGTGTGATTTAACACGATTAAACAAATTGTCGTGAGTGTGCCTCAAATCTCAGATCCATCAATTAGCAAAAATTTGATCATTTGGAAGCCAAGGCGATTCAGTGAGTAATTTCAGGGATGGAAGAAACCTACAGTTTTTTTTTATCGAATTCGGACGGCTAATTTAAAAAATCACTTTTCATGAAAATATTTCTCGTTGTAAGATTTTTCACTTTCTTGCAAGAGTTCTTACCCGAGAATAAACTTTAGGTGACACAGACAGCGATTGAACCAATGATCTTTGGCATGAAATCTGCTATGCTCTAAGCATGAATCCACTGGTATTACTATTAAACGCACTATTGACAACATAACAACGGGTGTGCTAGTAAATGCTGTGCAAAATTGTACGAATCGACAGGAAGGTGTTCATATACCTCAAAAACTTAAGTTCTTGAAATTTTTGAAAAAAAAGACGTTAATTTAAGTAATTTCATTGAATTCGTTGTTTCTGTTTTTAAAAAAGTTAGATACCTTTGAAAAAACACACAAAAAATGACAACGACAAGCTACCAGGATGTCCTCAAGCACACTACAAAAAATCTATGAAAATAAGCTTTTGCGCACTTAACTCTTGTTTTGAAAGATATGTGTTGTGCTGCTAATTGCTCAAGTCGATTTAGGCAGTTATTTTGTGCCGTGAAATCTTGGCCTAAGCAACAACATTTGGCAATTTCAGATATTGTAGTTTGACAATGACATTTCTAGCAAAGCATCACGATTTTAAGACATTTGGAATTATTTTGTTTTACTGACGGACGTGACAGTATTAAAATATATGACAGTTGCCTTGCTTAAAACAGTAGGGATCTCCAAATTAATTTTATTCTTATCATTCTATCTCAAAACAAAGTGACAGCGAAGTAAAAACGTCAAAACTACTTGCGTCAAGTCAAAAGAGCACTCTTCAATTTTCAAGTATTCGAAATTGGCTTCAAAGGCAGATTTCAATTTTAGGTTTCTAAATAAATAAGTTTAAGGAATTAACACACTTATAAAATGTACACCAATTTTAAAAGTTCGTCTGTTTCGATGTATGAAAATGTAAAAGGAAAACAAAATTAAATTTACTACATAAAACAATCACAGCTAATTTAAAAATTAAATTCACTTAAAATAATAATTTGTTTATATCGAGATTCTTGTATTTTACATAAACTCTAGCGGAAGTGGTTGTATAGCAGCTATATGTATATTGAGCATGCGTTATATTCCCCCAACATTGTACACACTAACAAATCGAACCATCATAACAACATTATAAACCACGAGTATACGTTATGGCAGCAGATATGTTTTGAAAACAACCACCCTTTTGTATATTTCGCCGGCAATAAAATACAACGATTTTATTGTTATAGGGAAATGTCACAGTCACATAAGCCTCACCTGACTTCAGCAGACTTAATTACAGCCTTTGGTGGTGCATCCCAATAGTTGGGCGCCGGTGGTATCCATTGTTTGAAGACTTGGTAATTGCCTTCGAGCAATTCCATTCCTTCGACGACTTCTTCATCTGAATCATCGTTCATTTCGATAGCATCACAGAAATAATAACAAAAGAAGGAACTTCACAACACACTCTCAAGACTACGACCGCCGACGTTAAATATTGAGACACACTTCTATAAGGTTGACTTTTATTTTGGGGAAAAAAAGATGAAATTATTTCGAACTATTTAACGGATATTCATAAGCTTTGAGATTTATAAGCCCGGTACGTTGATGATGGATCATGACAATCACACGTCATGCGCAAGGATGCTCATAGAGCCTTCCCACGTGCGATTTGAGATGTTAACCAAGAAAATACACTTACAAAACAAATAATTACGCAGCAGGATTCGCGAAGAACTTCCGCACCGTTCAAGGAGCCGAACAGAATCTAATCAGAAATTTACTTTTGCCGTATTCTACATTTCAATCCCTTTTCGTATTTCTCGTTTGTATTAGTGCAGTTTTGTGTTTGTGTGTGTTCGAGTGACACTGACTGAGGACTGAGCTGATGGCTATAGCGTGAGGGTTTCGCATTTGGTTCTACGAGAAAGAAAGGCATAATGCACGTGGAATCAGCTACGACGGTACTATACCAAGCGGCAGCCACCATTATTATGTTTTCGTCCAGGGAGTTTTACGGTCGTAAAAAAGGACTTAAGTGCCACACACAAACGCATGCAAGTACAAAGAATATATACCATCCCTTGTGCAGTGGCTGTGGCAATGCCTGTGCCACTGTGCTTGGTTCACCCTAACGTGTCCACAGACTATTTTCCGTGGCGAGCAAGCCTTCACGTCGTCGTTAACCGGCGAACGAGGACGAGGAGTAGTGTTGTGCCATGGAACCAGAAAACAGAGCTGATTGCAGCAATCTTTTCCCGGCCAGCTCATCTGCTGCAGCTTTTTATGTATGCTAAGGGGTGAGGGGACAGGGGAGTCTCATTCGCATTCTCCCTTTTTGCTATAGATACAGTGAGTTTGTATGTGTATTGTTGTTTGTGCGTAAAAACATCAGAGGGTTGCTCGACTTTGTTTTGGGATCATTCCAGGACATTTCTCTGAGTTCGACTACCCAGACCGATTGGTAACCTTCGAACGACGAGCGACGCAATAAAAACCAACAACACACATCGCAACCCTCTGCTGATGGTACAAGGGTATCCTATTGGAATGAGGATAGAGAGTGGTAGGTATAGTTAGTGACTCGTGGCAGCATCCCTTCGAATAGGTTGAAGACGACATTCGTCCTCGGTCTTTGTTCGTCCTTCAAACCTAACATTGAAAATTAGATCTCGTGTACAGTGCTCCTGATGTGACTGTTTATTATTTCTGTTCAGTGCTTTTTTTTCTCAACATCAGGATGGTATTTGATAAATTGTATCGTATTAGACTTAGTCCACGTGAGTCCTCCCTTTTCGCAGCAGCAGCGACAGCAGAAGTAACAGCAATTTGAGCATGGAAGCGAGACTGAGACTCAGATGATTGTATGAATTTTGGCGGACAAAGGGATATAAAAATGTGTAACATTTCTTTGTTTTGGTTATTTTTTCCATTTTCGTTTTTCTTTATTCGTTTTTTGGTTTTTGTGTGTTTCTACCTTTTACTGTTCTCAAAGATTCAGGATGATGCGTATATGTAGGAAGGTGAGGATAAAGCCAGCCTGGGACTTATTTTTTGTTTGGCACAATTTTAGGAGGAGTGTGAACTTTATAATAGTAAAAATACAGTGGCGTTCGGAAAAACTTCAATGTAATTCAAGGATCAATATTTTCTTTTTAATAAAAAGGTTTCCCAATAAGAGGATTCATTTTAATTAGCTGCCAACTTTTGAAGTTATCATCTAATGACTTTTATAAGGGATACACTACACCATTATACAAAGGTTGCTTTTCTGGAAAAATGAAATCAAAGAAAAAATTTGACCTGTTAGGGAAATTTGGTAATGAGAAGTATCAAAAGAATCGATATTTTGAACTAGGTTTGTTTTGAGGTAACTCAAGATGATGGTAGAGCATCAGCAACGTCGGTCGTATTTTTTCTAATCCGGTCCTTGAAATGCATTTAAATGATCCAAACTTTCATCGAAAAATCATTTTCAGAAATGAGGCTTAGTTAACAAGCGGTTGAAATCTAAGAAAGACTTTTGAAAAAGTCTTTCCATGTTAAACGTATCAATGTTTGGTCTGTTTTTGGGCTATTGCAACTTAGTTATTCATTATCAGACTTACGCAACTTTTACAGAAAAAAGATAGTTATCAAGCTATGTGGATCATTTTCTATAGTTGGAATTACAATATGTTGAAAAAAACTTCGTCTAAAGGTTTTGAAATACTCGCCAATTGTAATCACTCCTGGACGAGGTTTTTTTTAAACAGACGAGAAGTCGCTACTTAATACAAAATTAGCAAAATAGTCATAACTTTGCAATAGAAGTTTTCTGGCCGTGTTATTTCTGGGACGGGTGAACAAAATTGGCCAATGAATTTTAAAACCTTTAGACATTTTTATTTGGAGCAGCTCGAAAGATAGGGTTTATGCCAATGCTACACAGTCAAAACAAGGTCTTCAAGATTGAATGTGGGCAGTTATCGGGGAGAAATAGCAGCAAATGTACAAATTGGTCAGCTTTACAGCCAGCGTTAGAAGAATCGTAACAACTGAAGCTAAGTGCCAGGGTTAAAAATATTATCAGACCTGTAAGTATTATGAGCTATTATCATATGACAATGAGCTCACAATAGCCAAATTCCTTTCAATAAAAAATTGTCAGGAATTTGGCAGATTTTATTAATACTTAAGATTATACAGGGTGGGCCATAAATTATTTAACATTTGAAAAAAATCGTATAAAAAAACCATTTAAAATATTTTACAAATTGTTTATTTACGAGAAAGCTAATTAGTTGTAATTTATTTTTTAAAAATGATATCGTCTAAATGACCACCGTTTCGGTTTTTGCAGTCATGAAAGCGAGTCCTGAAGCTTTCGAATACTCTTATGCAAAGAGACCGCGAGATCACCGACATCTCTTCGATGATTTTTTTCTTTTTATTTCGACGGAGTGTATTCGGTTTATCAATGTAGACACGAATCTTTAAATAACCCCATAAAAAAGAGTCTGCTGGGTCATCTGGACTTCTGGGTGGCCATGGGATGTCACCACGTCTGGAAATCAGCTTTTCCGGAAACATTTGTTTGACCACCGGCAAGGACTCGTTCGATGTGTGACATGTAGCTTCATTTTGTTGAAACTATGTGTCACGATTATAGCCAGCAAATTCCTATAGCATCGGTGCTAAGAACTCCCGTAACATTTTCACATACATGGTAGAATTAACAGTAACTGATCGGCCTCGAAAATCTTCAAAAAAGTAAGGTCCGATGATTCCTTTAGCTGAAATTGCAGCCCATACAGTTACCTTAGGAGAGTGAAGTGGCCTCTCATGTTTAGCTTTATGATTTTCGAAAGTTTACGCGTCGATAAATCTGGATCACGTCGAACAGAAGCAGAAACTTGCTTCACGTTCTCTTTGTCCAAAAAGTCCGCAGGCCGCCGGTTTGTTTCACATTTAGTGTAGATCCCGTCTCTTCGAACTTCTTCACCCATTTCTTTATTAGAGGAGCACTTGGACACTGACTTAAGTCGTGTAAACCATATTCAACGCGAAATGAGCGTCTCACAGTAATGAGCGAAAAGTTGTTTAAATAAAACTGTTTCACGCAGTAAGCGCGTTCCGGCCCCGCGAAGCGATTCATTGAGACTAAATTTCCAAGAAGCGAGTTAGTGCCCCCGTCCACAACCGCGCCTCGCGCGGCAATAGTTTGCGCGGTAAGTTACATTTAAATGTTAACGAATTATTGGCCTACCCTGTAGTAAAGACAGGTGAAGGGAAAATGTCTACTTTTTAATATTAACGTATTATACTTGTTTAAGCCTACCTTCCATACCAATGCCAGGGTAGAACTATACATAGACAGGAGAGAGTTCGGCGTCCTAAATAAATTGACACAACATGTAGATTCATCATGACAAATAAAACAAGCCAAGTTAAAGAAGCTGGATTGCTATCCAGACCAATCTACACCGGACTCCAACAAAGGGATGCTTTGTCCTGCCTCTTCTTCGATGGAGGTGTTGGACAAAGCATTTCCTGACTCTGGCACGCCAAAGATACTGGCTTACGCAAACAATATCAACATCATCGAAGAACCAAACAAGCTGCCTCCATCTAGATCGAGTAGATGGCAAAAAATCTGGTGCTGGACATTAGTAAAGGAAAAACAACGCATGGTTGCTTCGACTGCGAGAAGACTAGTTGGTAACAAGCAAGGTGGCGGAGAATGAATTTGAATAAGTGCAATCCTTCAATTACCTTGGGCCAATAGTAGTAGCCGATTACAACATAGTAAAGGAAATACGCTTGCTTCCAGAAATCTTTTCATAAATTCCAAACAGTTGCTGTACAGGACCATGACATTTTGTCGCATTCAAAAATATATGGATTCAAGACTTGGGTGCTTAGTATAAAAAGACTCCGACCTCAAAGGCTTGTTAGAAAGTTGTCCGATTCCGGAGACGCTTTAATCATATACTGCAATGTAGGCAATTATTTGGAACCAGATATCGTGGCAAAATTTAAGCTCGGTAGAATCCGGTGGGCTGTACACCTTGCTCGCATGATATTTTGTAGTACATTTTATGGTAGGTGACAGGGTAGTAGACCAAGTTTATGCTGAAAAGATGGCGTCAATCAGGGAATCTAAAGCTTTGGTTTGCGCAACTTCGATATATTAAGAGACTTTTTAAATGATCGGATCCCGGTTGTAAGGCCGATGATGATGATGATAATATTACGCGAAATACAAAACTGTCGAAGTAAGACAACAAGGTATTTAAACCGTTTATGCATTTTTCACCATAAAGGCTCAGAAAAAAGACTCATAATTTACAATATTTAAGAATTCTTCCAAGGGACGTCACTGCATTCCTCTTCTTTCAAAATCAAAACCCACTTGACTGAAAATCCACCCTAAAACGATTTGTTAAAAAATGAAACTCATACGTTTACAGTTTCTCTTTTTATTCAAACGTACATACATAAAGACAAGGCATACGAAAACAAGTACAAAAAATTACAATCCAATAAATAACGCACATGTTAAACATTAATAAAGAGGGTGCTTGGTTTGGTATAGGTACACTCGCAGTTTTCAGTAAGACTCTACTTCTATACTCGTGCGTCCAAAATATGCCTTTTTTGAAAGTGAATAAAATTACGGAAAATTTGAAAAACCACCCTTAAAAAAACCCGACCTCTTGACGACCATAACACAGGATGCTCATGCAACCACCACTTCGCTTGTTGGCATAAACGAAAATCAACTTCATATACAGTTCTGCAATGTTGTTTATATTCGAGAGAGAAAGGGTGGCTTTAGTTTAGAGTCTTGTGGTCTATACAAAGGTAAGAGAATTACCAGAATGCCAGTGTCAGAGTATGCAACCCCCGTTTAATCCATAACGGTACAGATTAACTCCTCGGAAACGGCATAATCTGCTTGGGGGTGTTTCTGCTTCGTCGTCGTTTAAAATTTATAAACAAAATCATTAATAAACAAGCGAAAGGGATGTGATATTTTCAAGATGCGTAATAGTTCGAGTGCTGATGAATATAACAGACAAGAGATTTGGGTTAAGGAAAACATCACGCACGTACAGTTACACACTATTTGCAGTAAACAATGGCGACTCAAGATTAGGATAGGTTGGGTTTTCCTTTTTTTCAAACTTCCCTCAGAGACGACGATATCGCTTTCTAATTACGCAGCATGTTCGACTTTCGAAGAGTTTGAGGATGTTTTGAACACGAAAACGAAATTGTAATCCACCGGAAGCAGGAACAAATACTCGAACCAAACTTGAAGGATGAGCGGGAAAACCCGCAGTTCTAAACATACTTACCAACCCTTAAATGGTGGGCTTTGTCAGATATACCGAATTTAATATTCCCCATGGGACACTGCTCTAGATTACGGCACCAAAATTTCATTACTGCAAACAAAAAAGAAGAAAAAAAACACCACCCCTTTTCGATATAGAAAATCATTTTACAACCCTATGCCAACATTTTGGCAGAATGATGTGATATCTATAGAAAAAGGTTTCCATCTTTTTTGTTGAACAATATTTTGCAAATTTCCTGATTTCGTACAAAGCGAGAAGAGAATTTCATTACCTTTTCTCAAAAACTTCCACTCCTAACCTAAAAGTAACTCACAACCATTATAAAGGTATACAAAACGAAACGACCGAGGGTGAATTATTACAAGGGATGTTACCATGATGATGATGATGGTGATAGTCCTGTGCGATGTTCCGTCATAAGCGAATGATTTCTAAGATCGATAACAATGCAAGAAGAGAGTTATTAAATTTTACCAATGCTTGATTTGATTTAATTCAATTTGAAGTGTGCATATAATTCGGATTCTGAAACTGTGGCGCCATCCAGTTTGGAAGGATGTAAGGGAATTCCTATATGAGTTGAGTAGACGTATAAGACCCTCCCTTTTTTTCTTTGTGTATGTTGCGAAGATGTGAAGAGGCAGATAGCCCTATTTTAATCAAGTGCTTAACGCACCACTATATGATGGTCGGAGTGAATTTGCTGGAGTATTGAGTTATTATAAATATAGGCAGAGAGATTAAGTTGTTCGATGTAGGTAACATGTTTCCAACAGTGAAAGGGATTTGTTGACACAATTATCTTTGAACAATTCGGTAAGTAAAGAAGGGAATCCTGGGTTCGTTTTAATTGAAATTATTATTGTTGGTACGAGTATGGAAATCTGATAAAAGGATTTTGGGCTTTGGCATGTATCGACATTTTTTGAAAATGGTTAAACGAATCCATACCAGTATCAAGTTCCGTTCAAGTTCAAACTATTCCAATTAAAAGTTGTTTTTAAAAGGGTTTGTTTCTGAAAACATATAAATAAAAATAACTTCTGTTCTTATCGTTATTAAGTTGGTGATAAAAAAGTTCAAAAGAAGGATTTATCAAGAGTTCGATGCACTATATAATCCCTAAACAAAAGTTTCGAGTTAAAATTCCAATTAAACAATTTCAAAAACTGAAACCAAACCCTCTGAATGAATGAATTTTAAAATTCAAGACACCCAAAACCAACGTTTTTGATTCAATAAAACCAAAACTTATCACCCTGAAAAATTTGAAATAATTTTTAAAATCAAAATTTAAATTAACATCGTGAAAAAAATCCGTTTATGTCTTTAACTTTGTTTATCAATTGTTTTAAAAGTAAATTTTACCACAGGAATGCTTAAGTCGAAAGTTAAATCCATTTGGAGAAGTATACAAATGTTTTAAACGCAAATAAAAATGGGCCTGGAATAAGACGCATTTATTCCCTGTAAATTCGGCAGTTCTAATATTTTCTGAGTCTTATATGATGTTGTCCTATTTGATAATTCAAAGTTTTCTAATCCCAGCTCCAAACGCCGAAAAAATCAGGAAATCAAGAAAATTTCAAAAATTTTAAAATCTCAAAGCTACAATTAAATTATAACTTAAGCCTAAATTAACAATTGGTTATTTATATTTGGGTATTCAAATTCTCTGAAAATTGTATAACCGTTTGGTAAACGGTCTGTTGCGGTGTGATCGCACTTCAAGTTTTAGCTTTGCTTTTCTTTAAATACCTATTTTTAAAACCAGTGACCACAATACTTTAAAAGTAAATGAACCGATCTAATTGAAATTATGTATACTCTTTTTTTATTTATTTATTCCACCATACTTTTTTTTAAATCAAGGATTTCGCCAAAATTCTGGACTCTAACTTTCGACCATTTTTCCAAAAATGTATTGTTTATCCAAAATTCACATTATGACATTTAATAAAAAAAAAACCTAGAACATCAAATTCACATCCATCATGTTTTCATCGATTTCAAGGCCATTTAAGAGATCTTTAACAAGAACTAATTGAATAAAGCCATTTCTAGTTTAAGCATTCCTACCAAACTCGTCCGTTTTCGCGATGCTTTAAAATTCTGGAAAAACTTAACAGAAACTTTTGGTGTCAAAAAAAGCCTTTAGAAAATTTAATGTACTGTCATTTGATTTCTTTAACATTGTCCCTAAAAGAATAGTGAAGAGCTCACATGTCAATACTTTCAAAAGTCCGTCCAAGTCCAATGATGACATCGACAAAATTGGAAAAACTTAGCATGATATTAACTGGGCTTTTGGGAGTTTTAAGGTATTTACGTATTTGAGGACTTCGTCTACATGGCCACTGCTATGTAGCGCTCTCCCTAGGGATCAAACGAAGAATAACGTTTGCTTACCGCTGTATCTTTAGGCTAAAAAACAATTTAGTAGTCAAACCTCCTCTTGAGCCACCTATAAGTGCCCCTGTATAAGACCCCCATCATCTCCGTCCTGCTATACGGAGGAACGTTTCGACTAACGTTTGAGCTCTTAACGAAGTGGACCTATACAGAAATATAAAAGTCCAATGCCTGAAATAGCTGGGGCAGATAGGTATGATGAAAATCAATGCAGGGAAAGTCTTCAAATCCACACCCATCAGGACAGGGCAGTAGAGGAAGACCATGAATATGCCACGCACAAATGGAAAGTGACCTCAAACAACTTGGAGTTCGCAGCTGGAGACATTTACTTAAGGAGCAAGATAGAAAAAATTGTTGGATTAAGACAAAGGATAGGTTAGTTAAGGTTAGGTTAAAGTGACTGTCCATGATGGAATCGGACACACTTACGTCAGTTTAATGAACTGAACTGTTTACTCCTCCTCCCCGTCCATACAGCTTCTGCAAAAATCATTTGAGAATATGCCTAGACCCGTGGCGTGCTTTCCTATTGCAGCTTTCGGTTATGACACCTGTTATCGAGCTTATATGCCATGGTCGCCTTAAATCTAGTGTTGGCCAGATGTTTGTTTTGAACTGACACGTGGTGATGTTGTTCCACCTGGTGTTTAGCTTAATTATTAAACTGTTTATTTTATTTATTTATTTATTTATTTATTTATTTGATGGAATTAGCTTACACAATAAGATACAATATCTTTTAAGATAGCGCAAGTTTCAGTATTAACATACTATTTAAAAATGTTTATGATGTTAAGTGAAAAAAAAACTGATTAACATTATCAAAGAAAGATTTAAAAACTAATAAAGAACAAAATGCAAAATTACTTTATGATAAATTAAATGAAAAAGAAAGAATAGTTGCATTTAACAAATTGAAAGGTAATAAAATTAGTTAAATATAATCGAAAAAGTTTATCATCGAGAGTCTCCAAAGTATTGTCTAAGTCTCGTCTTGAACCGAGTGCTGCATCCAATCATCTTTATGGGCAGGGGTAGGGAATTCCACAATCGAACCGCGTGTATAAAAAATTGACGACTAGAAACAAGGTAAGAATAGCGTAATGGAGTCAGATCATAACTTCTAGTTGAACGAGGAAATTGAATTTTGCTATAAAGATATGGTGGTTTTTTTGTTTGCAGAATACTATGAAGCATTAATAAAGTTCTTAAAGCAAATACATTTTCTAGAGAGGCGCCATGTATTATTTTCGAGTATGCAGAAATATGTTCATATCTCCGCAGACCAAAGACATACCTTGCCACACTGTTATAAACAACATTAAGCTTCCTTTTGTCCCTGAAATCACAATTACTAAAAATTTCACAACCGTATAGTAATAGGGGAATGAGAAGTGATTTAGCTAGTATCATTCTTGTTTTAATTGGGGTAATTTTTTGGGTGGTCCATAACATTCGTAAGCCTCCATACACTCTTCCAATTGTCGTATTTATATGGTTTGTCCAGGTGAGGTTTCTGTTAAATACTACTCCTAGGTTTTTAGCAGATTCAACAAACTGAACTGGAATATTGTTAAGCAGTATTGGAGGAAAATACGTCGTTTCTAATGGGTTTCTGGAAATAATAAGACATTTTGTTTTGGTTGGGTTTAAACAGAGCCCATTAGATTGAGACCAGTGTAGGACCTTATTTAGGTCTTCGTTTATCTCATAACCTCCATTTTCAATTAGACCTAGAGAACAGCTATATCTAAGTTGAACGTCGTCAGCATACATATGAAATGACGAGTTGAATCCTAGAGACGGCAGTTCATTTATATACATGGTAAATAGAAGAGGTCCCAAAATTGATCCTTGGGGGACACCTCGACTAAGCGGAAGGAAGGTAGACGTTTGATTATTAGCAACGACTGCTTGATACCTTGAGGATAAATATGAAAAAACTAGTTTCAATGATGAAGACACGAACTGGAATTTATCTCGTAGTTTGGTGCATAAAATATGGTGGTCAACGGTGTCAAATGCTTTTGAGAAGTCTAAAAGTGTGAGGAAAGTCACATTGTTCTTATCAAGACTCTCTCTAATTTCTTCAACTACATTTATGAGAGCTGTTGTGCAGCTATGACCTGGGCGAAACCCGGATTGATTTGGGCATAACATTTCATTTTGATCCAAGTATTGCCTTATTTGCGTGTTTAAGATTTTCTCAAGAACTTTCGATAAAAAAGGTAGTATAGCTATTGGTCGGTACTCATTACGGTTCTTTGGTATAGGAATGATTTTAGCTTTTTTCCAAAATGCGGGAAAAACTCCAGTCGTTAAAATAGTATTGAAGAGATAAGTAAGAGGTTTTAAGGTATATGGAAGGGTCGCTTTTAAAAACACTGGATGAATTTCATCAAAACCCACTGAATTAGATTTTATAGATAAGCAAAATTTAAGAACATCTTCTTCATTCACATTAGAAAAGCTAAAGCCTATAGAAGATAGACTGTCAGCTTCCAAATTTAGAGTGATGGAGCTACCATGTTCAAAAGATGAGAGAGACGTAAATTTTGTATTCAATTCATCACAGTTAATAGCATTATCTGAATTATTTTTATGTTTACCAACACCTATATCCTTAAGATTTTTCCAAAGCTTATGACCAGCCAGAGAAGGATTTAGTCGAGAAGAATAATAAAATTTTTTTGATTCCCTAATTTTAAGCACAACTTTGTTTCTCAAGTCGTTATAAGCTCTCCGAAACACTTGAAGTCTAAAACGTTTCCATGTTTTATATGCCGTATTGCGTTGATTGATTAGTGTTTTTATATTATTGGTAAACCAAGGAGAGTCCTTGCACCTCAAGATTTTTGTTTTAATTGGGACGTGAACATTAAAAAGGAAGTTTAAATTTTCCTGAATAAATGCAAGTTGATCATCAACAGAAAACATTCTAGAAATTAGAGACCAATCAATTGACATTAAGTCGTGTTCTAAGCGATAGTAATTTATATTTTTGAAGTCCCTAAAGCTGTAACTATTACAAGAAACTAAAGGTTCACACTCAAAAGTTAGGTGCAGCAGATCATGGTGTGAGAAACAAGACGCAGATAGTTGGTCAAAATGCAGAACTTTATTTAAGTGGCTTACAAAAAATACATCAAGCAGGGTACTTGATTCTCTTGTAAAGTGTGTGGGAGTAGATGTATTTACTGGGTGTAAATTGAAAACCTTCAAATCATCAGTGAGTGAGGACTCTAAGATCAGATTACTATTAAAATCTCCTCCTAATACAATATAAGGCGATATATTAGCCAACTCATCTAGCTTAGTTAATAATGATGTGGTATCAATATTTTTGTTAGGTCTGTATGCAGATCCCAATACAATTTTGTTGTCCCTGCAAGTGATTTTAATAAAGATAAAATTAATATCATCACTAGGTAAAGATTCACATACAAATTCCGGTTTTAACCCACAGCGCGCATAGATGGCAACACCACCCCCAATTCTATCTACTCTGTCTCGTCTAAATAATTTGAAACCCCCCAAACGATACAAAGAATCATTTATTTCCGGCCGAAACCATGTTTCAGTCACATACACAACATCCACTTTTGAATCTGCGAACAAATACCTAAATTCGTCGATTTTCGGAAGTAAACTCTGGGCATTTATACAACAGATCTGAAGACCATTACGCTGACTACACAAAATATTAATCATATTCCGAGAGATGTCATTATAACTAACGATTGTGGAGTTCCCATTGTTTACTATATTAGGGCCAACCATTTAAAGTAACTAAAAACAATTGGCGGCTAATAAAGCGCACCTTAAGACAAGTGAGATGGAATGCATCATCGATAGAAAAACTCGACCTGACAAAACCCAAAGCCTCAAACTCAATGATAAACAAAAATAAAAAAGAAAGCTCTAAAAAGGTAATGAATTTCAATATTAAATGCATTACAATAATTAAGAGAAAGAAAATAAAATAAAAAGTATTAATAAATTGAAATAAAGAAATTGCATAATGAAAGAATTTAAAAACAAGAGAAAAAATATTGAAATTAAAAACAAGAGAAAAAAAAAAATTAAAAGAATGATAATTAAAATAAAATAGATGATGATTATTGTTTTTCCCTTCTTAATCTTTGTAATCAGCTTCATTATCGTTTGTTGTCGTTAGGTCAGCAGCAAAAATAGCCAAATCCTCAGCATTACTGTTGTACCATCTCAATTAGAGATGATCAACAGCTATGGACTGTTATAGAGTTTTTAGAGACACGGTCCAGAGATTTGATAGCGGCCTGACTATCTGAGAAGATACGGATATTAGATGTTGATATCACGTTTTCTTTAAGCCAGAACAAGACTTCTTTCATCGCCAAAAGTTCCACCTGGAAGACGATTCAATGATTGGGAAGGCGGAATGAGAGAATTAATTACAGTTGTTCAGAGTACACACCTCTACCAACCCCTTCTTTTGTTTTTGAACCATATCTTTATAAAAATGGATTGGCTCGTCTTCCAGGAATGCCCTATCCTCCCAGAAAGATCTGAAAGGTATAGAAATCTGGAAGTTTCTGTCGAATTGCAGTTGGGTTACTGTGTAGTCTGTATGCTTTGAAATTTAATCTTTGAGGCAAATAGCAGGGCTTGCAGCTATTTGGTTTGCTAAATATATCAAGAAGTGTTAGGTAGAGTAAGGTATCCAGTGCCGCAGATGGGGTCGTGCGAAACGATCCGCTTATACATATGCAAGCTGAACGTTGGACTTCATTTAATTTGTCGCGGTTAATAGCTTTCTTTAAAGCAGTCCACCATACTGCCACACCGAACATTAAAATCGGTCCAATTACCCATGTGTATAGCCAATGCGTGATTCCGGGTTGTAAGCCATATTTATTGCCAATAGTTTTTTGAAAAAAAGAGCTACAGCAGCTTTTTTGACTCTTTCCTGTACATTGCGTTAGAGTTCTTTTAAGGTGTTAAGAACCTTGCCTGAAAGTGCTATAGGAACGTCGAACGCATAGGCGAATACTCTGAAACCCTCCGCATACAGACTAGTTAGGATTTCATTCACCAAGATGGATTAAGACCAAGCCTACACAAGGCTGTAGCGCAACTTTTTAGTTATTTGAGATTATATAATGTTGGAAAAGTTAGAGTGGTCACCTTGGAGGGTCTGTTTTTTTAACAATGGACTACAGCAAAATCCCTCACATACAAGGCATACTTTTAAAATTCTTCAATGCAATGTTATGTCAATTAAGGCCGACTTTAAACTTAAAGACTTGCAACTGAAATAAAATTGAGAGAAATGCTATTAAAAGTGGTGGCTAGTTAAAAGTTCTTCAGGTCAATGCAACCATATTGGGTAAAACTAGTAAGTCTTTGTTATTTAAGTATTTTTTTAAATAAATCATAACATTGCTTATGTAACACCCTGTACAAAAAAAAAAACAATTTGAAATTATGACCTCAAATAAAAAATTCCTAGACTATTTTATTTCCCATTTGTTTACATCTTTCGCTTTAAGTGTATACAAATAATTTCTTAATCACGATCTTAAGTGACACTTAATTAAGAGAAAAAACTGCATCGACCTGGAAAATTAAATGAAATAACATCCACATGTATATTGTCTATCTTAAATCTCCATCAAATGCTGGTTGGGGCATTCTAAAACAATAAGAGGAAAAAATAACAAATGAAAGAAACACGTTAGTGTTAAGTTGCTGCAGATTCCCGCAGCAAAAACAAACGCTACAATAATTGAAGTATTTTTACACATCATTTAAAAGAAACAGCAGCAGATGTTTCTTTCCTGGGAGGCACGTTCGATTCCCAATGAGGAATGTTTCTTTGGTATAATAATATTATTAATATCCGGAGCTGGCTAATACAACAAACAACAGCTACAGAGCAGAGCATGCGGATTGATGGTAATATGGCAAACTACTGGCAAACGTCTATGGTCTCGATGGTCAGATGTATCTTCAATGCAATGTAACGAGAGAAAGACTGAGTTTCGACATTTTGCGTTTGCAAACATAGATCGTTCTGCATCTGGTGTTTGTTTGTTGTCGTTGCCGGTATCGGCTGTTATAGTGAGTTTATTAGTTTTTCAAATACGAAATTTATTTTTGGTTGAGAAATTTTGAAAATATTCGCCATAAGGAAGGCACATTGAAAGGAAGAATAATTGTATTGCAATGGATATAGAATTTCATCGACGGTATTGAATTTAAAAGAACAAACAAAATCTTTAAAACAAATAAAAAGGAGAAATAAACCAAGTTCAATAACATTTCTGGAAAAACACAAGATTTTAATTTTACATACTTCATATTTTAGAAATATTGGAAAGCCTAAACATGATTTGTCTAATGATAATTTACATTATTGTTACAATTACACGGTTAACGTAAAAGGTCAATTCGTTGACTCTCTAAAATCAAAACTTTACTGACGTTTCAATTAGTATCAATGCATAAAAAGTTGGCTATCACATGAATGGCACCCGCCAAAGCTGCCAAAAATGCTTTCAAGCGAATGTGAGCCAGCATGACATTAAAGTTATTCTGCAACTCGTTGACTACCTTAACTTTGACGATCACACGATTTGACAACGTTTTTTTAACTTCCCATAGGAAGTTATTGTATTTGGTCCGATTTGTCGAATTGAAAATTTTGACATTTCTCGACGATTCAAGTTCCCTACGTGCGTTTGCGAAGTTTTTTTTATCGTACAAAGCTTAAGAACTAGTATAGATATCGACTTCAAACATATTTAGTTATACAGATAATAATGTAGAAAGATGCAGAGAGGACTCTCAAATAAATTGTGTGGGATGGTTTTTTCACCATAACAATTTTTAAAAAAGGTGAAACTGTTGGTTAACCCTAAATATCACATGAACCAATGACGCTAGAGACTTAAATTTAATTGTATATTATATATTGTTACGTGATACCAAACAATTGTATTTTTGGAAAATAATAAAATAAACGTTATTTTATAAATCATAAAGACTGAAAAAAAAATTAACACATTGATAATTTTTCACAACAACGAAGAATAAAGTTTTTAACATCAAAATTTTGAGATTTTCGACTCAAATTTCTTTTCAAAACATTGCGATATTGGTTTTAAACTAACAATAGCTTAAAAAAAATTGTTTGCAAAATTAAATTTTGAAAAAAATCGAATTGACAGTTTTTTCACAAAAAATAAAAACGTAAAAAAAATAATATAAATTGGTCAAAATTGATTTTCGACTCAAATATCATTTCAAAAATTTTAGATATTGACTTCAAATTAATTTCAATATTATATGAAACATTGTGTTTAACATTTCGTTAAATTTTGAGAAAGATTAAATTGATAGTTTTACTTAAAAAAAATAACAACTTAAAGAACACACTACTAAAAGTTGATAAAAATTTAGGCTTAAGTAATTTTTGACTCAAATATCTCTTCAAAAATTTGAGATTATGGCTTCAAACTAATTTTATTTTAAAAGAAATATAGTTTTCAACATTCGGTAAAATTTTGAAAATAATCGAACTGACAGTTTTTACATAAAGAAATCCTAAAACAAATTAATGAAAATTTACTTTCGACTCAAATATCTTTTCGAAGTTTAAGAAATATTGGCTTCAAACTATTTTTACATTACAGAAAATATTATTTTCGATATTTAGTACATTTTTTATAAAAAAGAATAAAATCTACACAAAATTAAAATCTTCAAAATTGGTAAACATTGATGTTCGGTTCTCGATAATTCGTGAACAAAAGAAGATATTGACTTTAAGTTAATTTCTTTCAACCAACTTTATATTTCTTTATATAAAAAATAAAAACTTTTAAGAAATGCTACTAAAATTGGTAAAAATTGAATTTCGACTAAAAATCTCTCTCGTTAACAAAAATGGATTTTGAAATCGAACTATTTCTTCATATTCAAAATAATGTTTGTAATTTAAAAATTTTTAATAATAATTTTACTACAAACCTTTTAAGTAAGATAAATCGACAGACAGTGTGGGTCGCATACCAGCCTCTTTTTTGTAATATATTTACAATTAACACATATTTTTAGAGTAGTTTTAAGATTATGCTCATTCAATGTTTGACATTGTCAAATGTACCAATATTTAGTATTGACTCGAACATTATACAGTCACAGAACATTGCCAACGCGTTAACTCAAAACTGTGTTCAACGCGAGCGTAAATATACTCGTCAACGCGTTGGCAATATTTCTCGTTAACAATTACACCTATTGACCCCCATTGGACTAATTTAGGCCTAATTTCTACGTTAAAGAGTTAACGTGTTGATCATCTGTTTAATAGCACCTTAATGAGTATAGTTTGGATAAAATATTGATTA
This sequence comes from Eupeodes corollae, assembly GCF_945859685.1. Taxonomy (NCBI): domain Eukaryota; kingdom Metazoa; phylum Arthropoda; class Insecta; order Diptera; family Syrphidae; genus Eupeodes; species Eupeodes corollae. The sequence continues at coordinate 45,976,599 of NC_079149.1, forward strand.
ATTTTCGTGCACTGTGAAAATTATAAATCAGGTGAAGCAACAGTGTTAAAAGAATCAGAGCCTAGTGACTTCCAACGGTCAACCATACTTCTGTGCTAGTAATTTGAGGGATGGAAAGGACCTAGAGAGTTCTCATGCTGAATCGAAACGGCTAATTTGAGAGCACTTTTCTTGTTAAGAAATGCTCTTGGAGGAATTTTCAATTTCTCGGATAGACCGTGAAAAACAAATATTTTGGTGGCACAGCCAAAGATTGAACCCAAGACCTCTCGCACTAACCATCACGGAGCGGGTCTAAGTTACTGTGAAAATAGTTGTTAAAAAATAAAATGGGGCTGGAGGGATTTGATTTTATTTTGAATAGACTACTTTTGAGGAGCTGATTCTTTAAAGCTTTTATATTTTGACACTTGACAAGTAAAACTACACCATTACAAAATGAGTAGGACAGTACACGCTTCAAAGCCCATTTGAAAAGTTTGAATTCACTACGAAAATGAAGACTTTTTTTTTGGTTAAGTAACGCAGGTCAAATTTGAGCTGTAAGGACAAGTTCGTGGTGAGAAGACTCGAATCCATATGTGTCGCTCAAGAACAAGTGTTAGCGAAAAGCCAAGTTTATCGATTCGATTCGTTGATCTTATGAATGAGGCATTCCATTCGACACTACACCATATTTTTCATAAAGACTCTGCTATTAAGGTTTAGTTAACTTAAGAACTCAAGCTTGTCTTGCACCAGCAACGTATGGTGGCGTATCTTCGCTGATTGAGTCCTTGCTAAATATATACCTCAGATGAAACACGATGACTGTTGACAAGCTTTTCCATAAGTTGGTGAAATTTTTGGGTTGGTTGTATGATAGGCCCAAACTTTTATGAATGTTGCTTACGTTTTATGATTAATGATTTTTTATGGCCAAAATTAGAATTTATTGATGAGGACGACATTTATTTTCAATAATACGGCCAAAAAAAGAAACGAAACAATCGAAAGTTTACCAGAAAATAAAGAGTTGATTACAATTGACCACCGATATTTTGACAAGTAACACTTTTAGAGATTTTTCTTTGGAAGCACGTAAAAGACAAAGTCTTAAATAATTTTAATCTATCGATTCAAGACCTTACCAATGGAATTCGTTAAGTTGCCGAAAAGATAAAAAGTTCATAAAAAGTATTCGGTTGTGCAAAATAAACCATGGAAGCTATTTGGATGATATCATTTTTCTTAATAAATAGCGTAATTTAATGTATATTTAAATATTCATCATTATTTTTCTTAAAAAAAACTATTTTTTTAAATAAAACCTCTTTTTGAAGAGCATCACTGTTATTTGAATATAAAATTTGTGACACCCTTTATAATTTCCCATTTCAAAAAGATTCTGAAAAGCTTACAAATTTTTTAATGATTAAAAATTATTGTTAATAAATTTCGAAAAATTGGAAAAATAGCCAAACAAAATATTTGAAGGAGTCTGACTTATAAGGTGTACGGTAAGACACATATGAGTGTCATTACTAAAAATGTATTCGATGACCAAAAATACCAACTCTTATGAACTATCAAGCCCAAATATATTTAAAAAAATAAACCAAACCCATGTCAATATTTTTTTTAAACAAATTATATAAAAATAGGTTCCTAAAAAATAACTCGACTAAGAAAGAACCTGACTGACTGATAGACTACCTTCATTATCCAAGTTTCGTTTTTGATTTGGTGGTGCGCAAAGGAGGTCAACACGTAACAGGGTATGTAATTTTACGAAACAATCAATTTACCTATCAATCTTCATCCACTTAATTTTACGGAGTTCCTCCTTTTTTCTTCTTCTCTCATCGTATTATGCGTTGCTTGTGTGAGATTCCTCATCAAAACAGCCATAGCAACAGTCTTAGAGCATGTTCTTCAATTCTCATCTTCATCTTTTTGGATACAAACTAAACAACAACAACAACAAAAAACAAGCAATTGCTCATTTCGAGTAAATCACATCCATCACGCAATCACGATCTTTGCCGGCACAATCGGGCGATCGGGGAAGATCTTGTGATCTTCACATTCAGCTCGACTTGTTTAACAATTTCAAAGATGCCCTGCGAGAAAAAAAAACCTTTGCCTTAATATGCTCTCCAAGCTCCATAACTAACCTTAAGGATTAAACTTGGATGATGTTTAACTGCGGTGATGGCGAGAAACCCGGTAATTTATTTGAAAGGAGAATACTTGAAACAGCAAAAAGCTAAGTATTTGAAGGTTCAAAATGAAAATGAGTAGGAAAATGTGTTTAAAGCCCCGGCAACTCTACAATTACCTATACCTACCTTCCTGATTCAACAATAAGAGAGAGGTTGATGGGTAAAAGTATCTGCCACCTAAATTACCCACGAAACTGACAAACAAAAGAAAACAAAGATACTTCCAACGAAAGCCCCTAAAGAACTCCAATTTAATAGCAATGCAACTGTCTTTCTTTTTTTGTTCTTTCTCTCTCTTTCTTTTAACGGAACAGTTACTTTGCTCTGGTATAGAAACCCAGAGCTAGAGCTAGATAGATATAGACAATGACAACCTGCTCTAAGCTAGTAGCGAACTTTTAAACTGGATTTCATTGTGTGCCGCAACCGCAAACTGTAGCCACAACCGCACCCGAACCTTAAGGCAGGCGTACAAGTTTGAAAAATCACAAGAAAATAGAAAGTGCAATCGATTTTAGTAGTTTTGTTAGACTGCTGCGCTTGCGCAGTGCAGCACAGCGCAGCTCCAAGAAGGCAAAATGAAAGGCTCAAAATGAACTGAACAACAAAACCTAACCATTTGGCATACCTGATGATGTTGTGCCTGTGCCTGTAGGTTTTATGGACTTGATTCTAAAATATCTAACTTAGATCACTGTTCAATGTGCTTCGCTCCGCACTGCACTAAACAGCGCTGCGATCGACCGCCACGGCTGTAATAACGCCATACACAACACATATATCTTAGTTGTGTCGTGAAAACCGTTCGTACAAAGACGGACAACAAATTGCATGGCTGTATTGAAAAGGCTAATGGCACCAGAGCGACCTCTATGGCAAGATAATTAGTCACGAGTTGGCTATCTGGCGTTGTCGGCCGACAGTTCTCGAAACACTCCGATAGCTTAGACTCTTTTATGTGCAGAGCGATCGATAGCGGCATTGCGGCGTTATGGGGCAATGCGCAAAATATACGCTGCAATCTGCTTTATTATGCTGCTTGAACAGGTTTCCCATATCGGTACTGGAATCGCTATATGAACGACAACAAGGTGTCACTGGTGGTTTTAAAATTTGCGGGATTAAATCATTTTGCGCAAATTGACGCACGCAAATGGGATACGATAATGCTTCGGTTTTTTTTTTCTTTTTAAGTTTTATGAACTAAACTTTTAAGTTGATTTTTATTTGTTTAAGTCGAAATTTTTCTGGTTTCGTTTTTCTATAAAGTACAGACATTTTAATTAACTTCTTTCTCACGCAATTTAAATGTCATTTTGAGGATTTAAATTAGAGTATCTATAATGTACGAGTTTATATGAGATAAGACATATTACATCTTTTCGAAGCATGTTGTGTATTTGTTAACAGAAGAAGAAATTCACTTTTATACTAAACGCGTCGGATTAACATGATTTAAAAAATCAATGTTTCATGCAGTGGAGTGTCACAGATTAAAATTCAATCAAGTTTTTAATGATTTTTTTTTTTCAAAGTTAAATGAATGCAAAAATATTCATTTTCAGAAAAAAATATAGGGTGCCCCAAAGATGTTGTTTTTTTACAACAATTAACATTTTACAATAAAGGACATTTATAATACTTGAAATATTGAGAAACTGGCAGAAGGAATCTTAAGAAAAAAGCTTAATTGACAGCAATATTTTTTTTAAATCCTTTGTTCATTCTGCGACACTTTAAAAGTCTTTCAACCGGACAAGGAAAATGTCAATAAAAAGTTTTCCAATAATAGGTTATATTGGTAATAATCTGCTATTTTGGCAATTGTCACTTTTAAATTCTGTTCTTTTGTTTTGAACTACGATACTCTAAAGATGGTAAGGTACACGCTTAAAAAAAGTCTATCTGTGAACTAAGCCTTTAGATTTTTAAAGTTCAGTTATTCAAAACTGGAGACAGTAAGCTAGAGATTGAGTAAGCTGGGGCACCTTAGCACCAAAGAGCAAAGAGCAAAGTAAAGTAAAGAAACAGAAACATTAACAATCTTTATCACGATATCATAACGTTGTCAGAAACATAGTTCAACAACTCTATCTCGGACTCGAAGCTTTTTCGTTTTAATAAAAGCGTCATCTTCAAATGAGTTTTTATTAACAGATGATATGTTTCCATGTGGCTAAGGTCAAGTCAAACGGTGTCAAGAACCGTTTTGGAAAAACCTTTCATCTGGTATTTTTCTCCCAAACCATATGCTCTGAAGCAACCGAGATTTCTTCTGCTGTCGAAATTGTGGACGAAGATCGCCATCATCCTGCATTAGACACAGCACTTAATTTAAACATGGCTTCACCTCATATGCTATTTTATAACAACAAACTATAATTCAACTTAAGTAAATGTAATTTTGAAAACCGTTTAACTTATTAAGTACGATTAATTGGGATCACTTATTTTGTAACTTAAAGCAGGTGTGTACCCTAACTTAATGTCCGATTCGACATCAAATAGTAATGAGCCGGAATTATTGCGAACATGTTTGCAAACTACTTCAAAGATGCTTTTGTAGATAATAATACTATTAGTTTTTCTAACACATCTACCACTGTTAATAATTTTACCCACCTAAATTCTATCAATTTCCTTATAAGTGAAGATACTGTTCTTAATAGTATCCTACAACTTGACGAATGTTTTAGTCCTGGTTCCGACCGTGTACCATCATCCATTTTTAAGAAATGTGCTACGTGTTCTTTGCAACTCGTATTTAAGTAACTCAATATTTTCTTTTATCTGAAAGAGCCCCTAAAAAAGAAATAATGAACTACTGACCCATTGCTAAACTATCTGTGATACCTAAACTGTTTGAGTCAATCGTATGTAACGTCCTTTCTTTTCACTGTAGTTCAATTATATGTCATAACCAGCATGGTTTTGTTAAAAAGCGTTCAACTGTTTCTAATCTGTTTCAAGTTCTTTTGTTGTGATTCTGGTGTCCCCCAGGGAAGTAACCTTGGTCCTATTCTATTTATTTTATATATAAATGACTTGGATTCGATCATACAAAATTTGTCTGTCCTAATTCATGCTAATGACATTAAAATTTAAAAAAAATGACTGTCTTCTCTTGCAAGAAGACTTAATATTATTTAGGGGATACTGCAATAATAATCATCTTGTTTTAAATGCTGATAAATGTAAAACCATGAGTTTTACACGAAAAAAAGTTCCAATTGTTTTCAGTTACATGTTTGGTTCTTGTCCTTTTAGTAGAGTATACGTATTTTCTGACTTGGGTGTTGTCTTAGATCCTAAACTAACATTTAATGAACATATAAATTTTATAGATAAAAAAGCAAATAGAGTTCTGGGTTTTATTAAGCGATTTGCTCTTGATTTCCGTGATCCATATGTTTAAAAATTACTTTTTGTTTCATTTGTGAGACGAGTTTTCATACTGCTTGTACAATATGGTCACCTTTCTATGCCGTACACGTCACAAGACCCGAAACCATTCAGAAAATATTATTGCGCTCTGTCTACGATCGCTTCCGTGGTTTTATGAATTACTAAATTGTTGCATATGAGGGTCCTACAATAAAAAGCTTTTACATCCTCAGCAAGTCACTTATTGTTGCTGTTGGAGATGTTGGACCTAACTTATTATTATTAAGACGTCAGCGGCGCTCCGTACTACACAAGCAACAAAACAATAGCAATTTTCAATGAAAATGTTGATCACAACCGTAATGCTTTTTCTTTGGGCTACTTGAAAAAAAAGTGCAATTGGGAAATAAAGCCTAGTGACTTACAACTCTCATCCATCCCTGTGTGCGAGTAATGTTATCAGGGATGTAGGTGACCTACAGTGCAAAACCGATTCCGAACGTTTTATTTGAGAAAGCACTTTTCATGACAAGAATTATTCTTAGAGGATCCTCGCAAGAGGCAATACTCCTGCAAAACCTTTACATGGCACTGGCATGGATATAATGACAGTCCAACGCAATAACCATCACGATTTTGCTCCACAATAAATTGAAGGCTTTAAATTTGAGATTCGCCAAATTATCGGGAACTTAACAGCCACAAATGCACAAACTTTTCATAGAATATTTCAAGAAAAAAATATGGTTATTTTATTTATTTATTACGTTAAATACTAACGCTAGTTAACACACAAGACTAAATAAATGATAACGTGATACATTTCAATTTTGTTGAATACGTCCAATATAACTAAAACAAAAATGTAACACAAAATTAAGAATTTAAATAATGTGAGAAAGAAATGATTTTGAAACAACCGGATTCGATATTTTGATGTACAAAATTTAAAAAACAGTTATTTTTATTGTAATATGTTTATTAACTCGTTGATTGAACTGTAAGAACAACAGTTTGATAGGATACGATTTGTTTGAATCAGCACTCGATTTCTCAAGTTATTGTGGCTAACATTAAAATAGAATCGACACAAAACTAATGAAGGTGATTTATAATAATATTACGGTGATTAGTAAGAGGTGGAAGACCTATTAGTTTTAGCTTATCAAGATAAGGCACCTCCATTTGACCATAGGGGGAAAACTTAAGAACCTGCTTGGAACACTTTCAAGTCTATGAATATGAGTAAAGTAATACGGGGTAAGAGATACCTATAGAGTTTTAAGGACATAAGAATCTTAAAACTTCTACCAAATGATTTTATAAAGTTATTTATTTTTATTTTTAAATGCGCTTAATATGATAAGTAAAACTTATGATTAAGTCCAAAATAATAAATAAGTCTGAGAAATTAGAGAGTTTTTCCAAGTTTATAGAGTCAAATATGTATTCATAGTCAAGTACATTATGTTTGCGTGTAAAACTTATTGTTTGGAATTTGGCAATACTCAAAAATTAACGATTTATATTGCACCATTTCCACAGTACATAGTCTTGTAATAATTCGCAGTCCGTTAAGGAATTAAATGTTCGAAATATTCTAACGTCACCTATGTATATTAATGTCATCTATTTTTTAAGATAGAAGAAAGTTAAACAGGACAAATAATATAAGACCAAGCTGGCTACCTTGAGGTACGCCAGAATTTACAACAAACAAATTAGAATATTGAGTTTTAAAGACCACACTAATCAGTTAAGTAGGATGATATCAAATCGATATAACTGTAATGGTGCTGCAACATCAATTAATGATTTTTTATTAAAAACAAGTTTTACGTCAAAACGATATGAGAAATTGTTTTGAGTTTTAATTTTTTGAAAAAATTGGCTTAGATATCCATAAAATAAAAACATCAAATTTTTGGAAACAAAAATTAAAGTTGTTTAATATAATCCTACCTTCTCATTAAAAGTAATATACCTATTACTTTACTTCATTACCTGTTTATGGAAGACCTTTTCTAAGTATTTACAATGAGCCGACGAACACATGTCAACAAATCACTCCAATATTTCTAAAATGCAAAGTATTAAGTTCAATTCACCATAATTTCGTTGTAATACAAAAATTACAAAGAAAGTTTTTTTTAAATAAATCTATAAGGTAGGTAGATAATTCAGATATACCTAATACAAAATCTACTACCTGGTAATAAAAATGTAATTAGAACGACAAAACCATGGAAGCTTTATTCGCTTATCCTTCTTGAAAATCATTTTAATATTTGTAAAGTGATTAATTCATTCATGTCTACCTGATCAAGGTCCTTTGAAAATGGTATAAGATGAAAGAAAATTAAAAATTTGTATTCAGATCAATTCGACAACCCTCCGAATCAACATAAAGCCCAAATTTAAACAAAAAATGTCAGGAAACGATACAAATATTGATCAATATCATCTAACAGATATAAACGATGAAATTCAAATAAATAAAAAACTATCTTCAGTTGTTTTGAAATTGCCAAGTCTATCGTCACAATGGAAACATTTTCTAGATGATATGGTTTATTCAAAATCAAAATGTATTGAAAGAGTGCGAAGAAGATCTGAAACTATAACTGAGTTCATGGAACGATTTCCACTGTCTAGTGTAGATGATGATGAAGACCAGGCCAGATAGAACATAAAATTTAGAAGAAAGGAAAAACTACGGGAATAATGATATCATAGAACGAATGGGCACTAAATTAGTAAAATTAGATTTTAATACTTTCAAATATGCTTTAAACTTTTTTATAAAAATAAATTTTTAATATCAAATGTAACACTTTTGTGTTTCTGTTTTTATCTGTTGGTTTAGAGTTATTGTCTTATAAATAAAAAATAAATTGGGTGGCGCAACAGTCCGTTGAGAACTAGGGCCTAATGACTTACAGCTCTCAACCATTCCTGTGTGCGAGTAATGTTGTCTGGAATGGAGGGGACCTACAGTTTAGATGCCGAATCCGAACGGCTAATTTGAGAAAGCACTTTTTTATGACAGGAGTTACTCTTGGAGAATTTGTCAATTCCTCGCAAGAGGCAGTACCCGTGAAAAGACTTTAGATGGCATAGGCAGTGATCGAACCCAAAACCTCTGGCAAGACAGTCCAACGCACTAACCATCATGGCATGGTTATTATCTTAAACAACTTTAATTTGGTTACTGTTCTAATATCAAGAAAGCACGGGTTTGGTACCAAAAAATAAGCGTGTAATTTAGAGAAACATTTTGTTTAACTTAACTTTAACGAATTGAGTCTTTCAGAATTGAAGTATTTAGAAATGCTAAAAACTATTAAAAGTGTAACTAAACAAGTTAGAATAAGAAAAAGGTCGTATGGGCCAATTTAAAATTGTATTTTCTATAATTTAATTATTTCAATCATCAGCATTGCTTTAGCTATAAGAAATACCAATTAAATATAAGATTATAAACATTACAGAATTTCACACTTTTCTTACCTTTTCTCAATTATCCGAAGTAACTTATTTCTAAGCAATTATTTAATTCAATTATGGACGTACCTGCAATAAATAAATATACGTTATAAATATTATTATTATATTTTTAAAATAAGAATGGAAAAGGTATAATATTTAGAAATATTAAAAACAATTGAATTGTTTTTCAAGGTTCGAGCATCAGCTCTTTTGTTTGTTTTGGATCTCATTCAATTTGATTATTTTGGGTGACTACTGCAGGTGAATCAAAATAGAAAATAGAATAAATGTCAAGTGTTTAACTCAACAATTTATAAAATTTTAGTTTATGGTCACCACCACCGACTTCATTTAACCACCATCGAGCTTACAAGAAAGACAATAAGTTTTTGCAATCGAAACGATTGATATTGCTTTTTTTTAATCAAAATCTGGCTTTTAACTTTTATTCATTGAATTGGTATGCTGCCATCGCTTACATATACCGCCTTTTACCCTAATATCTTTCTTGTTACAAGTTTGATCGTTTATGACATGGCATAAAATAAATCATCATCTAAACCTGTTGAATCTAGATCATAGTTGTGAAGTTTTATGATTTTATGACTAAGGCTTAGGCGTTAACAACACCAAGTTAAAGCTCACATCATGAAAATAATTAAATAACGTTAATCGTGTACCTCCAAAGTATGTTCTTTATATACAAGGCACGATCTCTATATTAATAACATATTTCAATGTTTATAACCTTATCCATATAATTCCGTAGTCATAAATTCGTTAGAAAATTTCGAGCGCGAGCACAGCAAAAAAAAACAAGAAGAAGAAGAAAAATAAACCTGACAGGACTTCCCCCAAAGGTTCGCACAATCAAACGTCGTAAATTCATCTTAATGGCCAAACGATTTCACCATTTTCCAGTTTCCATATATACCTACCAGAACACACGACGTTGATGTGGCATCTGTTGTTTGGATTCTAAGAGTGAAAAAAGGTACACCTACGAGCATCCCAGATCCAGATCCATGTTAATGCTAGGTTGGATTTGGACCTGTATACTAGTACCATCATCGCTTTCGATCAGTGGAATATAACGCACAACTTCATTGGCGGTTATATGGAAAGAAGAACCTATTGTTGTTATATGGACATGTACTCGTATTATACGATGCGCGACTTACATCCTTGGATTTAGATTCAGATACGTGCGCACTTAAGCACCGCCATCAAATACTCTTCTTCCAAGTCGGGTCCCATAAATTTTCATTTCGTGATGCCATAATTTCTGCTCTATTAGGTGCACCGAGTCAAATTATGGCCTGAGTCTCTAAGTGTGGTGGATGCATAAGGCGCATAACATATATACCTAAGCTACCCAGAAATAGCATCAGGGTCGAAACCGGGCAATGCGTCATTGGATTGATTGTTTTTTTATAGATCAGCCTTCTTGTTGAACATGTAATCATTTTTAAGAGCTTATAGTTTTTTTTGTTAAATAAAATATAAGTACGAGTAGTATATGATGGGAGGGGGCTATGATGGAATAAAGTAATAGTTAGCTAGTCTTCCAGCTCGAAAGACTTAAATAATGATGAATACCAATTTATACCAAGACCTCTTTTCTTTTTCTTCTCAATCAAATTAAGAATAAATCATATTACACAAAGTTGGTCTTATGTAATTGTAGTAAGAAAAAGAGGATTAATTGCATAAGAAGATGTAGTTTGGACCCCACATCTTACCTTTGTACCTTCTTTTTTCTCACATAACGTACATTACTATTGAGAAGTCAAAGGTTCTACCAATTCAGTCACATCTTAAACAGATGACCCTTAGACTAGGTAAGTTTTTAGATTTTGAACGTCCTTTCAAATATAGAGATTTCTTCTTCAGCCGCACAACATGAATGTTGAATACTTTACGTGCATCTATTCCCCACTCATTACAACCCATAGATATTCGAGACTAAATCTTACCACCCTTATCATTCTGAGGATATTTATAACCATTTGATTTTTTAAGCATTTCCTTGTTCAAAAGTCCAATACTTAAAAACCGATATATTAATTTTGTTTGTTTGATTTTTGGAAGAAAAAGGTTTTCCACAATATTTTGGAATCAAATTAACTTATACTGTTATTAAAATTTTAAAGAATCCTTTAAATTATAAAATCATTTCCTTTTTTTTTTTTTTTTATAATAAACACACACTCAAGGGGATATTACTACCCTTATTATGCAGATGCACAGTGTGAGCACTAGGAAGAGGAGAGAGGGTTTAAAAGGAGATGTCCTGTAAAAACTGTACATTTTTTGACTTAACGGATTCGTATCGTGTAGCGCCAGAGATGCATTTAATTTCTACATACAGTATGCATAAAATATGCGTACTGCTATTGAACAAGCATTTCAAAAAGAACAAATATTTTTAAGGTCCTGATCCCAATCCATTTGGCTGCCGGCCATACCAGTACCAGAACCAGGCAAAGGCAAAAGGCTTCAACATGCGAATTTGGATTGACCCCATTAACGTTCATTCGCATATATATAAAAATGTAAATTATAGTTAGTAGTTTAAGGTCGACCTTTTTGTTCAGCCACCGAAGAAACGTTTAATCTTTCAGCGCTCCTCGAACCATGTACCTTACTTTGCATATATTCCTTCATTCACTGTTACACAATCCTTGTCGTTTAACAATCTTCCGGATGCAGTTGTAGCGAGGTACCTTTTGCGAAATGCCTCAGCTCAAAAATACATATATCCACGCAAAAGACCTCTTTCCAGATCGTTGCATGCATTCGTATCTTTTACACTCAGCACTCAATGTGCAACACTCTTAATCGGGGCAGAGGATTAAGTTTTCTTGTCTTGTTGTTGTTGTTTATTTTTTGAGCTTGGAGTTTGTTGTTGTCGCTGTTTCCTCTGCAAACTGGATTGTCTGCAGAGCAGTCAAATGCTGCTGCTGCTAAACACAAAAACCGGTGGTTTTAACACCGCACCGATGCGACGACGTCTCCGCCGCTGCGCCATCGTCACTCCGATGCCGGTCAAGAAGTGTCGGATCCAGAGCTTAATGTAGGCAACAACGAATTGGAAGACTACAATTTCACAATGTGTACCAAGACCACGCCACAATAATATGAGGATTAACCGCGCAGCAACATCATGTACGTGTATATCTGTACACATTTGGAACTAATCCGGACGCGCTACATCGTCGCGCCCGCACCACAGCCGCCGCCATCATCGTTGCTTCGCTGCATTGCAGTGCAGCTGAAATGTTGCTTATATTATTCGTCATGGTTCATTAAGTGCAGCTTATGGAAAGGCTTTGCCATCTCAATGGGTGGTGTAGTTGTGCACTGGAAACTTCAGCACTTAGTGAACCATTTCGAATCGTTTGCGTTTCTATATAAAGATATACACTCTGCAAAACTCTGCACTTTGTATAAAGATAAAAATAGTTTCGTCTAAATGTCAATCGAGGCTCCTACTACACCTAGTCGTTGGTACATATAGTAGTATAGCTTGTTTAATGTTTTTTGCCGTTTGTTTGGTTGGGTTGGGCATTAGATATCCTATGTATAAGCTTACGAGACTAAAAACCAAGTAGCTGTTTTTAGAGTTGCAATAAACGTTGATCTTCCATAAGAGTTTTAGATCAAATGAGTTAAACTTTGACATTCAGTATAGTATAGATGTGAACTGTACAATAGTGCCTGGCTTGATGTGGTGTAAGAATGGGCAGTTTTGGGTTAAACGTTAATGAACATCAACATCGATCGTTTCGAGGCATCCATTGGAGTTGACCAACTGTTTGTTCGGTCTTCAGCGTGATTTAACTTTTAACATAAGCTTAAGTCTTTTAAGAGTACCTACTGATTTCTTAAGAATGATTCATGTTGTTCGTTTCATTTTAGTTTTTGCGCTCGTAGCTTGGGCGAAGTACATTGGGATTACACAACAATTTTATTCGGTTTACTAATCGAATTAACTTCGTGAACGGCGATTGCTTAATCTAGTAGTAAGGGACAAACGGTTGATGGTTGTTCCATCATCTACAGAATAAAGAGATGAACAAATCCACTCACAAATCAAGAAATATAATTCTAAAATTTTTAATTCTTTGTTTTGAACGCGAATGTAAACGGTTTTCCACTATTTTTTCAGCTGTCACTTTCAAAGATGTAACTTTTGATATTTGACAAGTAAGAATTAATGATGTAATTAAGTAAGAAAGGGAACAATTTAGTCTTAACTGTTCAACGAATATTTGTCGTCAAAGTTCGCAAAACAAAAGCACATCTGAGTCCTACTGACTTTTTCGAGCTGTGGGTACCGTTTACTGATATGATTAATCGGAAACGTAGGCATCTCTCAAGAACAGGGTCCCGTAGTGTTGATGGAAACTCAGGTTTGCCGATCTTTGGAAATTGGCATTCTGCAAACGACATTATATTTTTTTTTGCATGATAACTAAATACTTCAGAAATTGCTGGTGGACCACCAGCAACGTCCCCTTTTGCTACCACGTGGACTACGTTAATAATCAGAATTGTTTGGTATAATTATTGGAAAGCATCTCCATTCTTAATACATGTCGCTGTTTGGTGTGGTTTTTGGGCTGGCTGTGTGATTCGACCTTACTTATTTGAAATTGAGGATATTGCAACTTTTACGGAGAATGGATTGGGCTGCTAAGCTTTTATGCTAATTGGCACTTCTGATTTTGTTCAAAATTATCAACGGAAACCATCTTGATTCATTAAAGATTGTCATCTGGTCAACCGGATGTTCAGAAAAAGATCAGGCTTACCTTATCATAATTGTTTTCAAAACGATCTTAAAAGATATGATTAACATACTGAATCCTACTTCCAGTATCATATGTTTAACTTGTCTTAGTTTTGGCTTCTGAGGAAAAGGAATTATAGGACGGATCTTAAACATCTTCCGCTTATAAAGTCTTCCCAGTTTCCTTAATTAGTGTCTTAAATCGCTGACTTTCAATTAGCTACCGCTTGCGGTTACACTGGAGCCAAGAGAGAGTCAACTTTTTGTATTATGTACTCGTGTACAGACTTCTTGTCCTTCTTGATAGTAAAAGATTATAAATCTTCTTTTAAACCTATCTATTAAGTACTTACTATTGATCAGGGTTCATATATAGGAAAAGGATAAAATCCATCAGCTTATAGAAACTAGATAACTTTGTATGATCTACACATATGTTGTACCATGATAAATCTTTTGATAGAAATTTTAAGACTTTTGCTTTGTAGCTTTGAAATTCTTGCAAGGAAACACTTAGTGTCTGTGATGGTTTTATAATGTATATGATTTGATAAATTATTAAAGTGCACTTTATAAGCATTCGACATTAATGCAAAACAAGAAAAAGGCTTAGAAAAGCAGTGTTTTTGTACAACAGGGTGTTACGTGATACTCATGGCGAAAAATAGAAGTTTTCATAAATAATTTATTATACTGTATTTGATAGCTTCTACATTTTGAAAAAAAAGCTTCAACTATTCCTTACAAATAAACTAAAAGTTTATCGTAGGGAATATGTCTTTTCCTATCTCTTGACTTTAAGAGGTGTCTTTCATTTTTATTACCTACAACCTACAACTTTCCATTGGTGCCCTTAAACATTTTTCAAATTATATTTTGTATAGCATAATTTAATTGCTGAAAGAGAAGAACAATTGGTAAAACAAAGACGACAGTGGAGCATGAATTTGGACTAATTTAATCCTTTAAATACCTTGGGACAACAGTAGCAGCCAATGATAACATAAAAGAAGAAATAGAATAGCGGTTGCTCAAAGTCATCATAGTTTACTTCAGTCTGTCAAATGTTTTTAAATCCAGAAATCTTACCATGATTTCTAAGCTGCTCCTGCACAGGAAGATTGTTCTACCAGTATGTATCCTAGGCCTAGGGGCTAAGGAAAAGACACTCGAACCTCTTAGGCGCGTTTGAGAAGAAGGCCTTGCGGAAAATTGTTGGCCCCTTATGTGAGGAAGAACGATTCCGGAAACACTACAATCAAGAACCGTATGCAAACTACCTCAAAGGTGAAAAATAAAATCTGATCTATCTTGTTACGAAAATTAAGTTCGGTATACTCCGGTAGGCTGGAAGTAAAGAAGAACCAGTTTGGAAAGTCCTTCGTAATGCATTTCATGGTAGGCGACAGCGTGAAAGATCATACTTAATAATGAGAGATTGCGAAAACCAGGACGTCCGAAGTCTTGAGGTAAGCTATTCTATGGGGTCGTTCGGCTTGCGACCCGAGTAAATGGAGATACTTGTTGCATGAGGACAGGACTGTATCCCGGTTATCGAACCGAAGATGGTGATGAATAATTTTGCCATTTTAACAACTTCGAAAAGTTTGCAATCACAGAAATTGAAGGTTAAGCTGTTTCTTGTCAAAAAATAAGAGATGTTTTTTTTATTTTGATAAGTTTTGTAACAAAAACTGTTGATTAGATTTTTCTTAAAATGTGTGTAAATGTCAAAAATTGAATTTTATGTAGTTCAAAGTTATTATCAAAGCAATCTAAGTTTCTTCCTAAAATTTGAGATATTTTTTAAGGTCTAAATTTTCAATTTGATAAATTTTACCGATTACAATAAATTTTAATTTGTTATTAATATTGTATATTTATGAAGGAAATTACTTATTGGGAGAGATGCAAAATTAGAGGCAAAAAAATAAGAAAATTCGTTTAACACTCGACGTTTCACAAAGCAAAATATTTGAAGCAGAGTTCAACTTTTCTCTTATTTTTCAAAAATCAAAAATTATTTATAAAGTTATAATGAAGACAATTTAATTTTATTTTCTTAAAATATTCGATAATTTTTTCAGTCTTCCTGAATTTAATCAAAAATATTGGTTGATATTTTTAAATTTATGAAATGTCGAGAAACAATAAAATTTTCAATTTGTAAAACAGGACCAATGATAAAAAACTTGTAAACAATTATATTTTTGTGGAGGAAATAACATTTGGATGGAAAAAAGCTATTCGTTAAACAGGACCACGGAATTAAAGTACATTTCAACTTTTCTCTTATTTAAAGAAACATTAAAATTCAGTTTTTGACAACAATCTTTTGGCTCTTCGATTTTCCAATTTTCTTCCACTTCAATAAATGTACATTCTATTTTATCGCACCTTTCAATAGATGTATAACCTTTAATTTCAATATCTTCTATAAAATACCATTATTAAAATTACGAAAAACGTCTGTTGGGCTGTTTCTTCTAATTAATAACACCAATCAAGTTGTTTCCGCTTTTCAGCGACTATCACTGTTTAACACAGTAAAAAAATTAATACATATTTTCTTAAAAAGTTTTCAGGTATTGAGATACTCAAAATATATTGAGAAAATACCTTTTGGAAGCAGTTATGAAATAATAACGAAAAAGTTAGAACTCTAAACATACATAAAATTTTATTCTTCTGTACTTCTGTAAAAAAGTGAACTATAATGAAACAAAAAGCAGAAGCACCCTGTTGCAATAAAAAAAACTGCCTTGACCGAACACCTTCATTAATCATGATTCGTTACGATGATGGGTTACGGATGCGCGCCGGCGCGCACACTTCAAGTCAGCCTCTTTGATCTTCAACCAATAGCACTTGAAGTCTCCAAGACTAGGTTGCATAGGTCTATTGCAAACGTTTTACTTCTTCTTGGGTTTTTTTTTTGTACCAAATAGGTACTTAAACATTAGTCATAAAAAAAGCTGCCAGTCAAGAAAAAACGGATGCTTCTTCAGGCATATTACGGCACATTCAAGAGATTGGCCCAGACAAATAAAGAATTATTACTTTATTTATGTATATGACTTCTGCTGCAATTTTGCAAGATCTTAAGAAGCAACTTCAACAACACAAAAAATATAGGTCAAATTGTAATACAAGACTTAGCGGGAAAAAAACATAATAAAATTGTAATTTGTTTCTTAACTGTTACTTTAATGTGTCCAGCTGGAAATACGGAATTGAAATCACGGTAGTAGAGTTTTATAGGTACCTTTTTTATAAGCTCTTATCCTCATAAAATATAAAACGGAGTATGTTCATGCTAAGCACTTTTGGCTTGATCATTTCTTGAAATGTTATAAAATTTGGTTGGTTTTATTACCAACAAACTATAGCTTCAATTGAAATGACTCATTTATCATTTTATGAAATGGTAAAGAATTATCGACCGACCGATGACGACAGCGGTGGTGGTGGCTCGCGGTAGAGGTTGCGATGGCGGCAGCGGCTATCGCCCACCTGCTATGTTCGAGGCCCAATGATGTGATTTAAGGTCGTGTGTAGTTAAGTTCTGTTTGAATTTTAATCTCAGTGAATTCATTTTTATTGCGGTCTTGCGAGATTATCTCTCATACACAAAAAGATATAATATCATTTATAATCACATATTGCCTGTTATGAGGCATTAAATCAGGCGGATTTACCAACAAATAAAAATTAAAACGAAAAAGATTATCTGAAAATTTAAATTTAATTTATAAAATAAATGGCTTAACGTAAATTTTGAGAAATGGTTGAAAAAGAAGAATTAGGTAGGAAGGTTTATACATCAATCTTTGGTTTTACAGATAGTAAGATTCGATTGTACCTTATTAAAAGTTATTTGATGTTTAAGAGTTCAAGTTCGAGATATAAGTACAAATTTGTAGAAAACATGGAGGAGGGCATAGATGATTAAACATTCAATAAACAATAAAACTTTTTAATTATCAAAACATTTGAAAAAAAAACAGGTCTTACACTTCCAGTAAAAATTTAAAATTTTTCAATAATATTTTCTTTAGTTTGAACTTATTATCTAATGAACAAAATTTCAAACTGTTCCTCAAAACACTAAGAACCACATTTTCTTTAACCACAAACTTATTGACTAATTGCTCATAGCTGGAAACTCTTAAGCCCTTTTATATCCTTTTATATTGCTTTACCTAATTAGTGCCAATAAAAACATGTAATATTTGCAACAGGTAGCTGAATGCACAGGTAGTTGAAAAAAGGGTTATTCCACTTTTCAAAAAATCGATAGACGTTTACAAATCCTACAGGACTTTAGTCTTGATATAAGAACAAGCTATTTCCTTATCGAATTATCATTCCTTTCAAAGCATTCCACGTTAAAACATCATTTTGTATACTCTAATCAGAAATGGATCAGAATTCTAATATTGTTGATTTTCAAATTGATATCGAAACCATTTCAAGTGACTTTATAGAAAATTTACCAAGTCCTTCGTCGTATTGGAAAACTATTTTAGATGACATCGAGAAGAGCAAGAAAGGATGCATTGAGAGATCGAAAAAATCAAAGGAATCAATAAACGACTTTATGAACAGATTTCCAATTGATATTTTATAATGAATTTTGTAATTTATAACTGATTTTAATGTTAATTATTTGTTTTAAAATGTTTAAAATTTATTAGCCCTAAATAAGAAAAATGTACCAAAAATATTGTAAAAAAAATATTATATTAATAATAAAAATATTTAAGTTTATCATTTAAAAAGTAATTTTGTTTGGAAAATATTTGAAAGCTGATCCTGACACATTTGATACTTTTATACTCCTTATACGAAGTGACTCATAAAAACATAACTTAAAAAATGTTCTTTCCATTTCTAATACGAAAAATAAAAAAGAGGCTAGAATACGACACACACGGATAAAATCCAATACCGTCTGTCAGTTTGTCTTGCTTAAAAGGTTTGCAGGTTTTCCAGTTTTGTTAAAAAACTTTTCAGTTGAATTATATTTAAAATTTTAAACCATTCTGTTAATGAGATTTTTAGGCAAAAACCAATTTTTACTAATTTAAGTAACATTTATTAAAAGTTTTTATTTTTTAATATATATAAAAAACACGAATTATAAGAACGAAATTAATTTCAAGTCAATATCTTCTACTGTTTACGAGATATTCAGATCAATATCAATTTTTACCAAATTTGTGTACTATTTTTCGTAGACTTCATTTTTATGAAAACAGACTGTTGATTTTTTATAAAAATTTACTGAAACAGTTTTTTTTGTGAGTTAAAACAATTTTGAAGCCAATATTTTTAATTTTTGGAAAGATTTTTGAGTCGAAAGTAAATTTTTACTAATTTTTTTCAAAATTTCACCGAATGTTGAAAACAATATTTTTTTTATAATAAACGGGCACTCAAGGGGTTATTAAAACCCTTAGCATGTTTGAAGTTTAAACACAGTGCGAGCTTTAGGAAAATAGAGCAAGGATTAAGGAGACACCGATGCACTTTGGTCCTAAAGTTTTGAATATCAAAATGATAGGAAAAAACAGAGCTGGGTAAAGCATTCCACATTCTCGATGTGCGGTTAAAAAAAGAATCTCTATACTTGGCAGTACGTCCAAAATCGAGCTCAAGGGTAAACTGATATGCATTCTTAGAAGTACGAGTATTACGGCTGAATTTTTTCGGTTATAGTTCAATTGCCTATCATTTTCAAAGCTCTTTTTTGGATCCTGTCTAAAATACTTAAACTTGTTTTAGGGGCACCTGCCCAAATATGCGAGTTATATTCTAGTTTTAGACGAATGAAAGTTTTGTAAATTATAGCCAGATAAGAAAAGGTTAACAATTTCTTGCACCGTCAGAGAAATCCTAAGCACCTAGCAGCATTTTTTGCAATATCGAATATTTTATCATTCCAAGCGGTGATCTGTGATATTCATACCGAGTACTGAAAGTTGATTAGTTGATTAGAGACAGCATATCATACCCTGCCGTTGAAGTTCAACATCCGAAGGACGAGGATAAGTATCTTAAAACGAATATGAAAACTTGGGGGTGTTGTCATCAGCGAAAAAATTTAGTGAGTAAGAAGTTTCAGACAAAAGATCATTTATAAAATAAGGAAGAGCGTTGGAGACAAAACGGAGCCCTGGGGCACACCAGCGTTTATTTTGTGAATATCTGATTTGAACACGTCCAACAATACTTGAATTGAATGGTCCGAAAGGTAATTTCTAACTCAATGGAGAAGCGATTCATCAATACCAAACGCACACATTTTCTATAAGAGAGCTTGATGCCAAGCTCTATCAAATGCCTTTGAAATATCAAGTGCAATAATTGTACTTTCTCCGAAACGATGTTAAGATTTGTTCCACACCACTGTTCGGTGAGATTAACCATGAGATCACCAGTGGACCTATTGCTACGAAAGCCATACCTATTAAGCCATTAAGAAGCTTTCGTTCATGATCTTGGAAAGAAGGGACTTAGTGCTATTGGACGATAGTTCGAGGGAGAGGATGATTTGCCTTTTTTAGGGATTTGTAGAGCCTGTACAAATTCTGTTTTCCATCCGCTCGGAAAGAGACCTGTAAGAAAAATGGAAAAGCTTACGTAGTGGTTTTGCTAGCGTTAAAGAACACCTCTTCAGAACAATAGGGCGAATACTATCCGGGCCAGCGGATTTGTGTATGTGAAGGTCTCTCAGTACTCTTGCAGCTGCACGAGTGTAAAAGAAGGTTTGTTCCATAGAATCATTTACGCTCTCAAGAACAGGAGGACTCATGACACTCTCCGGTAGCGTCGAATTAACAGCAAACTGGTTCTGCAAGCAAATTGGCTTTATCGATCGAGCTCACATAAGGAGTGTCATTGTGGACAAGCGTTGGAACAGAGGATGACGTGGTGTTTCGTACGTTTTTTACAAAAGTAGTTTGAATGAATAATCTTATATTTTTGAAAAGATATTTGTCTTTTTTTTAGTAATGTTTTCTTAGGTCTGTCTATTCGAGTTTTTCAAAATTTTATAATATGTCAAAAACGTTAATATTTATTGGACAAAATTATTTTGGAGATAAAATATTCAAGATGACAAATATTTCCAAAAATACGCCTCCTTGAGTTATGAAATGTGGCACGTTTGCAATTCCTTTAAACTGAAAGACATCGTCCTCGTCAACACATTTACCTGAAGTGGACGGTTGTGTATGGTCATTCTCAACAGACGTAGTTGCAGCTTGTAACAGTTCTGGCAAGTTTTTACAATTAGAGACTAGTCTTATAGCCGAAGATAAATTAGGTTAAATAACAGTATTTTTTTCTTGTAATTTATACCCTTTATGTCAGTGAGACGAAAATAGCAATCCGAAGCGTGATCTCGCTGTTTAGTCCATATCATGGGTACTGCAAACGGCATAGGTCGTGCGCCTTTCTTCCAGTCGGTTAATTTTTTCACACACGTTATGCAACGGACATAAAGAGCCCAGGATTTGTCTTGATGGGCGACAGAAAAACCAAAACATTGGTGATAACACTCGAACACAAGATTCGTAAAGTCTCGTCTTTGTTTTTGAATGTCAGCTCTCCGCAAACATAACATAAATAGATAGGATCATTGTTACACTTCCTCGACATGTTCACAGGGTCAATAGCAAAAAAATGCTTAAACAAAAAGGTGTTAAAATGCAACCACAAATATTTTTAAAACAGTTTACTTGGAAGCGCTTCTGTTAATTTGCTGCGTAGTACAAGTTTTGAGTTATACCGTATCACAACAAAACTGAGGCTAATTGACACTTGACAATTCGTGCGGCAAAACCAGTGTTGACCAGTGTTATCAAATGCATGCCAAGAAATTTAGTACAGTTGGAATTCAAAGCATTTTCAAAAATGAAAGTGGTTCATTTTTAATTTTAATATTTTGTAAGTCCACCTTTAATCATAATCATAGTTTGTAGTCGCCGCTTCATCCATTCAACAATTTTTTTAGTAAAAGACGTGAGTGTATTTCCGTGATCTTAGCTTTTTAATTGAGTTTTGTTGGTTGGGTTGCAATTCTGCACCCTTTACTGTACTTCTTCCCACAAATGCTCGATTTGATTGAAGTCTGGTGACTAAGGTGAAAGTGAAAGATTGCTGATAAATTCAGTTTTTCTTCAGGCTGGTTGATATTTCTTTTAAGGAGGTCCAAACATTTCCACTTGTCCATGATTGCGTCAACAAAATAAAAGTTCCTAGTCCCATTTGCCGCCATTTACCCCCATAACATAGCATTTCCTCCCCCATGTCTTGAACTGCGTATTGAGCTCTCTCCAAACAATTTGTTTTCCGTCATACCCAAATTATTTAATTTCCAAAAACTTTTGGGTTTATTGAGGGGCTTTTAGACGTCAAGAAGTTTTCTCTTATTAATTTTGTAAATAAGAGGTTCTTTCCGAACAACTCGGCAGTAAAAATCGTTCTTCTAAAGTTAACGACCAACAGTTTCGTTTGAAAGTGGTCTTTTAATAAGTGTCGCCATTTCGTCCGCCATGTTTGGTACGCTAGTCTTAAGGTTTATCTGAATTTTCTTAAAATTGCTCGTTCGTCTTGTTGAAAAAAAAATTATATTTTACATCCTCTTCCAGACGATTTTACCAAGTTCACCTCAAGATTTATTGTTTAAAAGTAGCTTTAAAATTATTTGTCTTGTACTAATGTCGGTTTCTTTTCTTTATTCTACAATTTTCATAAAAAATAAGGAAGTTGAATATTGAAACGAAAAATTTGTCTGCACCGATCACTGGATTCAAATTCAATTAAAAAAAAAACATGTTGATATAGCGGTACATAAGAAGCCAACAATACAAAGTGTACCTTTTTATTATAAATTGCCTTTTTTTGTTGTTTAAGCAAAGTTTTGTATGTATTTGTAGGAAAAAATAATAAAAAATAGAAATCAAAAATAGGTTTCCAAAAAACATTGCATCTTAAATAATATGAATAATAACAAAAAACTATTTTTCAATTTTGGGAGCAACTGATATTGTCTAAAAAATATTTGATTATCAAGAATGTCTGAATTTTGTTTAGGAAATTAAATGACATTTAAATTTTTTGAAGATAAACTCAGTTTGGGTAATTGTAGTTGTAATTTTTTAGAAAATCGAAATTGGTAAAATCTTTTTTTGACTCGAACACCAGAAGAATAAGTTATTGTATTAAGTTTTCTTTTCGTTCAAGTTAATGTTTAAATTGAATACTCGCAATTCATAAAATAAACAATAAACCCGGAATAAGATAATTCGATACTATACCAAGCTTAGATATTGATTAATAAATTATTTCTTAAAAGTCAGAAGTTGTTCATGTAAATCGATGGTAAAACCAAATCGACTTACCACATAATAAATTAAAAACCTTTCCAAACCTAAAAAAAATATTCAAGAATTTAAAATATGTTCGGTCTTTTCGCGTAAACATCAAATTAAAAGCATTTTATCCAATGATTTAGGAAGATCTCTGAAAAAAAAAAAAAATTAAATAAATTGTTTCGGTATTTTAATCGAAGTCGAGAACAGCCTTTCCTTGACTTATGGCCAAAATTATGTTAAAAGATTATAAATTAATCCCAAATAACTTTACAAGATCATCACCTTTATCAAAAATGAAAATATCAACACATAATTTAAAACCTGGTTTGCTTCTATAAAATTTCCATAATTCAACTACAAAATTTATGCAAAATAACAAAATTGCCCCTCCTTTTTGTCACATGTAACAAATTATGTTTCTAACGCCATCCATTTGGCCACTATTAAACCTATCCACAACTTATAAACATAAACATCTATGCATGGTTTTCGTTTCTTAAGTAATCATTAAATTTAAATAAAAAACCAAAAACAAAATAGCTTTGGACAATTTAAATTAAGGGCTAACCATTAAGAAGGCAGGGCTCTCTCTTTTTCTCATCGATCCCAAAGATATCTTCACGATCTCACATGACCGCACGTAAAGTTGACGCGACGCGAGGCGACGTTTGGTATAACGAAAACGATTTGAAATCGGTTGAGGCGTTTATTTTGACCACGTATCGCGCAAGTTCAGACGAAATACGAAAATATAAGCAAACAAGATACGAATAAGACGGACAGGCGATAGATTGACAGCAAAAGATAAATGCGATAGGAGGCAGCTTGAAGAATTTTGTTGTATCTTGCACCTTGCCCCGGAATATATATAGGAATATCTTTCACCTTATATTTAGTTTGCCTGTCTCTGGTAAGGTACAATTTCGATAAAAAGAAGAGAGGTCTCCAACCTGTACTTCTGCGGCAGGCAACAAGAGCAATGTCCATGTCCAATTCCAAGCCCAATTCAATCCAGACAAGTTGTGGCCCTCTTCCCGAATACCGAGTCCACCAGCAGAGCCAATAATGCAATCGGAGGATTACAAAAAACCTTCGATTGAAACAACGTTTACTCGTAGATGGATTGGAACAACAATCCAGTGAATCTTCTAACATCATCCGAGGTAAATCCAAAAAAAAAAATTAAAATAAAACTAAAGAACCCAACCAAGCCTAGAGTGTCACCACAACATCCAGTTGTTCGTTCATGCATTAAGGAAGCACGTTCCACACGGGGCCAAAAGTAGAGACGACAAGTAGCACTTTCTGGAACTACACAGAGTGAACAATCAATGATTATGATTTTTATTTCTGCCTCTGCAGTGCTCCTGAATGGACTTTCAGATAGAAAAAATAGTAAGGAAGGTTAAAAGGGAGGAAGGAGAGGCGTGGAAACGACACATGCACTAGCATCTCGCTTCGCTTCGGTTATAAGAGTTATGGTTCGAGGGCTTTGCGGTTGCACGAAATCTTTAAGTCACCAAATGACAGCCTTAGGAAATTTTTCTAATAGAGATGAAGATTGGCCGGTTCGTGAGTTCGATATTGTTGGCACTGCTTTGCACTGTTTTGTCCTCTCACTTGGCCTAAGTCTGATGATGTCTTGGCATGGCCTGGCCTGGCTAGTCCATGTGCTGAAAAAATTATTGTTAAAATAAAGCAATAGGTACTCGTTTTTGTTTTTGTAGTTTGTATGATTGTGTACTTGAGTATATTGGAAGCATGTTGAGAGACATGAAAGTAAAATCTGGAGCCATGACAACGACATCCCACACGAAGAAGTCGTCGAACGTCGTCATCGTCGTCGTCGGTAGTCAACAAGAACACGATAAGGAGTGGGATTCATAGCTATTTCCTGATTCTTCTTTCCTTACCGTGTTTTATTGGCGGAATTTGAAGGGGTCTCATCTTTACCTTTTGTCTGTACATTCTTTTCTCTCTTTATATCTCTCTCTCCCCTTTTCCATCTTTTGGGTTGATAAAGAAAATTGCCGTAAGATTTGTGTTAATAAATTGACAACTGACATTTAATAACAATTTTTCAAGTTTAATTGCATCAGAGACATTGATCTCGAGTAAAATGATGTTGGGCTTGAATTGTTTTATAAGAAGGGGAACATTTATGTGGGGTATTGGAAGTTCTCATGATTTTCGTGAAAGGAAACATATCTGGTGAGTAAAGTAGAGTGTACAGTGATTTAGAATTCCTTTGGGCACTTAAGAAATTATGACACAACAAAAGGCAAAAAGAAAATTCGAAATTTTAAAAAGTGGCTGTACTTAGCTTAGCTTAGAAACCTTTCTAAAAATAACACTGGCTCTAAAAATATCAATGGTTACAATTATCTTAACATCTTTTAATATTTTACCAAAGGTTAAAGGTTTGTATTTCTTGTTGAATAAATGGTGGTGGTGTTTTGAAGTCAACACCCCATTTATTCCCGATATATTCGAGTCGATTATCAGTTTTTACCAATTTTGTGAAGTAGTTTTTGTAGATTATTATACCGTCATTTGGATTTTTCTTAAAATTGTAAGATGCAACTGGTTATCTATTTTACGGTTTCAACAGTATAGGGCTGGAATTTGACATCTTTCAAACTGAATTCTTTTCTTAATTGAAACATTTAGAAAAATGGATCGCTTAACTGTCGCACCACGCATACAAATGGTTAAAACTTACTACAAAAATGGAGATTCATCCACAGCCCAACATCGTGCTTTAAAGAGGAGATTCTGGTTTTCATTATAATCGTCCAACTACGCAAGAAATTGGCAAATTTCTGAAGGAATTTTAAGAGACTGTGTCGATTCCTCGTTGTTCTCAAGAATTGGATCTACACCTACATCCATAGCTTACCCGACAACTGAAGCCAGCTGACCATTCACTACGTGGTAAATTCGGCAAATGGGTGCTTGAACAACAATTGCTGTACGGCCATGTCTTGGTCCGGAGGTGTGATTGGACCTTACTTCTTCGAAAACAACAATCAAATGTCATCGCCATTTCGGAGCGTTATGGTCACATGATAACCGACTTTTTTTTGCCTCCCTTTAAAGAATACGAATTGGAAATATGTAGTTTCAACAAGACGCAGCCACACAACTGGAGCGAATATGGCCTTACTTCAAGAGACATTTCCTGGCCGCGTAATTTTTCTTCGTGGCGATATCAACGGACCATCAAGATCATGCAATTTGACAAAATGTTTTGTGGAGCTACACGAAAGACCGTGTTTATGCAGATAAACCTATGAATCTTAAGCACTTAAAAAAACAGCATTCGTCAAGTTATGGCTGAGATACCGACCAATATGTGTCAAAAAAGATCGAAAATTACTTCAAAAGAATCGAGACAACAATTCATCATTAAAATGATATATTTTTTCACGCATAATGTAAACGTTCAAACTTTATGATAAAAAATAAACATCATGAACAAAAATATTTAATATGTGTTTTATTTACGTTTACTTTTGAAACCTCAAGTTTTTAAAAGATATTTGAGTCAAAAATCAATTTTTATTTAAATAGTTATTTTTTTTTATTTTTTGTAAGAAAACTGTTAATTCGATTTCTCTCAATATTTCTTATAGGTTAAATTAAGCTTGAAGCCATAATTTTAAGTTTTTGAAAATATAATTAAGTCGAAATTCAATTTTTACCAACTTTGAGTAATGTTTTTTTAGGAATTTATATAAAAAACTGTCAATTTTTAAAATTTTACCAGATGTTAAAAACGTTATTTTTCGCTGCACAAAATTATTTTGGAGATTAAATTTTATTGGTAAAATTTTTGAGGTGTTGGTATCACGTTACAATATATAATATGAAGTTATTGTTTCGTGAGATATTTAGGTTTAACCAAAATGTTCCCTTTTTTTTGTTTAATCATATGGTAAAAACCACCTTCTCAATTTTCTTTAGAGTCCTTTCTGCATCTTTCTGCATTATTATCTGTACAACAAATTTAATTTGACGTCGATATCTTTTCTGGTTCTTGAGCTATGGACGACGAAAAAACGTCGCGAAAGTGCGTCCACACGCACGCGCAGACATCTTTCTAAAAATATTTTATTTTGACTCTAGGGACGTCGAGATTTGTCAAAATTTTCAATTTGACAAATTGGACCCAATACAATAACTTCCTATAGGAATTCGAAAAATAATCTTTAAATAGATATTTCTTATGGTAGGCAAAAGGAACACTTATGCTGCTTACTCGCAGCCGTGAATAACATAACGAAAATTTGCCTTAAAGTTTTATCAAAACCAACCATTAATGCTGTGGAAACTCTGTAGGTTTGACGTTATTAAAAAACTTGCCACTGATTTTGTTTATTTTTTTGTTTGTGTTTATTTTTGACATTTTTGTGAATTTCAAAGTTTCATGATTTCAACTCTAATAAAAATTAGTTTAAGTTTAAAATAAACTTTTTTGACCTATTATCAATTTGTAAATATTGACTCCAATTATGCACTAATTTCTGTAAGATCAGTATTTGTACGATTTTCAACACCTCTTAATCCATTGTCATATAACATAAATCTATTAAAAGTACAAGTTAAAATCATTGTCTTAACTTAACTCTATCACAGGTAGATACAAAAATATCCTTTCTGTTTAAATACATAATTAGGAAAAAGGTAATCCTGTTAATTGCAACAAGATTAAAACTAGATAAATTATCCTGTAATCCTTTTACCTGCTCTCAAAAAAAGAATAAGGACAATCATATAAAAGCAAATATTGAATTCAGAATTAGCATCAGTCATATTCACAAGCTCATCCTCAACACACTCATTTCATTCACAAAACCTATCAAAATGGATTTTCAATATACTAAAATTGACCAAAATGCTAACGTTGTCGTTTTTGAATTGGATTCGGATGAGACTTTTTCGAGCTCTTTCCTTAAAAATCTACCAAGTCCGTCATCATATTGGAAAACGATTTTAGTGGACATCGAAGAAACCAAAAGAGGATGTATCGAAAGATCGAAAAAATCAACAGAAACAATCAACGATTTTATGAATAGATTTCCAATCGATATTCAATGAAGGAAGAAAATTCTAAAACCAAGCTTCATTATGTTTAAACTCATCATCAATCATATACCAGTTCAACAATACATTTTTAAAATATGTCAATTAATTGTAAATAACTTCATATTTGTACAATCAAATAAAATTTAAAATTATACTTTTAAAAACTAATTATAACTTCGTATATTTAAATTATATATTACAAATTTTGTAGCTAAAAATTGAACGAAAAAATGATTCCTTTTAAAGTACGTGTACGTATTGTAATATTGACAAAATGGCAATTATAAGAACAATACAAATTCTGTATCCGAAGAGTCTGTTTAAACACAATACTTTTATTTTCATATTTAAAAATCTAATCTAAACTCTAATTTGTAAATTTAGATTCTTACCCTATTCGCGTTAGACACAAATTTTTTTCACAAATTTGTTGGTCAAAATTGAAAATCATATTTCCTCAAAACTGGACTGAAAGATTTCAACTAAATTTGCTCAATAAATGTTGTTCTTAACTTTACTATTTCAATTTAAAAAATATATGTTTGTATTGTTCTCAGGCAGTTATTAACTTCTTATAGGAAGTTATTGTAATGGGTCCAATTTATCAAATTGAAAATGTTGACATTTCTCGACGTTTCAAGGTCCCTAAAGTCGAAATAACAGATTTTTAGAAAGATGTCGAGAGTTTGCTAAGTTTTATTCGTCGTCCGTAGCTCAAGAACCAGAAGATATCAAATAAATTTTGTTAGACAGATAATAATGCAGAATAGGCTCTCAAAAAAATTGAGTGGGTGTTTTTTTACCACAGCAGTTAAAAAAAGGTGGACATTTTGGGTAACCCCAAATATCTTATGAACCAAAAACGCTAGAGATTTGGATTATATTTTATATTATATATTGTAACGTGATACCAAAAAAATATATTTGGAAAAAAATTCAAATAACGATTTTCTTAAAAATGAAAAAAAAAATCCAAACAAAATTGTCACCTCGAAAATTGTACAAAAAAAAATGATCTCATCTTCAAAACAAATTTTTGCAACGAAAAATACGTTTTTAACATCTGGCAAAATTTTGAGAAAAATCGAAGTGACCCTTATACAAAATTAAAATCTAAAGTAAACTATCTTATCGTATTGGGAGTTTTTTTTACAAAAAATAAAAACCTAAACAAAAAACTTAATAAAAGTTAGTAAAAATTGATTTTCGACTCAAATATCTATTCAATAATTTGAGATATTTGCTTAAAACTACTTTTATATTTAAACAAGTATTTTTATCAACATTCAGTAAAATTTTAAGAAAAATCTTGATTACAGTTTTTTTTATAAAAAATAAAAACCTAAACAAAAAAACAATACTAAAACTTTGTAAAAATTGAATTTCAACTTAAATTTGTTTTAAAAAATTAAAAATATTGTCTCCAAACTTTTTTTATATCACAGAAAATATTGTTGTTCAATATTCAGTAATTTTATTTTGTATAAAAAGCCAACAGTCCGTTTTTTCATAAAAAAAAACAGTTCGTTAACTTGGTAAAAATTGACGTTCGCTTCTTGATTAAAAATTTAAGAAATGCTACTAAAATTGGTAAAAATTTGTTTTCGACTAAAAATCTATCAACAAAACTATATTTTCAAACTAAACTATTTCTTTGTATTAAAAATTTTGATGACAATTTTTAAGAATAATTCAACAACCAAGAAAACATACAAACTTTTAAGCAAGAAAAATCGACAGACGGGATGTGAAGTTAGCAGTGTGGATCCCATCCCAGCCTCTTTTTATATTCTTAAATTGTCTTAAGAATATTAATAAACCGATTTCAATAATTTTTCTGCAAAAGCTCTTGTACTATCTCAATAATATTTGGTGATCAAGAACGTCATTGTTTTTATTTTTGATTCTTAAAATAATATTAAACATTTATTTTGAAATTCAATATTTCGAAAATGTGTCGTTATTTTTTACAAAATTAAAATTAATAAATAAATATATTTTTATGTTTTTATTGAAGTTCCAGAACAAGACTGACTTTATTTAATTCAATTATGTATAACAGAAATAAAGTTAAAAGATAAGAAGAAAAATTACATAAGTACATGATATGAAAGAGGATGCTAAAAGTAGATAACAACAACCTGTGTTGCCACTTATAATATTCATATATTTTCAACAGTTTTAAATAGCAGCCCTAAAAATGATAAAAATATATTTAAAATAAAACTGAACAATTTGTTTATAAAAAATAAAACCAGTTTAACGATATACAAATTTTTTTTAAATTTATTTTTTACGATAAATCAAATATCATTTAATATTATGAAAACCAACTTTTTTTTCATTTACATTTATGAATTTTAAAATATAAGCAATATTTTTAACAAATCTTTGGATACATTTTCAAGTTTCTGCAGGCAAAGGCGTGCATATTATTTATGTTCAAGATGTTTTGATTTATTATTTTAATATTTTGAAATCGGCCCGATTTGTTGAATTGAAAATATTGACATTTCCAGAAGTTTCAAGGTCTCTAGAATCTATATTAATTTTCATTAGGAAAGTTTAAACTTATTTTAACTTATGAAAAATATTCTTTTTGAAACAGGGTTATCTATTTAGGTCCGTAAAGCTGGAAACACCACAATCGAATATCGAAGTTTTAAGGATGGGGTGATTTAGGGTTCTTTTTGTGCTAATTTAGTGCTCTAATCCCGACTTGATTCAAAAATCCCTTCCCCCTCAAAATTGTGGTGTTTCAGGTTCATAATTTTAAAAAACTTATGATGAGGGAATTTAAGATAATTTGCAAACAAAAATACAAAGTTTCGTGTTTTTATTAACACTGGTTTTTGTTTTACAGGGGAAAAATCAATTTGTGATGACGTGACTCCTAGCAAACTGAACTCCACAGGCTAAACTCATTTATGTATATTTACTCTTATTTTATTTTGGAGATTTGTATGTCAACCAATTATATTTAAACAAAACTTTTTATTTTGAAACCAAAGTACCTAACCTTCATCGGAATACAAAACTTTTTATCCAATCAGATAAAGAATTTCTTTTTTGAAATCATAGTAACCTTCATCGGAATTCAAAATTCTACTAATCAAATTTGAATTTACTCATATTGAGATACAAAATGTGTGCACAATTTAGGCATATTGAGAATTTATGCATTTCTGAATAAGCGTAAATTTAACAATGCCTTTTAAAGATAAAAGTAGTTTTAAGCAAATATCTCAAATTATTGAATAGATATTTGAGTCGAAAATCAATTTTTACAAACTTTTATTAAGTTTTTTGTTTAGGTTTTTATTTTTTGTAAAAAAACTCTCAATTCGATTTTTCTCAAAACACTTCGGAATGTTGAAAACAATATTTCTAATAAGATAGTTTACTTTAGATTTTTATTTTGTATAAGGGTCACTTCGATTTTTCTCAAAATTTTGCCAGATGTTAAAAACGTATTTTTCGTTGCAAAACATGGTTTTGGAGATGAAATCATTTTTTGTTTGTACAATTTTCGAGGTGACAATTTTGTTTGGACTTTTTTTTCATTTTTTAAAAAATCGTTATTTGATTTTTTTCAAAAATATATTTGTTTGGTATCACATTACAATATATAATATAAAATATAATACAAGTCTCTAGCACTTTAGGTTCGTAAGATATTTAGGGTTTACCAACATGTCCACGTTTTTTTAACTGCTATGGTAAAAAAACACCCTATCAATTTTTTGAGAGCCCTTTCTGCATTACTTTCTGTCTAACAAAATTTATTTGATATCTCTTCTGGTTCTTGAGCTATGGACAACGAATAAAACTTAGCGAACTCTCGGCATCTTTCTAAAAATCTGTTATTTCGACTTTAGGGACCTTGAAACGTCGAGAAATGTCAACATTTTCAATTTGATAAATTGGACCCATTACAATAACTTCCTATAAGAAGTTAATAACTGCCAGAGAACAATACAAACATATATTTTTTAAATTGAAATAGTAAAGTTAAGAACAAAATTTATTGAGCCAATTTAGTTGAAATCTTTCAGTCCAGTTTTGAGGAAATATGATTTTCAATTTTGACCAACAAATTTGTGAAAAAAGCATCTAACGCGAATAGGCTAAGAATCTAAATTTACAAATTAGAGTTTAAATTAGATTTTAAATATGAAAATAAAAGTATTGTGTTTAAACAGACTCTTCGGATACAGAATTTGTATTGTTCTTATAATTGCCATTTTGTCAATATTGCAATACGTATGCATGCACAATTATCACCAAAATGGACCCCAATGCACACGTATTTTAAAAGAAATTTTTTTCGTTCAATTTTTAGCTACAAAATTTGTAATATATAATTTAAATATACGAAGTTATAATTAGTTTTTAAAAGTATAATTTTAAATTTTATTTGATTGTACAAATATGAAGTTATTTACAATTAATTGACATATTTTAAAAATGTATTGTTGAACTGGTACATGATTGATAATGAGTTTACGCATAGTAAAGCTTTGTTTTATAATTTTCTTCCTTCATTGAATATCGATTGGAAATCTATTCATAAAATCGTTGATTGTTTCTGTTGATTTCTTCGATCTTTCGATACATCCTCTTTTGGTTTCTTCGATGTCCACTAAAATCGTTTTCCAATATGATGACGGACTTGGTAGATTTTTAAGGAAAGAGCTTGAAAAAGTCTCATCCGAATCCAATTCAAAAACGACAACGTTACCATTTTGGTCAATTTTAGTATATTGAAAATCCATTTTGATAGGTTTGTAGATGAAATGGGTGTGTTGAGGATGAGCTTGTGAATATGACTGATGCTAATTCTGAATTCAATATTTGATTTTATATTGAAACAAAAGCGAACCTTAGGCAAACGACAACAAAAATAAGAAGACAATAAGTTTAATTGCGGTTCCCGAGAGGATTTATTAAGGTTTTTGTTTTATTTAAGTTTTCTTTTATTTAAGTTTTCTTTTAAGTTAAGTCGCCAGAATTTTAGAAGAAGCCAAATCAACTGCAACTTCCTCAAAGATGCGGTGTTCTTTTATAGGGCATCCACTGTCTTCCAGTGATTTTCCGTTTTTTCCACTCTCCACTGTCGAGCTCCTGGAAGTTTTCCATTTCCCGCCATTTCTGTCCAGCTGTCACCAAATTAATTTTCCGCAGGTCGCAATAAATCGACTAGATAATTTGTTCTTCGTATTCGGCATTAAATTCCCTTTCGATTGATGTGCCATACTCCTTAGTTCGTCCAGACCTAAATTTCCTAAGGAAATTCGCCTGAAATGAATTTCTTTATAAGAGATTTTTTATAAGTTACCGGATCTTCTGAACGGTTTCATTTAACCGTTCAGTCGACTCTTTAGTTCCGGTGTGTGGATTGTGGAACACAATCGAGCCAGGTGGTACCGAATGTCAAATGTCATTTTTGTTTTCTTTATTAATTTTCGCACATAACCACAACACTACCTACTCTAGTGTTCTAGTTAATCCGGTTAATTAATTAATTAATAGTGCGCAGGTGCAAATTTTATACACCACGGTGCGGTGCCCTGCATTGGTGTTTGGCGAGTCCCTCACGGGCAGATTACTTGGCGGGCGGTGCAGCTGGTAAATTCGTCACATTGCCCCCTCCTTAGGACTCGGGCTCCTGCTGAGTTCTGGTCTAGGTTTAAAAGGGGCCAAACGGTCCACGTGGATGACTCTTGTTTTCTTACTGCCCTTGCACTGGATCCGGTACACCAATTCAGATAGCCGCGATATGATTCGAACTGGGCCCTCCCAGTCACTCTGTAGCTTAGGCGATATCCCTCTTCTGCGTTTTGGATTGTAGAACCATGCTTCTTCACCTGCAAGAAAGTGAATTGGGTGTTTTTTAATATCGTACCTAGTTTTCATTGAGTCTGCCGCTAAGTTTAGATTATTGCGAGCAATTGCATGTGATTTTTGCAAACGTTGTCTCAATTCTAGTGCATAAATAGGAGGGTCCAAGTCTGTGGTGTTAGGAGAGCCGAAGGCAAGATCTACTGGAAGCTTAACTTCTCTTCCAAGGTTAAGGTATGCCGGTGAGAAACCTGTTGCTTCATGTTCTGCGGAGCGATAAGCAAGGAGGGCTGTTTGAAGATGAAGGTCCCAATTTCTTTGCTGGCTATCGACGTACTTAGCAAGATAGTCTAACAGTGTTCGATTAAACCTCTCCACCATACCATCCGATTGTGGGTGTAGGGGCGTCGTCCTGGTCTTCTCTACACCCAGCACCTTAAGCGAGGCTTGGAATACTTCAGATTCAAAATTGCGTCCTTGATCGGAGTGTATAACCTGAGGAACTCCAAAACGACAGAATACCTGATCTACTAACGGCCCCAGTACTGTTTCTGCTGTCTGGTTGGGAATGGCAAAGCATTCTGGCCATTTAGTGAAGTAGTCCATAACGACGACTATGTAACGATTACCTGCATCTGTTTTGGGCAATGGACCCAGAATATCGATAGCAATGCGTTCGAAGGGGCATCCTGGTCGGCTTGGCTGAAGGACTCCACGCGTTTTTCGTTGGGGGCCACGCCGAGAGGCACAGGTGTGACAAGTCAGGCACCACACTTTAACATCTACCGTTCGTCCAACCCAAAAATACCGTGATTTGACTTTTGACAGTGTCTTCTTTTGACCTAAGTGGCCACCACTGGGGCTGTCGTGTAGTGAAGTGAGTATTGCTGGAACGCAAGCTTTTGGGACCACTATGAGTTTGATACTTTGACCTGGTTTCTCCTCCCACACTCTTACGAGGGTGCCTTTATCTAAACAGAGCTGATCGTACAAAGCCCAATATGATTTAAGTTCCTCACTTTGACCCGAAATATTAGCTTTATCCGGACGTTTACCATCTTCTTTCCATTTGATAACCTTCCCCAGGGTTGGATCTTTTCTCTGCTCCTGGTCAATGCTACCTGAAACGGAAGTAATAAGGGCACGCCTTGAAGATTCTTCCTCCAGCTCTTCTACCCTGTTGCAATGTTTGCAATTGCCACATGTTCTTCTGGACAATGCATCTGCATTCCCATGGCGTGTACCTGGTCGATGTTGGATGTTGAAGCTGTATTGTTGGAGGCGCTCTAACCATCTTGCCATTTGTCCTTCTGGATGCTTAAAATTGCACAGCCACCGTAACGAAGCATGGTCTGTGCGCAGAGTAAAGGTGCGGCCAAAAAGATAATGGTGAAAATGGTGAGTAGCGAGAACGACGGCTAAGAGTTCTCTTCTTGTTACGCAGTAATTTCGTTCTGGGCCACTTAGGGTTTTGCTGAAATACTCAATGACAACTTCTTGATTGCCTTGCCGTTGGCTGAGAACGGCGCCTATTCCAAAATTGGACGCATCGGTGTCCAAGATGAAATCATCAGTAGTAGTGGGAAATGCCAAAATTGGTGCTGTCGTTAATTTAGCTTTAAGTTCGTTAAAGGCCATATCACAATTGACATTCCATGCAAAGCGACGATTTTCTTCAGTCAACTCAGACAGAGGCTTAGCAATGGTAGAGAAACCGGCAATAAATCGTCGGTAGTAAGAGCACAATCCTAAAAAACTTCGGACTTGTTTCTTATTTTGAGGAATCGGCCATTCTTGGACAGCCTTTATCTTTTCTGGATCTGTGACTAGCCCATCTTCTGATACGATGTGTCCCAAATAGTGTACACTTTTGGCAAAAAAATGACATTTGGCAGGGTTAAGCTTAAGGTTAGCATTACGAAGACGTTGGAAGATTTCTTCAAGGATACGGAGATGTTCGTCAAAAGTACCGGCGTAAGCGATGATGTCATCAAGGTAGATTAGTACGGTCTGCCAAGACATTCCTTGGAATACCTTGTCCATCAGTCGTTCAAAAGTTGCTGGGGCATTGCATAGACCAAAGGGCATCACGTTAAACTGCCACAACCCATCTCCTGTTGAAAATGCCGTTTTCTCTTTGTCCTGGTCGTCCATCTCAACCTGCCAATATCCGCTCTGGAGATCCATTGTTGAGAACCATTTTGCCCCCGCTAACGTTGAAAAAATGTCGTCCATTCTCGGTAAAGGGTATGAGTCTTTTCTTGTCTCATCGTTTAATAGTCGGTAATCGATGCAAAAACGATAAGACCCATCCTTTTTGCGAACTAAGACAATTGGGGAGGCCCAAGGGCCCTTAGAAGGTTCTATGATCTTACGATCCTTCATATCTCGGACTAGTTCAGCCACCTCCTCTCGTTTCGCTAGGGGAATTCTTCGAGGCGGTACTCTAACTGGCTTAGATGTTCCAGTATCAATTTTATGTTTTGTTAAACCCGTCCGTCCTTGATCCTTTGGGCCAGCTGAAAAAACATCTCGATACGACAGAAGAAGCTCTTTGTAGTGAATTACCTGTTCTTGGTTAAGGCCCTCTGGTGTGGCGGTAAGAAGGTCACGTAGATGTTTTGTGCTTGATTTTTCGGGAAAAGAAGGTTCACAAACTTCAGCTGTGCATGCTCGACCGATAACTATGTCCTTTGGTAATGTTATTTCCTCCTCAGAAATGTTGACCATTCTAACAAAAAGTTGTGACTGAGTCACATTGACAAAAGTACGAGCTAAGAATACACCCTTTGGTAGTTGGTTTACGGTACAGGGTTCAACTAAAGCTGTACCACCTCCAAGGTCTGTCATTTGTGATAAAGGAAATACTATTTCTGAGCGGGCTGGAAGAATTTGTGGGCATTTTGTCACTAGTAAAGTGTTAAGTGCAGTAGCTGGTAGTTGAAGTGGGAGCTTTTTTCCTTGGACTTCCAACGACAGTTCTGAGAAATCTAGGATGCAAAGATTCTCCTGAAGAAAATCCACGCCCAAGATTGTAGGTACTTCTTGACTCACCACAACAAAAGTTTGATTATACTCCTTGTGGTCGAGCACAAGTATGATATCTGCCATACCTAGGGACCATATGGTTCCTCCCGAGATTCCTTCTATACGAAGCGTGCGTCCTGCTGGTCTTACTGTGATTGGAAGATATTTCTCGCTGATGATAGAAACGTCTGCCCCAGAGTCGATGAGAAAAAGATGTTTCTTTCTATCGATATAACCTTCTAGTGAAAGTCCTGCTCCATTAGCTACTCCTGCAAAGACAGAATTTGATTTAGAACAAGATGGTGTTGGCGAGATTGATTGAGGAAAAGGAGGGGTTTTGGAAGCGAATTGGTTAGTTTCTGCTGGTGTTCGCTTCTTCACACCGGCAGATTTTAGTTTTCCGCTTGTGATGGATTCAGAGCTGCTGTTGTGTGACTTTGTTTTGGATCACTTTGCTTTTCTGAAGACGATCCGGGTACAGTAAACACATTTCGGTGGCCTCGGCGTTCAAAACGGGACGTCATTTCTTGGGCGGTACGCAGAGCTTCTTGTAAGTTCTTGGGTCGTCCAACAGCAACAAAGTTCTGGATTTGTTCGTCTCGGATACCATCAATGAATTGGCTTAACACTATCTCTCCCACTACCTTTTCAGCTCCCCCTGGAAAAGCGGACGTCGCCAGCCGCTGCAAATGGATCGCAAACTCAGCTAACGATTCTTTAGGGCGCTGAAGGCGGTTTCGAAGAAGCGTATAACTAGTTTGATCATCTAGACTGAAACGCTGTCGGAGTAGACACCGTAAAACGTCGTATAGAAGAGGTTTACCCCTTGGCATTGCGCTGAGGACAGAAAGAGCTTCTCCTCGAAGTTGCATTGCTAGCCCATGAGCTTTTACGGAATCGGTCCAACCATGGAAGCTGGCTACTATCTCAAACTGAGTCTCATAGTCTGTCCATGACACGGTTCCATCGTATGGTTGGATAAGTTTAGGATTAAAGGCAGGGGTATTCACCCGTGAAGTCGTTGGAGTATAGGACTGGATTGGAGGAATAAAATGTTGTCCTTCAGGCGGCTGGTTTGAATGAAAACTTCTTTTCTGTGGTTCTGTTGATGGAAAACTATTCCTAGGTAGGTTAAGCATAGCCTTATCATTTGTAGCTTGGTCTCCAGTTGAGGTTATAGTGACACATCTAACCTCTTCTACAGGTAAGTGTGGTTGAACTTCATGTTGAGGACAATTCAATGGTTTTGACAAGCTTGGGAGTTGCCAAAAAAAACTGCTCGACGCATTTTCATTTATGTGAATGTCACGGGATGTTTCTTCGAAATCGTCCTGGAGAAAAGGATTAGAAGACGACGATGGATGAGGGGAGGAATGGGAAGGCACTGCGGCTGCAAATGCCCCGTTACTAACGGTCTTCTCCAATTCCTCTAATTTTTTTTCCATGGTAGTCTGTCGTAGCAAAATTTCGGACTTCCACTGAGCTAGTTTAGTTTCCCAGAATAAAGTTTGGTTGATAGTTTGCTCCTGCAATAGCCTCTTCATCTCTTCAATGTCCATGGTTGCTTTTTTTTTTTTTTTTTGTTTGGTTCGTACGGGATATCAAAATCTATTTGATGGAACCCCACATCTGACACCAGTGAAACAAAAGCGAACCTTAGGCAAACGACAACAAAAATAAGAAGACAATAAGTTTAATTGCGGTTCCCGAGAGGATTTATTAAGGTTTTTGTTTTATTTAAGTTTTCTTTTATTTAAGTTTTCTTTTAAGTTAAGTCGCCAGAATTTTAGAAGAAGCCAAATCAACTGCAACTTCCTCAAAGATGCGGTGTTCTTTTATAGGGCATCCACTGTCTTCCAGTGATTTTCCGTTTTTTCCACTCTCCACTGTCGAGCTCCTGGAAGTTTTCCATTTCCCGCCATTTCTGTCCAGCTGTCACCAAATTAATTTTCCGCAGGTCGCAATAAATCGACTAGATAATTTGTTCTTCGTATTCGGCATTAAATTCCCTTTCGATTGATGTGCCATACTCCTTAGTTCGTCCAGACCTAAATTTCCTAAGGAAATTCGCCTGAAATGAATTTCTTTATAAGAGATTTTTTATAAGTTACCGGATCTTCTGAACGGTTTCATTTAACCGTTCAGTCGACTCTTTAGTTCCGGTGTGTGGATTGTGGAACACAATCGAGCCAGGTGGTACCGAATGTCAAATGTCATTTTTGTTTTCTTTATTAATTTTCGCACATAACCACAACACTACCTACTCTAGTGTTCTAGTTAATCCGGTTAATTAATTAATTAATAGTGCGCAGGTGCAAATTTTATACACCACGGTGCGGTGCCCTGCAATGGTGTTTGGCGAGTCCCTCACGGGCAGATTACTTGGCGGGCGGTGCAGCTGGTAAATTCGTCACAATATGATTATCCTTATTCTTTTTTGAGAGCAGGTAAAAGGATTACAGGATAAGTTACCTAGTTTTAATCTTGTTGCAATTTACAGGATTACCTTTTTCCTAATTATGTATATAGTAATAATTTAAGAAGAAAGTATATTTTTGTATCTACCTGTGATAGAGTTAAGGGTAGAAAAAGATTTTAACTTGTACTTTTAATAGATTTATGTTATATGACAATGGATTAAGAGTTGTTGAAAAATACTGATCTTACAGAAATTTGTGCAAAATTTACACATTGATAACAGGTCAAAAAAAGATTATGTTAAATTTAAACTAATTTTTATTAGAGTTAAAATCATGGAACTGCGAAATTCACAAAAATGTCAAAAAGAAACACAAACAAAAAAATTAAAAAAAATCAGTAGCAAGTTTTTTAATAACGTCAAATCTACAGAGTTTACACTGCATTAATGGTTGGTTTTGATATAACTTTAAGTCAAATTTTCATTATGTTATTCACGGCTGCGAGAGCATAGGTGTTGCTTTTGCCTACCATAAGAAATATCTATTTAAAGATTATTTTTTGAATTCCCATTGGAAGTTATTGTATTGGGTCCAATTTGTCAAATTGAAAATTTTGACAATTCTCGGCGTTCCTAGAGTCGAAATAAAATATTTTTAGAAAGATGTCTGCGCGTGCGTGTGTACGTACTTTCGTGACGTTTTTTTTCGTCGTCCATAGCTCAAGAACCAGAAAAGATATCGACGTCAAATAAATTTAGTTGTACAGATAATAATGCAGAAAGGACTCTAAAGAAAATTGAGTGGGTGGTTTTCACCATAAGATTAAACAAAAAAGGGAAAATTGTGGTTAAACCTAAATATCTCATGAAACAATGCACAGTGGGTCCTCTCCATATAAAACAGTGCTCAAAATACAGTTTTTAATTTTTGGGAATAAAAATAGAATAAAAGTTCCAGATCAATATTAACGGTGTAACACAGGTCATACGTAAGAATTACCTTCTCTCTTGGTCTGGCGGCCAAGTTACGGTACTTCAAAGTCGACACTTTTTAATTGTTTTTGATTCACATTTGCAGTGTCTTGATCTAGTGGTTGAAGTTTTTATTTTTAAAAGTTAAATTCTTAAGTTTAAAAAAAATAAAATATATGTCGATTGTTGATGAAGGTATGTAGATTACAAATTATATTTTTTTTATTATTAAAAGTGTTTTTATGTATATAAAGAACATCAACGAAAAAGGCTTTTACTCCGAAGCAATAAGATTTTTAGAACGGTTTTTTTCTTATTTGCGCAGAGAACTTTTAAATATAATGATACAGACTGAAAGACCAAACTCTCTTTATTATAAATCCGAAGAGAGAAGTGAGAGCATGGTGCGCGTTTTTAAAGTAAAGTGGTTTGAGTTAGAGACTAAGTAAACTTATAGTAAAAGCATCGACATAAATTGTGGGTAATCGAGGTATAGCCGAAAAGCTAAGTACGTGGGCTTATAGGTTTTTGTGCCGTGGTATCGAATACAAAAGTTTGATACTTTTTTATAGATGAAGGTGGGAGAGGACTAGGTTTTGTTTAAAATTAGCGATTTTTCTGATTTTTTTTTCTCAGGTGTTTAACCGCTTGAAATCATATAGATATTTAATAAGAAAAATAGTGCTCCGTAATTTGTCCAAAGTTCCAATACCTTTATCTCGATGATCCAATTAATACAACTCAAAATAAAAGCTTATTAAGCGAACCCCATCGGCGAAAAATCAAAAAAAAAATCTTTGAACGAAGAGGTTCGGTTAAAAATCATTTTTTTTTTCAGTTCTTTTAATCAAATGGTCAAAGTTAAGCTTTTGTGACTAAGGATAAATAAGGGTACGTTTTTATCAATCATTTATTGGTTTTCATGGTTAGGCTTTTCTCAAGAAAAATGTCATAACACAATGAACAAATTATGAGCAATTTCTAAAATAATGAACATTTTTATGTTTTCCGAGACACAATAATTCATAATGAACATTTTCTTCAAATAATTATACTAATGAACGGATGGTCACCGTAACTATATCCCTCCCTAGTATACATGAGCACAAGTGTTCATAAAATCCTTATCCATGGAAGTGAAATAATAACCCATGCTCTACTTCCAATCCAATCCAATAGTAGTACCCGTGGCATGATGGTTAGTGCGTTGGACTGTCATGCCAGAGGTCTTGGGTTCGATCCCTGCCTATGCCATCTAAAGTCTTTTCACGGGTACTGCCTCTTGCGAGGAATTGACAAATTCTCCAAGAGTAACTCTTGTCATGAAAAAGTGCTTTCTCAAATTAGCCGTTCGGATTCGGCATATAAACTGTAGGTCCCCTCCATTCCTGACAACATTACTCGCACCCATGGAATGGTTGAGAGCTGTAAGTCACTAGGCCTTGGTTCTCAAAGGACTGTTGCGCCACCCAATTTATTTATTT
The DNA here is from genome assembly GCF_945859685.1 of Eupeodes corollae. Lineage (NCBI taxonomy): Eukaryota > Metazoa > Arthropoda > Insecta > Diptera > Syrphidae > Eupeodes > Eupeodes corollae. The sequence goes on from NC_079149.1 coordinate 46,018,685, forward strand.
ATTCTACTTCCAATCAGGAGGCTGGGAACAAAGATTTCAAAGTATATCGGGAACAATTAAGCAGGAAAACATCACGAAAGGATATTATGACGAATGTTTTTAATTATCTCTTCAGATCCCCTAATAACTTATACAGGCGCAATGCCAGTGATCAACCGGAAAATTTTTCACCCTGAAGTCATTGAAATGTTAATTGAAGAACCATTCATTTCTTAAAAATAAAATACCCAATAACTTTAAAAATTGTTGTGAATACTTTTTTATTTTAACATATTATTTACAAAATTTCATTGCTATAGCAATGAGTATCAATATTTAACAGTAGTGATGATTTAAAATAGGATACTGAATTTTGAGCACTGCTTAGTATGAAGGGAACCCACTGTGCAATGGCGCCAGAGACTTGAATTAAATTTATATTATATACTGTAACGTGACACCAACACCTCGAAAATTTTACGAATAAAAATGATTTCATCTCCAAAACAATTTTGTGCAACGAAAAATAACGTTTTTAACATGTAGTAAAATTTTTAAAATTGACAGTTTTTTATATAAATTCCTAAAAAAACTACTCAAAGTTTTTAAAAATTGAATTTCGACTTAATTATATTTTTAAAAACTTATAATTGTGGCTTCAAGCTTATTTTAACCTATAAGAAATATTGTTTTCAACATTCGGTAAAATTTTGAGAAAAATCGAATTAACAGTTTTCTTTCAAAACTAAAAACCTAAAAAAAATTTAACTTTGTAAATAAAAATTAATTTTTGACTCAAATATCATTTCAAAACTTTGAGATATTGGCTTTAAACTACCTTTATCTTTTAAAAAACATTGTTGTGAACATTCAGTACAGTTTTGAAAAAAATCGAATTGACATTTTTTTTACAAAAAACTAAAAACCTAAAAAACTTTAACAAAAGTTGGTAAAAGTTTAGATTATGGCCCCCCATTAATTTTAACTTATAATAAATATTGTTTTTAAGATTCGCTATAATTTTGAGAAAATTGAATTGACAGTATTTTTTTTACAAAAAAAAAACTTGAAAGAAAATTTAACAAAAGTTGGTAAAAATTGAATTTCGACTTAAATATCATTTCAAAAATTTGAGATTATTTCTTCCATTTAATTTCCACTTATAAGAAATATTCTTTGCAACATTTGGAGAAATTTTGAGAAAAACCGAATTGACAATTTAATGCTCAGAAAATATTGGTTTGGATATTCAGTAATTTTTTTACAAAAATCCAACAGTCCGTGTTTCATAAATAAATAAAATCTACAAAAAATAGTACCCAAATTTGGTAAAAATTGATGTTCGGTTCTTGATATCTCTCAAATTAATTTTATTCATCCATTTTGAAGAAAGAAATTTAAGAAATGCTTCTAAAATTGGTAAACATTTGTTTTCGACTAAAAATCTATTTAAAAAAACTAGATTTTCAAACTTAACTGTTCCTTGATCTGAAAAATATTGTTGGTAATTTTGAAATTTTTAAGAATAATTCAATTGACGACTTTTTTAACCCAACACGAAAGCCTACAAACTTTTAAGCAAGATAAATCGACAGAGAGGGTGGGAAGTTATCAGTGTGGGTTGCACCCCAGCCTCTTTTTCTGTATCATTCGTAGATGTTGTTTATTTTTAAACTTATGTTTAACTTTACCATTATGAAAGCTTTGTTCCTTGATATTCTTATCAACAGTAGCGTGAAAAATATTTCTAAAAGAACTTTACTTTCTAGAATCAAAGATCGTGAGATTTAAGTTCCCGATAAGCTTTACCACCATACTTTAAAGAGGTTTACTTCCACAATCAAGTCTGGCTGGTCCAAGACTCAGATAAAGACCTTCTAAAAACTGTGTAACCTGTCTACAAGTCAAGCATGTCACAGTGTTGTCAACAAATCTTGTCATGTGTTTATTTTGTTTCCTCTAATGCTCTCACACAAATTTTACATTACTACTATTCTACTACCCACTCATAGCTTTTAACACTCACGTTCAGGTTATCTCGTTTTTAGCCAAACACTCACATTAACTTTACTGCATTTTATTTTATCGGCGGCAGAGCATTTGCCACTGCATTTTGTATCTTTGTATCTTTTTCGATTTAAAATAAACATGACCTCATTTCACGCATGTTCACATCTGATTAACTCAGAATTGAATTCAGGATTTAATTGATGTTGTCGCACAAGTTGTGGTGCAATAAATCATTTTCAATGCTGTGTGTTTGGCACATATGTCGATCAATTAATTAAATGGCTGTCGGCGATTATATGCGCATAAATTGTAAGGCAATTTTGAGCTTGTTCCCCTTCCCAGCTTTATATGTAGAGACACCAAACAGAGAGTCTACCTCAAAAGCCACTTGCAGCAAGCCGCCTTATGTTTTGTCAATGGCTATGGCATTGCACAAACGCTGGCGTTCGCGCTCGGCTCCATCTCGAGACATTGCATAATGAATGGAATTATTATCGTCTTACAAAAATTTAAATGCCATTTAATTGAGTGCTAATGGACAATCGAGTGACGAGCGATAATCTCTATTTGATATGCACATCGAGATACAAAGATCCAAACATTTGTTGTAATCTCTGCTTCGTTTATTTGTTCACATGACACACGACAATAGCGCCGCCGCCGCGTACCGTCGAGCTACAGAGCCAGCCACAGAAACAGAGTCAGTGCAAGAACGTATAACATAAAATCCTTGTGGGCTTGAATTGTGTTTTAAATGCTTCGAGATGAGTTATTTTATTGAAGCACATCGCCTACTTCAGAGCGCATCTTGCGGCAGAAGTTTTATGTATGTAGGTATAAGTCGTGAAAGACGCATCGAAAATCATACACTGAAGAACGTCGCGTTGCTCGTCGAAAAACGATGTAATATGGTACTTAGACTTCATGTATCCGTAAAAAACACTATATTACGGTGCATTAGAGGCATAAATCAAATGTAATTGCAGTTAAAAATGCATGCACGTTCAGAATTACAAGCTTTGTATACAACAAAATCATCCCGCCCTGTACCTCGCTACATGTATCTTCCTCCTCGTGGTGGCGGCGATGGACGACCGGCTCGGCGATTCGTTTATAAGCCGCATTTGCTCGATGTAACAGCTAACAGCCATCATGAAATTGAATAATGAGAGTGTCTAGAATTGAAGCATGGAAAAGAATGCTTTCGACAAAATAAGAAACAAAATTTCTGACCTGATAATCTCTCTTGGATTTGTGTATCTTTTTCTTTACACTGTGATTACACTATTTATATTTTAACAGCGCAACGCAGATAAAATTTATAGACGCTGCAGACAAAGTGCGTAGGTGTAATGGTTTGATTTATTATTTCATCCCATAATTGGTCAGGAAATTTGTTTGATTTTTTTTGTTGATTGCATCCAAGAAAAGCGATATAAATTAGAAGAATAAAACATACAAATTTGATGTTGTACGTGCTTCATGCTATACGGGGATTAATTTAGATCAGCTTGGATTTTGAGAATTGGAAAAATAGAGAAGGATATTCCCATTGTTGAAGACTTTCAAAGTTCACCATTTATAAAGGGGTTGTCAACATTGCAGTTATTATGAGAAGAAGTAAAAACTGGCTTTCCTGCTTCACCCTATCAGTTCATTTTCGTTCGGACACAGCCCCTACTGAACCGAAGGAGCTCTATTCCGCCTTGTACTTGACGTTCCGATTGTGCAGGAGTTGCCTATACACGATTCGTCGTCTAACTTAGTAGATTAGCGAAACTGCCTCTATTCTGTTTCAGACCGCATCTATTTAAAAAGAGGAATGCTTCTGGTGGAATGAAACCGCTCCAGCGTGCACTCTCAAAATACTCGTCCCGAACGCCCCGAAAATTAAATTGTTGGTCGAAGACGTAGCTCTTGCGATTTGACCTCGAACGAGTTTTATCACGAAATTGTCAATTCAGTTGATTCGAGCCCCGTTGTATAGGACCTCGTTGGAAAAGTAATGCACATAAGAAGACAACCATAAACGATCATCGGCCGTATGGGGGCCATGTAGCAAATTACCTTCACTCTGGGGTATAGCCGACTGCTGTAGAACAGCCGTTTTGTCAGAGCGAAGGCTCCTCTGGCCCTGGTCAGAGCAGCATTTATATGTCTGTCGAAATATAAATACTGATCTAACCAGATACCGAGGTACTTCACTACACTTTTGCTCGCTAATGGCTGCCCGTGAAGATCAACGATCACCATCTTGCTCCAATTCTTACACGTATCCCTCGTGGCTCTAGCCAACGGAGTCCGGAACAGAATTGTCTCCTACTCCTAGACATTTATTTCAGTTTCCAATCATCGCAATATCGTTGAATCTTGTCGAAATCACACTGCAAGAGCCATTTTTTACAACTTTTCTTTATGCCAATAATCCATTTTTAAAAAATAGATCGGTTTCAAAAAGAAATAATTTTCAAACTTAAAATTTAAAACAAAGAAAGAAAAATGCACTTAACACAATTTTTGTTTTTCTTATTTAATGGTCATCTCAATGGATATTTAATTAGCTACCAAAATAAGAGCTTTTGGCTAGGATGGCTTAGTTTTTAAATACAAACTACAAGGAGAAACTAATTTAAGGTTAATTTGTTTTTCAAAATAAAATAAAAGAACCAACAACTTAGAGTAAGTATTCTATAATATATAAAATCCTGAAATGAAATCCTCAAAATTGGTATCGTGATAAATGCAGACAGTTTGTCGGTGCTTTTTCCATTTTCCATCACGTCCCTATATACATATAAGATATATGTCGGTACTGTATAGGTTACAGATTTTCTTGTCTGCACGAAACAATCTTGTTCAATGGTGTATCTTAAACATACGTAGTCCATATATTTATATACATTTATGCAAGCTCCAAAGAATGCAATGTTGTTTGGCGCGCGAATTTGTTGACAGAATTCTTTACCTTAGTGCTTAGCGTTCCATACCGTGCCGACTTTGTGACTGACTAATTTTAGAAGAAAAATAAAAACCTATCCAATGAATTCTAGCCGAGGGCCTAACATATGTACAATACGAGCATGTACTATATGCTTCCAGTATAGCAGTTAAGCAAAAGCTAGAGCTTCTGAACAATGTTGTTCGCTTAGTCGCATAGTCATAGTTGAAGGTATGTAGTCCCACAAGAGATAAGACAAAAAGGTAAGGTATTCAGTTACTCTCTCAGATTCTCGAGGCTGATGATGGTGATGGGCCATAAGTAAAGGCGAAGGTGTGACAAAATGGCAAACGGCTTTGCCTGCCTGCCCGGTGGCACAAAGAAAAAGAAAAACTTGCCAAACAAGAACTTCTTATGGACACCAGGCTTGTTAAGACGTTTTAATTTAAGTTCTGTTTTTTCTTGCTTTTATTTTTTTTGCTGCTTTAAGATTGTGTGGAAAATAAAGTTTTACCTTGAAAATGGATTTATTTGTTTCTTTTTTTAAGAAGTCTTATTCATATGAAACAGAACATCAGTGGTTTGGTTCTGTATTTTACAACGCATATAATTAAAAAGCAATGAAATACCTGGTTAAAGACGGGAAGTCTTGTTTTTTTGATAGCCTACAACTGGGGATTTAGAGCTGTACAAAAGAGACATCTTTCGGAAATTCATGCTTTTACGAGGCAATAAAGTTTTTGAACAGCTTCTTGCAACCAGATTATGGATTTCCATAAACATGTTGCTAGTTGCCTTAAATCTTTTTTTTTACAGAATTCTGTGTGGGTCGTAAACTTCAATATGTCTAACGGAGTTCTCAATCATTTTGCTTTTTGAATTCTTGTACAAAAAATAGATGCTAAAGACATTTTTTAAGATAAAGGCAGGAGGTATCAGAAGTATTTTATGTCATTGCAAACAAAAGCTAATCGATAAATTCTTTTGTAATACTTTTATGACTTTTTAACTGTATCCATCTATTAAAAAGTCATAAAATGTTTTTATAGGTTTTAAATCTTTGAATGCCTGCTCAAAAATTATCTATATTGATGATAAGAAGGATATAGAATCTTAGGAATTCTGCCACAAGCTCAAATTTTAAAAATATCTTTGATAAACCAATTCTGATCACTGTCATTTTTTCCTTCAAAAATCAAAATAAATTATAGTTAAGTTTATATAAAACTTAAATTAATTTAAGTGTGATACGGTCGTATAAAATATACCCACATGACTTTTAATGGCTGTTTGATTGTTCTTAATGAATTTGGATAAACCTGTTTGTGTTTTCAATTAATGGTATTGATTTGTCACAATAAATTTAAATCGATGTAAATTAGTTTGATATTTTCTAATTTCGTGCCCATTTATGTGCTAAGTAAGTATTTGCTCGTGTAAAATAGTAGAGTCATGCATAATTCATTAACTACTCTAAAGAGTTTTTCAATAAGGGGTTTCATTTTAGACAGCCCACTATTTAGGCAGTTATCACCTATGAGATTTTAAATTTTAACAATTGTATATTATGTTGTTATAAAATAAGTGGTTCAATCGTAAATTAAAATATAAAAAATCGACAAGTAAGAACGAAACCGTTATTAGAATTTACGATTTAACTATTTATTTATTAAATTTGTTAAAATTTACGATTAAACGATTTTTTCTTCAACAACATAATTAAATTTTTAAAATTCACTAAAAAAAAGGCCAAACAAGCAACAACAATCGTAATTTTTCAAGAAAAGATTCATGGACATGTTCCTGCCCGATGAGAAGATTACAATACACCAACGATATTTAGGATTTTTGATTGAGCACGTTTTGACTTTTAAAGGTCCAAGTGAGATTTTTAATGATTTTTGAGTTCCCATAGGAAGTTATTGCCCGTCCCGGCTTCGCACGGGTAGATTAATAGTAAATTAGAAAATCTCAAAGCCTTATTGTACACTACGTTGGCTGTGGTATTTGTAGGTGGCAACAAGACGTATTGATTTTCAGGAGATCCTACTTGAGAAAGTGCCACATACAATTGCCGGTGGAAAAAGCACTTTTTCCTTAAGTCGATACCAACTATGGAAAAATATTGTCCCTGGGATTTATTTATTGTTGGGGCAAAGGATATTTTTAAAGGGAACTGTAACCTTTTAAAAGATATCGGCAAATCAGTTGGTATCATCGGGATCCGCGGAACGTGTGCGAGCTGACCAGCTGCGGGACCCGTAATGATAGTTGCTACAGTCACATTATCTCTTAATTCTTTGATCAATAGTCTTGTATTCTATTGTATTGTTGAACATTTTTTTTGTCCTATCATTAATACTGTTCTAATTTTTTTACACGATTGGTTTTAATAGAGAATGGATTATTTCCATGCTCACTGGTAGGAAGATTCGAGCCACTCTAGGCAATACAATCGCAACAAAACACGTGAGTAGCGGAACACCCTAGGGTGGTGTCCTTTCGCCTCTTCTATGGCTTCTGGTCATGGATACAATTCTCGTTAAATTAGAGAGATGTGGAGTGAAGGCGGTAGCCTATGAGGATGATTTGATGCTGTTGATGTCAGGAAAGTACACCTCTGTGATAAGTGAAATCACGGAGTCAGCTTTGAAGAAAATTAGCAGCTGGGCCACGAGTTGTGGACTAGGAGTTAACCAAAGTAAAACTGAACTGTTGCTCTTTACCACCAAAACTAAAGTACCGCCCTTCACGCTACCTCCTATCATTGTCTTCCAGTGCAAAATATTGGGAGTAATACTCGACCCTAAACTAAACTGGAAACTAAATATTGAAGTACGGGTTAAGAAGGCCTGTGTTGCCTTCTACGCCTGCAGCAAAACTTTCGGCAAAAAGTGGGGACTTCAGTCGAAGATGATTTTATGGACGTACACAGCCGAAGTACATGCAATCTTAACATATGGGTCGATTTTGTGGTGGCCTGCTCTTAGCAAAGCCTATAATATTGATAAGCTAAAAAAGGCTACGACAACAGATTGCGTGGGCACCACAGGGGCCATGCGTACTTGCCGAACGGCCGCCTTAAACGTTATTTTGGATCTTCTACCAATCGACAAATACATAGTTTATTGCAGCGCTATTAGGCTGAAGGAATCAAACAGCTGGTTGTCAAAACCTTATGGTCACAGCAACACAACGAAATTGATTCCCTCAGATATTATCTCGGTAGACACTGACTCCGGCACTCCTACTTTGAGCCTTAGTAAGGGTTTTAAGGTTATTTTCCCATCCAGAAGATTGGGAGGATGACATCGTGTCGATAGGTTTCGACACAACCATCTTTACTGACGGTTCAAAGATGGAGTGTGGAGTTGGTTCTGGGATCTTTTCTGAGTCCCTAAATGTAGCTAAATCCTTTAGGCTTTCTGACTTTGCTAGCGTTTTTCAGGCTGAACAGATGGCAATAAGGCATGTAAGATACTTAAACCAAGCCCAAACCAAAACCGAAATGCAGCTATCTTCACAGACAGTCAGGCAGTTGTCAAAGCCATTAACTCGGCCACATCCTCATCTAAATTGGTCCAGCAATGTCGCGATGAGCTTGCGAGCCTGAATATTAACCTCGTTGTCACCATGATCTGGGTTCCGGGCCATAGTGGTATCGTGGGAAATGAACGGGCTGACGAGCTAGCCAGGCAGGAATCGGCCCTTCATAGCTCGCTTGCGGAAATGGTTAACATCCCTCTTGGTCCTATGAAGGGTAAAATCTTTTCTATCTATCAAACTGAATAAAACCGAAGGAGGACCCATGTCCAACAATGTGTGTAGGAAAGTCACACCAACTTTAGCTTAGTATGGCCGAGGGCCCATCATAAAGTATTAACGATAGAAAAATCAATCCAAGAATATCTTAGTAACTTTTATTTTAATTATAGGCTTGGCTACCGACTTTCTTCCACACGACATAAGTAGTTTTTCGTCAACCAAAATCTAGCGCGTGTAGGTACTCGGTAATGCGAGGAATTCCAGAAAGTCTTGGCTGGATTGGGTTCGAAAGTGAAGAGCTAAACTCACTCATTGAGCTACTAGGTGATCGCTTCACATCTTTAAAGAGATCGAGTGCGATGAAAGATATCAGGTTTCTCGGTCGCACAACCCAATCTTTTGGATGGAGGAAGTTGCGGGACCGAGACAGATCGATCACCACGCAAAAGATCGGAGAGGATTGGCTGAGGGCAAGTAGCCGGAAGGGTTAACTGGCCATGATAATGGCCACTTTTTGGATTGCGCCCAAAGACTTTTGACGAAAGAAAAATCGACACAATGTTTTAAGCAGCATGAGCGAAGCAGACATACAGACGGACTCAATCGGAAGACCTACTTTTTTCGATTACTTTACCATCGTAATGTAATGTTTAATTAAATCTTAAGTTCCAATTTTTTACGAATGCAATACTTAGAATATCTATGTATGTGTGGTTCTTATCTGTCGGAAGTAAAAAGTCTAAAGCTAATGACTTAATACAATTGATCCAAGCGGTTTCGTTTTAACACGATTAGAAGTTTACAAAATGAGCGGTTAGTTGAGACTCTGGTGTTGAAGTCTAGTTTCTAAATGTGTCTTTTAAGTGATCGAAAGAAAGTTGTTTTATTCGAAATGTTATAAAAAATGCATTTGGTGTTTTGAAATATCATTTTAAATGCTTTGTCTGTCTCCTAAAATAAAACTTCTTACGAATCAAATGCATCATTTACAAAAGTTTAGGTTTATTTCCTTTAAGTGGATCTACTACTGAAATGTAGAATACGTAAATCCACTTCCTTTAAATTTAAAAAAATGTATCACTTAAAGTGAATTTTAGAACTCTTATTTACATTTTGAATCTATTTCGATCTCATTTCGAATGAAAGTGAAAAGTAGAACTAAGCTGGTAGATTTTTTTTAATTTACGAGTTCAAGCTGCAATATTCTAAGTTGTGCTTTAGCAAACTATTCACAAAGTAAACAGCTTACATTTCTAATCAAGAAGGTGCTTTACGATGTCCCAAAAGTGTTTAAGTTTTCCGAAGTGAATTTTAATACTTTCAAAGCGTTGCTGGGGCGTTTTTCGTTCTATTTTTGATATTTTGATATTGATACTTTCAAAGCATAAATTTTACTTGCTAAATCCCATGACGAGATAGCAGCTTCAAAAGTTATAGCTGCACAAAAAGTGAGCTCTTCAAAATGAAGCCTTCTACAAACAGAATAGAAAATTCTAATTTTACATGTTTCCTTACAGAATTGAATTGCATTCGTAAACACTCTACGACTCTGTTGCCAAACTTGGAATACTTTGAAATACTTATTTATTTCCAAGAACTTGTTTCAATGCATTTTGCTTATCAATTCAAAAAAAAATTCAAATGTTTCCCATTACCTCCAATTTTCCCCCACATAATAACGCTCCGACTATAATGCATCAGACGGAAAAACTTCAAAGGCATCATAAAACACTCAACCTGTGCTATCTTAAAAGCAAATTTGTACTTTTACAATAGATCCTACACCCCCTTCAGAACATGAAGACAACAATTTTTCACTACGTTAAGATGATCTTCATGGTGCAACGAATCATTTATAAACTATCAAAGGAATTGAAGTTCCCCCTCCTCAATCACCTCGAACATCTACGTTTTTTGTAATGTACAATAATTATTGTTGTGAAAAATAAATAAACATTTGACTCAAACACCCAAAATATGTTATGCTGTTTTCTAATAGGAGAGGCAGCCTTGAAACATAAACATAGACAAATGTTTTTGATTATGTTTCATAAATATCTGCGCAAAAGGCATTTGAAACAACTTTTTAAATAATTGTAATGAAACCTACAATTAAATCATGATTAAAATTGTAGGCAAGTTAAGTTCCTCCCGACTTCGTTTTCGACTTATAGAGGCACAGAAATAAGAAACTCTACTATATAAATACCAACGATGAGATAACAATCGATGAAATACAAGAATCCGAGCCCATAGTAACGAGAGAACCTTAAAGTAATTTAAAAGATACTCGCAGTGCTACCCCCTGCTCATATTCATTGCCCAATTTATTTATGCCATCATATCAGCCAAACCGCAAGAAAAGATTGAAAGAACTGCTCCATACCGCTTGTCCAGCTTTAATTGCTTAACCCAAAATAGATGTAGGCAGGTTTTGTATTGTATAATAATACCACTAACAACAACAACTGAAACAACAACGACAAGAAGGAAGGTAAGGTTGGTATAAGGTAAGGTACTCGAAAATAATCAAGTAAAAACTATTAAATTGTATACAATATAGAAGTGATCTCGTTTGAGTGGGCAGTTACCCACTTTGGACAAGGTTTCTTATTGCGCGAGATCTTTTATTTGCTGAATCGAACAAAATTAGATTTGTGTTTTTTTTTTCAAAGACCTACAGCATAGCGACCGCGATAGGCCCGGTCGTCCGTCGACGTCGTCAATCGTTAGGCCAGTGAGTCTTACCGACTATGTGGTGATGATGATGCTTAAATAATAGTTGTGTGTCTTGTTGTTTTCCTCCTTACATTTTTGTTGTTGTTGCTGTAGCAGTCGATTGAAATAAGATATAATCTTAAGACGATGATTCATGGACCTTCGCTTTGTTTTGGAAAGAGTTAAAGGGTGGATCAAATACAACTTTCGTTTTAGTAGTTGGTCACAAATTGTTTAATAAAGAAAACATTAAGGATTGAAAAAGAAAAGTCTCAGTTGACTTATGTACCTGCAGCAGGATATTTAAAAGAAGATGAGGTCCAAGCCCCAAAACCCTTTTGTGGATGTATACAGCCATTTTAAGGCCAATATTTTTACACTGATGTTTGGTATGACGTTCAGCCCTTCACATTCAGAGAATAGCATGCAAAGTTATTACTGCTACTATGAAGAGTACATCAACTTCAGCCCTAGAGATATTCCTCTCACTTTACCCTCTTGGTACAGTGCTGTTCGAAAATTGTTGGTCAAACATTTTACTATACCCTTTTCGAGATAAGTTCTTGGAATTTAGGGACACTACTGTTTTTTTTTTTGCAAAAGGTAGAGACATGTCATTCAAACACTTATTATCAAGAGTTGCATTTGGCTCGTGATAGTGGTCCAACACCAAAAGAAGTGATTTTGTGGAAAAAATCGAAACATAAAGCCAATATTTTGTGTCTGTCACGTCTCAACTTGAAAACACGTGGAACTTCTAAGAGACTGAATATTGATCAACAAAATGTGACATTCAATAATATCGTGAGACCGGGACTACTAATAGGAGAAAAGGCTCAGTGAGGCCCAAAAAAAGACGGCCCCAGTGGAAGATCGGTTTTTGGTGTTGTACAGTGGTCGGCAACGGTTCAGGGTTACGGTGAACCTTGAAAACGATTTGAAAACAGGCAAAGTAATTTCGTTAAGCTCAGTGAGAAAAAGGCTCGTGGAAGCTGGACTTAGAGCACTCAAGCCGGTTCTGAAGCCGGATTTTCAAAAAAAAAAAATTAAAAAAACTATTACTCTGGGCTCAGGAGCACCTTAATTGGACTCAAGACAGGTGGGGAAATGTCATCTTTTCAAGATCCATGTTGGAAATGGAAGGACCCTTGCGCAAAGATAAATGAAAGAAAGACAAAACTCTGATTGCATTTTGCAATGCCCTCTAAAACTGACGGTGTGATGGCGTGGGGATGCTTCTCTAGAGATGAAAAAGGTAGAATGTGATTTCAACAATCCAAAGTCAATTTAAAAGTTTACCTTCGAGTGATGGAAACGCATTGGAGTCCACGGTGCCAGAGCTTTTTGGGGACCATTGCCGTTTTATTTTTTAACAGAAAATGATCCTTGTCATAGCACCAAAATTGTAAGAATGAACTTGCTTATATTTTTCCTATGACTGACTTATATTAAGCTTTAAAATAAAACTTAAACTTTTATGATTAAAATAATATTTAGATTTCTTTTAACTTCTAAGGTTAAAACTTGATATTTCAAAAGCATTTGATAGAGTTTGGCACCAAGCTCTCTTATCGAAAATGCATGCATTTATTATTGATAAATCCCTTCTTCGTTGGGTTAGAAATTAGCTTTCAGTCCGTTTAATTCAAGAAGTATTGGACGGGTTCAAATCTGATATATTTTCAAAAAAGCGCTACTGTGCCCCAGGGCTCAATTTTGTCTCCGACGTTCTTAATAATTTTTATAAATTATCTTTTGTCTGAAACTTCTACCCCACTAAATTGTTTCGCTGATGACAGTACCCTCAGGTTCCATAATGGTTTTTAGATTCTTATCCTCGTCCTTCGGATGTAGAACTTTAACGGCAGCGTATGATAAGCTCATTAAATTCTCATCTCGAAAGCATTGTACAATGGGGAATCAAAAACAGTGTAAAATTTAATTCATCGAAAACTCAATGCTGTCTGCTGCCGTTAAAGCGTAACACCCCCCTCCCCCGATGCCACTATCCATGAGCGGCACTTGCATCGAGGAAACTAATCAACTTTCAGTACTCGGTATGAATATCACAGATTACCTCTTATGGAATGATCACCATCACAGCTGCTTAGGATTTCTTTGACGGTGCAAAAAATTGTTCATCTCTTCTGATCTGGCTTTAATTTTCAAAGCCATCATTCGTCCAAAACTTGAATATAACTCGCATTTTTGGGCCTTGCACCTGCCCGGACGTACTGTAAAGCATAGAGATTCTTTTTTTAACCGCACATCGAGAATGTGGAATGCTTTACCTAGCTCTGTTTTTCCCTATCAATTTGATATTTAAAACTTTAAGACCAAAGTACATCGGTATCTCCTCTTTAATCTTTAACTATTTTCCTAAAGCTCGCACTGTGTTTAAATTTCAAACATGTTAAGGGTTTAATAAATCATTGAGTGCCCGTTTTTTATAAAAAAAAAGTACTTCGAAGAAAATAATACCAATGTACTAATCACAGTCCAGATCTCAATCAAATTGAGAATATTTTAGCTATAGCGAAACTTGAGGTTGCGAAGAAGCGCCCGGAGTCAGTTGATGAATTTAAAAAACTACTTACCTGGACCTGGAATACACAATACCTGCATCCACATGAAAAAAACATTTCTCATTCAATGTTTTGGCGATGTACAGCCATGATAAAATCAAGAGGTGGTCCAACAAAGTACTAATTAGATACAACTTCTTAGAAGCAATTAAAAAAAAAAACTGCACCAATAAAGTATTTTTCTTTAATCCTTAAAAATGACACAGGTAGCTAACAAACTAATTTTTGATATAATCAGTTTTTGCTCCTCTAAACATTTTAGAAAAAATCTCAATATTCTTATGGTACCACAAAAAGATTTGAACTGGATATTAAAGCAAATCCTTTTTAAAAAATATGTTGTTATTTCAACACATTTGACAAAATTCGAAAAAAAGTTTGACCACCATTTTTGGAACGGCACTGTAAAATTGTAAAAGTACTGTCGACCAAAAGTGCATTACGTCTAATAAGTGGGAAATGGCTGCTTTCGGTTATAGAAACATACAAATCACAATTAATATTGACCTAAACTAGATTAGATTAGATTTTAATTAAGTATTAGTATCCCTACTAAGGAGGAATGGATGAAAAACAAGACTATAAAAACAAAAAATTTATCGGTCTTTACATACGGTTCTAAAACGGAGTAGAGGATCCTCAACCTAGAAACATCAATAAAGCTCCCAGACTTCTGCAGTGTTTTTCAAGCAAAAGTATTCGAAGTTCCGAAGCAGCTAAAGGGTTTTAGAAAAATTGGTAAATAAATACAAAGACTTATTTACTGATAGCGAAGCAGCAATTAAGGCCATATCTACCACTGGAACAAAGTCAAAACTTTGAAAAATGTGACAAAGGAAGCTACATTCACTCAGCGAAGAAAACAGAGTAACCCTTTATTGGGTCCAAGAGCACTGTTATAGGTACTAGGAAAATACTTTTGTAACGTTTGTCGTTTCATCTTTGATACGGAAGGACATTCTGATATTCTCCCAAAAATCAGGAAGGGCCTAAATTCTCATTAAGTTCTTTACACCATACCATATTCTTCCTGAGGAACACAATGGATCCAGAGTCAACCGAGTGGGATGCTTTTCGGTCTACAGTTGCAGCACTTCGTAATACCTAACATAAGCTCTAGAAGCAAGGACAGACAGGCCCGCTTGATTAGACTTAACTACAATTGTAGTGTCATCTTTTATTAAAATTTCAAATTTAAAATTGTATACGAATAAAATACCAAATATATCAAATATTTTGCAACTAAAAATTGCTAAAGGTTCAAATGACAACTCCAAGGCAGCTGTTGGGCCCAAAATTAAAAAAATGGAAAAAAAAATCAATTGCCACTCTACAATCTGGGACAAGCTATCACTTCCTGTACTTCTCGCTCGAGAGTAACGTGTGCGTTTTTGTTTGAGCCCCAGAACTGAGCAGCTTTGTTAGCTGTTCTGAGGTCTAAACTGCGAAGCTATACAAAGGTGATGTTCATGTGGTTTCATTGCTGTGTCAATGGGACATTATAAGTCAATAATTCAAGCTCACATTTAAGATGGCCCACCCTGTAGTTGAAACTGCTGAGTTAGAAAAGAAGCAAAGTAATTGAAAATTACAAAAAAATATTAATCAACTTCAGGAAATATGGTTTGAAAGCTTCCTCTTTGTGAGAAACAACAAACATTTTGACTAATTTGATTAACAATGTTGTCCTTCAATCAGCATTACCAAAATTTTATTAAAGACAACATTTTTTCATTTGTTTGCATAATTTTCAACGGACGCAAATTATTAACCACGCCATTTTGATATTCATAAAGTTTTGCCGGATTTAGCGGTTTAATGATATTAAATGTCAATAAGTCTTGAATTCTCATTTCGATAATACCATGAAAAATATCCTATAAAATCAGAAAACAATTTGATAAAATTATGTTTAATCCGCAAAATAGAGAATTAGCAGAATTAGAGAAATAGCTAAATACTTCCAGGGTGGGGTAGGTTAGGCATAGTGCTCTTTCTGAATTTAATTTGCATAAAACGCTAACGGTCTTATATAGATATATATATATATACCAAATAAATAAACTAATTTTATTCAAATTTCTAATTTATTATTAAATCAATATATGTATAGGTATGACATGTGTGGCGGATTCGCCGGAAAATGTAAATCTTGTTCGTCATAATCTAATCATTCATCAACAGAATTAAAAAAAAAAAAAAACTAGGTACGAGTTTTATAAAACTTCTAAGACCTAATCCGCATCGCAATCGCAATCTAGCTTTAATCTTGTCTTCGGGAAAAATCACAGTCAATGAGAGAAAAAATAATTTTCACGATGAAAATCACGTAAAAATAAATATTTCTTTTCTTTTTTTACTGCATGTCAAATCAATGTTCAATTGAAGACATCTCACAGCCCACGTAGTCAACTTCGTTCCTCTTTTTCATGGCAATCTCCAGCACCGCAGCCAGCGCCTGAACAAGTAACGTCCTCGTCGACAGCGACGATGATGACGACGATGAATATGACGACGCACGACGCCACCATCGACATCGACATCCACATACCCAGACGTTTTAGTAGCGCGCGAGGAACGGTGCACACGAACTTTGAAGCAGAGGTATGTTCCAAAGTGCTTCCCTCATGTCCTCCCCGGCCAAAGGAGGCAACATAGCCAAAAGCCAACCTGAGTGAGTACAATGTTGCTCGTTTCATTTTTTCTTATTCATAATGTTATGATTATGATTGTTACTATCGTTATGATTATTTTCTGTTATAAAGTTTGCATTATGTACAAAGTAAACAGCTTAACTATGGTTGAACCGAACCCAAAGTCATGCATGTAGGTATATTCAAGAGGTGGCTGTGATGGCTAGTATGGTGGTTCTCTGGCCTGGCCATGAGCTACATGTTCGGTGCCAGATTATCCGATCCGTTACCCCCTCTCAGTCCCTCTGGTGGTTCTTTCGTTAAAAATCCCTCCGAAACAACAACTACGATAGCAATAAACTTCGTATAGACTTGACAAGACTACACTACACCAACAACAACAACAACTTTATACAGTACAGAGATACAAATATATTACATTTTAGATTAAACTACCTCAAACCCTTGATATGGACTGATGCGCTGCACTTGCTGTTTTGTTTTTAGGTTTTCGTTGATGAGTTCCTTTATATGGAAAATCAACAGCGTTGTTATAAAAGGTTTGTATATATTTTGCAAATATTAATTTTAAAAAAATATTAAAATATAAGTTAACGTTTTTTGTTTAAAACATTTTATTCAAATTCTTATTAAAAAAATAATTCATTAATTATAGTCATAAGACCTGACAATAGCTTTCGCAGGAGATTAAAATAATCCTTTTGACTTTTCTTGTATCTCTGTGCTTTTAAGCACTTATTAAATTGTCAAGTCTTTTATCAGTGGCAACTAATATATTACCCATTTCATTTCCTCAAGAACTTATGAGCACTACTCTTGAAAAGACTGTAAATTTACAAATAAGGTAGAGGAGATATCTGTAACAGACTGGGATGATTCCAAAATAGACAAAGCTATCAATAAAATGCGTAGTACTCTTTAGTCTTTACCATTATACTCGTGATCAAGATATAAAAAAGTAGTTTTAAGCAATTTAATGTAACAAAATAAGCCTTTTGATCTTGATTGATGAATTCCTTATGAATTGTACGTCAGTCTTTAGTGGCAAAAAACAGATGTCACATACTTGTACCATGGGATAATATCTCCAGGAAAAATAATCCAAGTTACTATTATATCCAAAGAGAAAATCTACAAGAAATTTATTTCCATTTCCAAAATTCCGAAAAGATTTGTATAGGTTACATACTAGGTACCGATACTATTTCTCTTGTGACATTTCATACTTTAATCGTGATAACATTGTATGGAATACAATGCAAACAAGTCCTGTAAGTTGCATTCAGACCATAATTTTTTGAATAGATGTCCTTTGTTTAAATCTGACTACAAAATAACTTCTTCATACAATTGTTGTAAGTTATTTCCTTTTTAAATTAAAAAAAAAATTTTAGGCTTTTGAAGACTTTGTAAACTATTAAAGTAGTTTTTATAGTGAAATTCCACGTTTTCATCATAAAGTTTGGTAGAACCTTATCTAGATCAAATGTCCAAAATAAATATGTTCCAGTATTGATTCATGCAATAAAATTACACAATTTGTTTTGGAGATTTTGTGTTGGATATTTTTAATATGGTGGTTTTAGCTTTGAAAAATTTACTTTGAATATTTTGTTTTTGTGGATTAAAGAGATTGGAACATATCTAGAGGGCAACTTCTAGAACTTATACGTAGTAAATCCTAACAAGTATTTCAATAGGGTTTAATTTCGGCGTCTATCTAAAGTGTGTCAACTTCTTTTTCTTAACACGCTTAAAATAGGCGCAATGTTATGATGTCGGTTTCGTGATAGTTCCTTTTGAACTCAAAGCTGCTAAGTTAGCATAAGAATTCTGATTTCTTTCTCGACAATATTTCGATTTTTGAAGAATTCTAGTTAACTTTTCTTTAGAAATTAATTGCTAACGGCCGGCTTTTCGCTGAGGCAATGAAGAGTGAACATATGTCTGATTGGAGAAAAGCAGTGAACGATGAATATACAGCTCTTTTGAAAAATGGCACTTGGGAAATAGTTTCTTTACCAAAAGGAAAGAAAACCATTAATTCCAAATGGACATTAAAAACGAAAAAAGATGCAAGTGGTAATGTCGAAAAATATAAAGCTAGATTGGTCGTAAAGGGGTATTCGCAACGTCAAGGGATCGATTATCAAGAAATATTTTCTTCCGTCGTAATGTACACGTCCATAAGGGGACTTTTAAGTTTGGCTGTACGATATGATTTGGATATCGATCAAATGTGACTGCTTTAATCCAAAGTGAACTTAACGAAGAAATTTACATTAATCTCCCTGAAGGTTTTGATAATGTTCAAAATAAAGTATGTAAGCTCAAGAAATCACTGTATGAACTCAAACAAGCTAGCAGAGTTTGGAATAAGAAATTGGATGAAACTTTAAAGAAAATTGGACTTAAACAATCAAAAACCGATCCGTGTATTTATTACAAGACAAACAGCACAGATATAACTTTCGTCGCTATTTACGAAGACGACATACTGATTTTTACAAAAAACAAAGATGAAAAAAGAATTATCAAAGAAAATTCGGCTAAGTCATTCGAAATGAAAGATTTTGGAGAAGCTAAATTTGTGCTTGGTATGAAAATAACTCGTCAACAAAGCAAACACGAAACTGATTACATGAAAACCGTTCCATATCAAGAAGCTATTGCAAGCATTTTATATGCAGCACAAGTATGTAAATCGCCTAGATTTATCCTTTCCAGTGGGGGCTTTATCAAGATTTAATAATAATCCCTCAAAATCTCATTAGATACCGGTTAAACGACTTTTCCGTTATATGAAAGGAACAATAAATTACAAGCTAAAATACAATCGAGACATTGAAGGATGTTTAGAAGGATCTTCGGATGCTGACTGCGCTAGTGACTCAGATGACAGAAAATCAACTACAGGTTATCTCTTTTAATATTAAGGAGGACCTATTTCGTGGAATGCAAAGAAACAACTTACTGTCGCTCTCTCTCCACCACAGATACTGAGTATATGGCCTTAGCCTCAAGATCTGAAGAAATACTTTGGCTTCAATCTTTATTGCGAGAACTAATTAATTGGAATCAAGGACTTATATTGCAATGCGATAACAAGAGTGCAATAAACATATCTAAAAACAACGTTTATCACGCACGTTCAAAGCACATCGATATAAGGCATTCTTTCGAGATCTTATAGAAGATAATTAATTAAAAGTAGAATATTTAAAAACTGAAGAGATGCCTGCAGATATTCTAACCAAAGGTCTCCCTGCTACAAAACATAACAATTGTCGTACTCTCCTTGATACAAAAGTATACAAATCTAGTGGGGGTGTTGAAAGTTGAGATTTGATACTTTGTTTTTAAATACTAAGTTTATTTTATCGTTATCAAATTGTAATAATTTTTGTATGTTTGATGTATTAAAAATAAATATTACTACTGTTCAGAATCTTAAAACATCAAAACGTCAAATGGGTGCTTGAACAACAGGCGGTGGATGGAGATTTTTCGAACAACATTTTTTTCATCAACGAAGCACAATTCTCATTTCTTGGGTATGTTAATAATAAAAATTGTCGTACTTGGGGTTCTGAGAATACTCAAGCTCTTGCGGAGGGGCCATCAAATCCACACAACGTCATTTCCTGACCGCGTAATTTCTCATGCGATTTAACACAGTAGGACTTTTTTTTTTGTGTGACTACGAGTTAGACCGTGCATATGCAGATAAGGCTTTAACTCTTGAACACTTGAAAACCACCATTCGTCAAGTTATGGCTGATATACTGACCAATATGTGTCAAAAACTGTTCGAAAATAACCTAAAAAGAATCGGTGTTTACATCAATTCGCATGGTGGTTATTTAAATAATTTAGTAATTCACACATAATGTCAACGTTCAAACTTTATAATAAATATATTTTATTTACGTTTACTTTTGAAAATTGATAACCCTGTTTATTGTTTAACCGTCTTGAATATTTTTACGAAAAAAACTCAATCTTTAAATTTGTAAAAAAAAAATATTTGAAATTGTTTAAGGACATCAATTGGAGGTCAGTGTAAGCGGATCATAGCCTCTTCGTTTCATAGTCCGGTGACATACAAAAAAAACCCTATGTCGTTTAAATGGGTCAGAGCCAGAAATCCACATCTTATGATTTTTGTGTCTCCTTAAGATAATTTAAAAGTTTAAAATCTATCCAACAAAATGCACCAAAGCTTTAATAATGTTATTGTGCTCTATGTGTGATTTCTAGACTGTAACAATACGTTCCCGTTGTAATGAAAAGAGGATATCGTAAATAAAATCTTTAACAGAATTATTCCCTTCATCAATATTTGAAGAAGCGAATAATGTGGAATTATGTTCATGGGGGACATTGACACTCATGGTGATGTGTAAGCGTGCAATGAACATTTGCATTTCAAAACTTCGTTAATGGCAAAAATGTCGACACAAATTTTATTTTAGAAAATCCTCAATATAACTTATACGTCATTTTGGTAAAAATTCTGTGACTTATTTCTACAACTTTCGTTAATATTCTCAAAATAAACCTAAAATGATTTTATTAACACAACCCCTAAACTTTGGTTTTTGTGAAAAGAACTAGAAGTAGGCCTTTTTGTTTTAAATGCATGCTTAATCCTTACAATTGAAAATCAAAATAGACAGAGCTTCACAACTCTAAGAAAGAAAACTATAAGAACTTATTTTAATTTGAATAACTTTGGTACTTTTCTCTTATGTGATTATAACAACACTGTGATCTTATATTAAAAATGTGAGTTATTTCAAATATGTGTTTGAAAGATCAATAAGAAGTCATTAAGTTCAAACGATTGCTCAATCATAGATTTCTTAATAAATTAAAGAAAAATCCATTTGAACTAATATTCAAAAAGTAATTTCTATGATATTTAGATCCATCAATGAATTTTCAAAACATTAGCTTCAGTAGTTTTAGTTTTCTCTAAGAATTTGTTATGTTTTCAAGGTTACTATCTTAAATGTGTGATCACAAAAATAAATTGCTTGGCTCAACACTCCGTTGAGAACTAGGGCCTAGTGATTTATAACTCTCAACCATTCCTGTGTTCGAGTACTGTTGTCAGGGATGGAGGGGACCTTCAGTTATAGCCGAATCCGAACGGCTAATTTGAGAAAACACTTTTCATCACAAGAATTACTCTTGGAGAATTTGGCATTTTCTTGCAAGAGGCAGTACCCGTGAAAAAAAACTTTGTTTAGAATAGGCAGGGATCGGACCCAAGGCCTCTGGTATGACAGTCCACTTATCACCATGTACTAAAAATGTGTGATTCATTTTACAATGAAAAACGTTATTTTGTTCACTATTGACAAAATTTCAAGAGCAATTTATCAGTTGTAACTAAAAGCCTTTGTAATAAAATCGCATATAACAACGCTGGTGACAGTAAGGGTTATCCTAACTGCACCAATATTTATTCCTTCCTCAATCTATCTATCTTTCTATCTGCGTCAGGCCTTGTCTTTTTTTGAAAATTGCATGGAAGATAGGTTGGTGTAGGAAGGAAGAAACAATTTTAATATTTGCATAATGTAAAGACGGCACATTACATACCTGTTTAGCTGTTGTTCCATGCTGATATGATGATGATAAAGATGATGGTGGTGATAAATTCTGGCAACTTTACTTATTTTATAATCCACAAAAGGTAAGTTGTTGAGTGATTGTTGTACGACGACGACGACGAAGAGGAGTGGTGTTTTGTCGTAATCCCAAAAATATAGTAATCCAATTTAAAAAATATATAACTTAGTATATTTTAGACTTTTGAGCCTTTTTCTATAGATATGAATATTTTAACATTGTGCTCACTAAAATCACTTTTTAATTACTTATTATGTGGGATGATATTTCTTTAGAGTAATCCCAAAAAATATGATAAATCAAACAAATAAAAACACATCCAAGCTTCAATACACAAAGCAAACACGCATACACTTTAACTCTGAGGTTTTCGATACTCTGGGGATCTGGATAAAAATCAACCCACGACTTTTGCGAGTATCCGTATATCCGTAATGCACATTAATTAATAAACGTAACTCTAGAACAGCATTCGCATTCGTTAACAATTCACAGTAATTTATTTAAATTAATTTTGCGCCTCCTGAAAACGTCAACGTTTGGGCCCCGCCAAAACGGTGATCATGAAGGTTGCTGTTGCTGCTTCTGCTGCTGCTGCTGATCCAAACGTTCTTGTCGACATTTCAAGAGAATCCGCGCCACGCCAGCCGCGCGTGTGCGCGGTTGCCTATGGTAAGTATCCCGAGACACGCAACTTGGATTTGGCCCCAAGTCCAAGACCAAGTCCAGAGATCGGGACGCCAAAGAACGGTCGACGATGACGATGCAGATGAAGATGACGACTACGACTACAACGACAAAGACGCGGCAAAGACTCCTCGTTGAATTTATTGAACGAGGAAATGCACCGAGACAACAACGACGCTACGCGACGTACGACGGATGAGGACGATTTCAATGGTTATGGCGACGAAACCAACGAAGACAACCAAGACGCCCAGACGAAGCTTCGAACGCGATTGTTTGCCGCAGATAATGAGTGGCAATAACTTAGAAATGCAAAATTATGCAGTGCTTTCGGGACACCAATAAGATTGGTGCATAAATCCACACAAAACACTGTAAAAGGTCGGTCGGGTTCGAGTAGTCGTTTCGATTCGATTCGATTCAACGCCAAACTTCCTAAGTAGCAAGGCTGCACGAGTGGGAGGACAATGCAGACGGCGGGGCCTTACCGGTCTCTTAGTGCAAAAACAAAATAAACCGGCAACGGAAGAAAACGTATCTATATTCAACCGGGATACGCTCCATGAACCATCCAACAAGAAGTTCAATGAGAACTAAAAGATCACTTGGCGTCTTTGAGTTGAATTCGCTCGAAGTGATCTCCATTCTCCAAAAATGTTGCTCCAATCCACACTCATATTGAGTAGAAACTAGTTGAGTTGAGTGGGATTGAGTAGGAACTCGACTCAAGACTTGTTGCTCTTGAGTAGATTTCTTGTGGAATGTGGACCGTAGTACAGGTGCATTGGATTTCTCTTAAAATACAACAACAACAACGCCTTCAATTCAAAGCCATCAAACTCCTCCTAGAGATTGGCATCAGTTTGGTCTTCTTTGGTGCCTCGAATTATAAAGAAGGAAAAAGACAGGTTTTGCTGGTTCACTACAATTATTTACTTCCACAACGAAGTGCAGCGGATAATGCACCACAAAAGAATGGTTCCGATATAAGGCATAAGGCAGCGCAGTGTAGTTCATAGAGGCAGATAAAATAACTCATTCGGTGTTCCTTTTTATCTTGGGGCAGGCAATATTTCGGAACATGATGCAATGATTTCAGATGAATGATGATGTTGATCGTGGGGGAAAGGTTTACGAGTAAACAACATCTACTGGAAATCAAGTAGCGCATTTCGACTTTCGAGATGAAGATGAAATGAAGCAGAAGAAGGGATTTGTCTTCTTTTTGTATTTCATTTTTTGTTTTGTTTTGTACTTTTTTTCTGTACAACTTTAAATGTTTACAACGAAAGGTGACCTGGAGCGCGGAGGAGTCGAATCTATTTCTGGAACGATTTCATAGACCTATGCCTAGATACCTATTTGAAATGTTTTGATCTTTGTTGTGTTTTTGTTTGCTTATAAATTGTTGGTTGTTGCATCGAAATACACAAAAAGGAAGTAATTAAAACACCGAACCGTAAATGTAAACAATTTCCTTATAAATTTTGAAAATACTGTAAAGATCATTTTCTATCTTAAGAAAAAACCGCATAAGTTCAAACTATTAAACGGAATTGGATGCTTGATTCGGAATGGAGTTCACTTAGAGTAATTTCAAAAGAAAAATTACAATTCAAAGGGCAGTTTGTTAACAATTATGTACTTAAAAGATTATCATAATTTGTCTTAACTGAGAAATGAAAGGAAATTAACTAATTTAAAGTCAGGAAATGCTATTAACTTTTATTCATTACAATAGAAGCCATAGTTAAACTATAAAAAGAGAATTCAGAAAAAGTTAAATCCATTTCTCAAAACCGCAAGAATGTTCCTATGCAAGTATTTCCTTTAAAATAGAGTTCTTCATGAAACACGTGTGATAGACTTAAAGATGCAATTCCAATAAGAGGTTGCTTTTAAAGTAGCTTGTTATTTGGATAGCTATGACTTTTTAAGATGTCATCTTTTAACATTTGACACGCAAGACCATGGCTCAAAATTTTAAACGTTTAGTAAAATGTTTAAGCTTATTTCAGCATTTTACTAAGCTTAAAAGCTTACTATCTCTTAATAGTTTGCTAAGGTTATAAGATCACGAAATTGTTAATTCATAGCAATTTGCTAACTTTATATCTGGAAGGGGTTATTCATTTGCGGTTTCAAAAGTATAGGGCTGAAATTCGACATCTGTCAAACTTTATTGCTAGGCAAATTTTTATTTAAAGTTCATAAAGTCTGACATTTACGAAAATGGATCGCTTAACTATCGCACAACGAATTTAAATTTTTAAAACCTACTACAAAAGTGGTGATTCTGCCAAAGCCGCATATCGTTCTTTAAAGAGGAGATTGTGGAACACTTAATAGTCCAACTAAGGGAGCAATTGCCAAAATTGTGAAAAATTTGAAGAGACTGGATTGGTCACAGGTATTGTAAGGCCTGTGCAACATCGTTTTGCTAGTACCAATGAAAATATCGTTGCTATAATTGAAAGTGTTGTCGAGGACTTAAAAATGTCAATTCCTCGTTTTTCAGCGACGAAACACATTTCTCACTCGATGGGCATGTTAATAAATAAAATTGTCGCATTTGGGTCTCTAACAATCTTTAAGTAATTGGTGATCTCTTTGGTTCAGAGGTGTGATCAGACCTTAAATAAAAAAAATAAATTGGGTATAGTGACTTACAACTCTCGACCATTTCTGTGTGAGAGTACCGTTGTCAGGGATGGAGTGGACCCACTCCGATCCGAACGGCTAATTTCAGAAAGAACTTTTCATGACAAGAATAAATCTTGGATAATTCCTCGCAAGAGGCAGTAATCGTGAAAAAAACCCAAGACCTCTGGCATGACAATCCAACGCACTTTTTTTTAAATTCATTTTTATTAATTCATTCTTAAACATATCTTAAAGCTAGTTAAAAATTCATAAAACTAGCCTAATTATCCATAACTTACAACTAACTTAATAGTCTCATACGGACACTCTAAGTTAAACTTACTGCTAATGCCTTTCGGCCCTAAGATCTATTTTACTTCAATGTATGTTTTATTTATTTTTGTATTTGCTAGAAAATTTGAAAAAAAAACTAATATCGATATCCTTTTTTATTTTTACTTAAAAACTACTTAAAATAAGGTCCTTAATATAAAATTTAAAGCTAACTTAAAGTACCTCTTCTTCCTATAAACTACTTAAAACTAGAACAACCACAGCAGCAAATCAAACTATCTAACGTTTTTTGTTTAATTTTTTAATTTTTTATGCCACCATGCCTATTCTACTTAAAACTAAACCCAAGAACTACAAAACAGGACGGCTTACATAGGCCAAGGCTTTAAACCTTATTCCGACTATCAAGTGCCGATTGAAGTCACCAAATCAGTTTGGTCCCGTTCGGACACAGCCCTACTGAACCGAAGGAGCTCTGCTCCGCCTTGTGCCATGACGTCCTGTTTGTACTGGAGTCGCCTCTCCACGGTTCGTCGTCAAAGGTGGTAGTTTAGCGGAACTGCCAATCTATCCTGTATCAGACCGCATCTATCTTAAAAGAGGAATGCCTCTGGTGGAATGACGCCGCTTAAGCGTGCACTTTTAAAATACTCGTCGTTCGGATAGAACGCCCCAAAAATTACATTGTTGGTCGAAGACATAGCTCTGGCAATGTGACCTCGAACGAGTTTTATCACGAAATTGTCAAATCTATTAATACCAGCCCCGTTGTTTAGGACCTCGTTGGAATAGTAATGCACGAAAGAAGATTTGGCTGTTCGATATATGTAAGCCGGTACAGCGTCGTAAACAGGACAACCATAAACGATCATCGGCCGTATGAGGCAAATTACCTTCACTCTGGGGTCAAGCCGACTGCTATAAAACAGCTCTTTCGTTAGTGCGAAGGCTGGTCTGGCCCTGGTCAGAGCAGCATTTATATGTTTGTCGAAATATAAATACTGATCTAACCACATACCGAAGTACTTCACTACACTTTTGCTCGCTAATGGCTGCCCGTGAAGATCAACGATCACCATCTGGCACCAATTCTTGCACGTATCCCTTGTGGCCCTAGCCAGCGGAGTCCGGAACAGAAGATTCTTAGACTTCTGGAATTTATTTTCGGTTTTTAGTCATCGCAATATCGCTGAATCTAATAACCTCAACCTTTCGGTCCGTTCTGTATGCAATTAGATCGTCGGCGTACGCAATTGCCTTTGTTAGACTGATTTTCAGATCGTTGGTGTAGATGCTGAAGAGAATCGGCGAAATCACCGCTCCCTGTTGAAGACCATTTTTAATTAAGAATGTTATGAAAGAAGTTACATTGACACTTTTGACAACAAACTTTCTACCGTTAAGCATATCATAAAGTATATGGAACAATGGTTTGCTTATGCCAAGCCTGCTCAGTTTTAGGTAAAGACCCTCTAACCATAAGGTGTCAAAGGCCTTTTCCAAATCAGCCAGAACAGCACCTGTGCATTGTTGTTTTGATTTATTCCATTGGATATCAGAAACTAGTTTAGACGGAGCATGAATTGTGTCATGACCCGCCTTCAACCCGAACTGTTTATCCGGAATTATTTTGTTGTCCGCAGCCCACTTAGTCAGAGCTCTATTGATGATCTTCTCGAAAACTTTGCTGATGCTCGGAAGAAGGCTTATCGACCGAAGATTTGACGGTTTGGAGTTGTCCTTTCCCTTTTTCGGGAGAGAATGAACCATAGCGGTCTTCCAATGCACTGGATAATATGCATTATTCAGTGCATTATTGAAGAGCGTGGTGTAAAAGTCAATTGCTTCCATCGGTAAATGTCTTAGTAAAACGTTGGATATACCATCGACACCATCGATGAGCTGAAGCTCAACCTTCGTCAATACCAAGGGACTTGGTCCCGTTTGCTCGGCGATTATGGCATTTGCCAAGGAATTGTCATTTGATCGCATAAAACCGCGGTTCTCAGATCGCCATTGTGTCATATCATTTCGAAGGTAAAATGATTAAGTAGTGTTCTGTTTTCCAGGTTGTACCATTGCTGGAAGGCAGCTCCCGCACCGCCTCCACTTTTTCCTTCGGATCTTCAATTCTGTAAAAGTCATCGTCAAAGATGGCTTCTTTTCGGTCTTTATGCGCTGTTCTGAGTACGTCTCTGTTCTCTTCGGTTCTTTGGAGTTTCAGACTCGGAAGGTCATTCTCGTTATTTTTCATAAATATCTTGTTGATTTTAGGGAACATACTAGAGTCGCTGGAATTAACTCACCGGATCTTGCGGTCCCAGTACTTGTTAATTGATCCCCTGTAGTTCTCCTTAATCAACAGATTGACATTTTTTATTGACGACTTCAGTGTCCTAACCTACAAGTCGTGTGGGTCTGTAAGTCGTCTGTACAAGTTTTTGAGTCTTGTGCTTACGTAGTGCGTCATTAGTCGCGTTTCTGTGAGCGTCCATTTGGTCCCGTTCTTTGTACTTTGGTACTGTCCGTTCCATCATTCGTTCAATTGTTTCTTCCATCTGTTGTAAATGTTGGTCAATTTCTGTATTTGTCAGGTTTCTGTTGTTTGGTGGGGCTATGTCACTCGAACGAAGTTCTCGTGGTGAAACGAGGCCAACGCATCTTACTGTAATTGTAAGAGTGCGTTGCAACGTTTTCCTCCAACTCCATGCGTTTGTTGGGAATCTGCATAACAGCAGAAAGTCCGCAGTGATCACTGTCGTGCTCTCAGTCCAACGCACTAACTATCATACCATGGGTACTACAACTTTGGGACCTTACTTCTTCAAAAACGACGGATCGAACGTCTGTCACCGTCAATTCGAAGCATTGTGGTCATATGATAAGCGACTCTTTTTTGCCTGCTATTGAAGAATACGACTTGGAGAATATGTGTTTTCAACGAGGCGGTGCCACATGCTACCCAACTCGAGGGAATATGGAATATGGTGGTGATACCAACTGTCCACCAAGATCATGCGATTTAACACTGCTGCACTTTTGTTTGAAAGAAAGACCGTGTTTATGCTTGAGCACTTTAAAACCAACATTCGTCAAGTAATGGCTGAGACACCGCTCAATATGTGTCAAAAAGTGGTCAAAAATTACCTCGAAAGAGTCGATGCTTGCAACAATTCGCGTGGTGGTCATTTAAATGATGACATTTTACATAAATGTATGTTTTATTTACTTTTACTTTTGAAACTACAAAATGGATATATATGTATATCCAGTCTATAGTTGAGACTTGAAATTAAAAGGTTTACTTTGTTCATTTTCACGAACTGTCACTGTTTAGATTTTCTCGAGCGCCCTTTTTTTATAAAATGAAATTAACTATTTACTAATTTTAGAAAACAAAAATAGCGGTTTAAAATTTTGCAGTTGTTAAATAAATTGCAAAGCATTTGAAAATTAGCACTTAAATGCTAAGCATCACTACCTTTAAAATGATATATACACTTTAAACTTAAACCTCCTGTCCTGTTTTATAATCGTTGGGAATCCATTTGGAAGTTCTGATTTATTTTACAAAACCTCTCATTAGATTTTTTAAATAAAACAAACATTCAAAGTCAAAAATATAGCCCAACCATTTTAAAGCCAAAATGTCATTTATCCATATTAAATTTGGCAATACATGGTACGGTGGCTGAGATCCTTGGGAATCTATTTTGTCAATTTTCCATATTTCTTCAAAATTCGTCCGGGGATTCTATAGGTACTTTTCAATTTTTACCAGGAAATTTAAAAATAAACTTTAATAAATGTTGGTCGTATTCTTTTAAATATTTGCTTTTAATTTGCTTTAGTAAAAAAAACATTCACTAAATATTTTGGAAAGTTTTTTCTGCATCTTTTGATGTTATTATCTATAAATCAAAATTTTAAGTTAATACCTTTGTTAGTTCTTGAGATATAGTTGACGAAAAAAAGGTATCCCAAGAGTACGGACTAATTAACTAACGTACAAACGTATTTACTATAGAGCTCACCAGGAACCTCCCTAAAAGAAAAACTTTGATTTTGATTCTAGATACCTCTAAACTTCAAGAAATTCATCGAAAAGAATAACTTAATATAGTAAATTAAAAACAACGTATTTGAAATGTTAACTACAAAATTATGTGTATTTTTAAGTCACATTTGTTAAAACGGAAGCACTTTTTGGTGGATTGGAACAACCATTTCATTGAGCAATACTTCAAGACATTAGGAAACGAATACCGTGTACGTCACTCAAGAACAATCAAAAATTTGTTTTGTAGCCCGTTGTGTTGATGAAACCACAATTTCATCGATTTCTTGTCGATGTTTGAAACTAAGTAATCCAAAAAAAACATATAACCAAATTTTGCATAATGACTCGATTACTCTAAAGAAATAAACGTTCTTTAAATAAAAATTGAATCTCTTATTGGAAGAACTCAGTTTGTCATGGAGAAAAATTCACCTCTTTGTATCAAGAAATGGTAAAAGTGACGAACTTGCAAGAAATGCAATGTAGTTTACTCAATTTACAAGAATTTTCAAAAACTCACTTTCACTCATTCTTAGCAAGAAATTACAGAAGAAGGAAACCTTACGTTGAACAATATCACCACTTGCTAGCCGAAAAAGCTGATTTTACCAATTTCTCAAGGGTGACCTAACTGAAAAACTTTTTTAAATTCTGACATACCATTTATCTAGGAGCAATTGCAAAATCTGACTTTTACAGAAGCTGTATATAGGGACATAGAGCTAAAGCACACAGCGCATTCTATCACAAAGACGAAGGCTTCATCTGGGATACATTTACACAAAAATTTCAGTGATCAAACCAATTTAGTAGCACCCGTGGCATGATGGTTAGTGCGTTGGACTGTCATGCAAGTCTTGGGTTCAATCCCTGACTGTGCCACCTTAATTTACAAAAAAAAAAATTTTGCGGGTTCTGCCTCTTGCGAGAATTTGACAAATCCTTCAAGAGTAATTCTTGTCATGAAAAAGTGCTTTCTCAAATAAGCCGTTCGGATTTGGCCTAAAATTGTAGGTCCCCTCTATTCCTGCCAACAGTACTAGCACACAGGAATTTTCGAGAGTTGTAAGTCACTAGGCCTTGTTTCACAACGGACTGTTGCGCCACCCAATTTATTTATTTATTTTTTAACCAATTTAGTCGTAAACAATACATGCCTTGAGCATACAATTGAAAAAATCCGATCCGAAATCTTCCCGGAGATCATCCAAAACCTTCCTTTTGGAATTGGAATGCCTATACTGTTATTTGAATTCTGACTTTTGCAATACTAAGCCATATTTAAGACGTCTTTAGACATTTAACTGATGATAACCTTTGACTTACTTTAAGTGTGATTTGTTTAACAAAACGCAAGTTGACTGTTTGATGAATTATACTGTCGGGAAATCACAAGATAGCAGATCACTTCAAAAATATATCATGATATCTTAGGTTGTCTTGGGTTTCATTACTTGACATTTTTGGTGTGAAATATGGACAACGAAAAAAGTAAAAAAAAATAGGAAAGAAAGATTTAGCTAGAATTCCTTTCCTTATCAAACTTCCAGTTTCCCAAGGTAAGAACGATGATTTGGGGTCATTCATCACAAAAATTCAAATCAAACTCATTAAATGTCAAAATAAAACACCCTTAACGAAATGTACCTATTCCCACTTACGTACGTACACATCTCCCACCCACTATAGTTTGCTTAAACCTAGAATTATGTCTTGTTGAAGTGAAGCTTCAAACTAGACAGACAGAACTCACGGCACATCGCGTGTCACAATTCTGCGATGTGTCAGTTTTAAAGACAAATTATCTTGATCTACGCCTGCCTGAAAACTGTCAACTAAAATCTTAAATAAATAAAAAACAAAGAATCATCAACAACACAAAGATTTTTCTGCCACTTTGCCAATCCGAAACCAAGTCCAGGAGACCATACAAAATACCCAATTGCTTAAGAAGACAGCCCTCAACAGATAGCGTCTGTCCATCGACCATAACACCATTACAATCCAGTCAGACCAGACAGCTACAGCTTCTTCTACTTCTTCTACTTCTATGTAGGAATATAGCTTCAGTTTCAGCTTTAGCTTTAGCTTCAACTCAAGTTCGAGTTCGAGTGTTAGCAATTGAAAACAAATGCCACAGATATTACTGTGGGTTACATGAGCTGTAATTAAGGCGGTGGCACTTACACACATCAAGCTAAACGCTCCTTCGTGTAATGCGAGTTGTATGCGGCTCATTAATCATTTTTCCTTCCACTGGTCGTGGTCTGGTCCTGTTTATGCCATCAGGTCGGTTCGGTTCGGTCTTCTGTTGGCCTACCAGCCAAGCCGCCATCTAAAAGCCGGTAGACTAGAAGGGTTTTTAATATATTTTGTTTTTCCTCTGTTTGCCTTTTCTCTTCAGGCTTCCAAGAATTGTTTATGAAATAATGAAGCTTTCTCTCTCGCTCTTCTTCTTTTTCGTTGTAGGAATTATTTGTGGAGGCTTAAAAGGTTTTTCCTGTTCTGACATTTCTGCACATTTCTGTCTCTCGCTGGTCACTGTCTTCTTCGTTAATATCACATACAGCATGGCCATTTTTATATGGACGATGGCAGAAGTCCAATTGCCCAGTAGTCCTTTAACGACAGCAACTACTGGTTTTTATTTCGTTTCGCAAAGTTCCACCACACAAATTTACTTCGTGTGCTTCTGCTCTTGCTCCTTCTGACTTATTAGTTGTTTTTTCTCTGGTTCTGTTGGTCTTGGGTTTTGTTGGAACTACGATAGTGAACACGAAATTGTTTAACGATGTTCCATGAGCACAGGTGGATTTCTTATATAGAGTCCCTGTCGCGTGGGCTTCTGATGGGTTTTTCTTTGGCTTGGTTTCATTGCTTCGACAAAACGATTCAACATGGTCTTCGCCTTCCCGCATAACCATTACCATCACCATCATCGTCATCATCATCATCGGTCCTTCCTTTGTTCGAATTCAAAAAGTGTAGGGTAGCATTGGTCATAACATTTTGCTCTGTCATCTGTGTCCACTTTGTCCATTCGGCTGGACATCTTGTTGTGACAGATATGTGAAATGTGTGCATTTATTATATGGAATATGGAAGCAGATAGCAGAAAGCTAGGTACATTCTTTTAATTATTTTAATGTAAAATAGAAGATCTTCCTGTCCAAGTTAACTGCCCGCCTGCACTGCCCTATCCTGGAGGTTTTTTGTTTTTTCTTTATACATGTACCTTTAAAGGTAAAAAGGAACAATCTGGAGGAAACTTGTCGCCATCATCGCATCACCAACGCCGGCCGTCGTCGTCTCCATCGTCAGCGTCATCATCATCATCATCAGATACAAAGTTGAGCAGAATGATGTCGGCATAATCACGCCCATGTACTTAGCGGCTGCTGTTGCGTTGCTTTTCCGAGGCTTAAGAAATTGTCTAATTAAGAGAGATATTCGTGTGATCATCCAACACACATCGTGAAACTTCTATAGAGATACAAATGCGATATAATTTTATACTCTCAAGTCTTGAGTATGAGACTGACTATTGTTACACCTCACACTCATGGGTTGCCCGTTTTTTCCCTTTGGTAATGAATAAAGTAACAAAACGAAGTTACTCTTTCTCAGTCTTTCTGTAGACCTACCTTTTGAAAGAGTTAAGAAGCAAAATATGTGAATACGTCTTGTGTGGCAGAATTACAGTGATTTAAGAAGGAACTTAATGTAATAATACTGTGTCAGTTGTTTTACAATAAAACTTTTAATTACATATATTTTTATACAGATCACGCTTATGGAAAGCACTCAATCCAAATCCAAGGGCTTGGAAAGATAGGATCATTTCTCTGTGTGGTAAATGTTCGTGTCATGATTAATTATTTAGATCAGATATCGTACAAATTATATCAAGAATTTTTTATAATAAAGGTTTAACTTTTTGACAGTGATAATAAGAAGTTATTCTTAGATGAATTTGAAGTTCTTATATGTCTTTATATTAATAAGTGTTTCCGATAATTTAAGCCAAGATAACTTCGCTTTTACTAAACAAAATATTCTTACTTGATTGGCCTGACTTGAAGGCAACAAAACATGCCCTCAAAATTATTAAAGGGTAAGGGTTATCCATTTTGCGGTTTTAAAAGTAAACGTAAATAAAACACATAAACAATATTTTTGTTAATGATATTTTTTTTGTTATAAAGTTCGAATGTTGCCATTTTATGTGAAATACTACATCATTTAAATGACATGAACGCGTATTGTTGCAAGGGTTGATTCTTTTGAGGTAATTTTCGAGCCATAACTTGACGAATGTTGTTTTTTAAATGCTATACAAGTCTAGTGGTGTCAAATCGCATGATCTTGGTGCCCAGTTGATATTGCCAACGAGAAATTATGCAGCCAGGAAATGTGTCTTGCAATGAAGCTATATTGACTAAAGTTGTGTGGCATGTGGCACAATCTTATTGAAACCACATATTCTCCACATCGTATTAAAAAAGCAGGTTATCATATGACAATAACGCTCCGAATTGAAGGTGATAGTCGTTCCATCTTTTGAGCGCACCAAACTGTGATTTTTTGTGGATGTAATGGCATCTCTTCAATTACTAGAGGATTCTTAGAAACCCAAATACGACAATTTTGTTTCTTAACATGCACACCGAGTAAAAAATGTGCTTCGTCGCTGAAAAAAATTGTGTTCGAAAAATAACCGTCCACCGCCTGTTTTTCAAGCACCCATTCGACGCATGTATATAAGACGACGTTGTGAATGGTCAGGTGACTTTAGTTGCTGAGTGAGCTGAACTTTATATGGATGTAGGTGTAGATATAAATGCGTAGAGTAGCAGCTTCTAATTCGTATCTTTTATCAAAAACCAATGTATTTATAACATTCTTTGGATGCCCCAGGAGTCGGACACATTGTTGTGACTTATGGCTTTCCAATAGTTAAAATTCATATAGAAGCCACGAGAAAATACTGTTTTGAGGGCATCTTATACTCAACCGAGACTAGACTGTCGAAAATGGACCAATATTTGCCAAAGCTCTCTTTTTGAGTTTATAGTCTCAGCACAGAGAATATGGGTATAATATCGGAACTTTATGGTAAGTATTGAATTCGTAAAATATTTCAAACCTAAGATTTTAAATAAAAAACCGGGCATTACGGTAATAAAAGAGCACAAACCAGTTTTTCGATTGAGTTCAAACTCGAAAATTAAGGTTTAAATCAGAATCGCGTTTTTTATATTGTGTTTAGGACTAAACATAACAGGAGAAACATTTTGGTCAAAAATAGAATTTCTTTAAAAACAAACCGATATATTTTTAATAGGTTGGGTTCGATAACCCGGTTTTTATATTCCCGTTTCTTAAAATCCCGTTTGTTACAATCCTGCTTATAGCGCTTTACATTTGCAGAGATATTAAGTGCCTTATAGTTTTCGAGATGGTCACCAAACAGCTGTTGAAATGTATCACAGACTTTAATCAGTGAGAGGGATCACTTTGAATGCTTAAACGGTGAGGCGGCTTTTAATTGAGAGTGATCTGGTAGTACACCAAGACTTACGACCTAAGACTTGCTGGTCTTCACCAAGATTGAACCGAGGCTATAGTTCTATTCACTGGTAAGTCCAGGCTTTGTCTACGCTTACCAGATGGACGTAAGAGAGTGTGGAAAAGACCAGGTGTCTCACGGACTACTTGGAAAAAGCAGAAATTGATATTGGAAGAAATGATAAAGAAACGCCCTACTCTTTCCTAGACACTTAGTGGGCTGATATCTGGTCAGATTGTAGAGTGGGGATGATTCGGAAGACGGGGTCGTAAAAAAAACTTATTCAAGGTATACCTTGCTGAGGCGAATTAAGGTTTTGATAAATGTTAGGGGAGACAATACCCAATACTCAGTGAACAATAACGCATTTATTTTGTGTTTTATTTAAAAAATTTTCCAATTTTTTTATTTTGTATACAAATTAATAATATTAAATGTTTATAAACAATACTGAATAAGAAAAAAGTCTTTTTTACATATTTGAAATTATTGCAAAATTTCAAGGTGCTCCACACGTTTTTGTAACTTATTATACAAATTTCCCTGACTTGAGCCTTATTCCACAAAACAAAGTTTCTATATGCGGTGGTTTAAAAGGAACAACAACATATTATATAATTGTTAACAATTTATTTGCTGCCAATATTTTAAGTCATAAATACCGGATCATTTCAATTTTAAGAAAAACTAATACAATAAATAACATCCCTAATGATCGACTTTAACTAAAAGACCATTTTCAAGTTGTTTGGCCTTACAGAAGCTTCACTCTATATTATTAAACGTATATCATAAAAACAACAATGTGTGCATATTAGCAAATCATTTTTAAGACCATTTTGGTACATTTCAAAACCCACAATTAAGGGCATGTCGCATGCAAAAAAATTGATTGGTGCTTTGCGCTTAGCTTTGTAGCGTTCACATTTTTTTAAATATTTAAACGAAATAAACGGGTTTTGATTGAAAATATATTGGGCTAAATATGTATAAAGGAATAAAAAATTAAAAAAAATTGTTTGTTCCTTAACAGCACTAGAATCACAAAAAAATCATTAAATTCAAGTAGTTACTTGCGAAAATCAATGGGGCAGTGTGTAAAATATAATTTTTTATTTTTTTTATATTTTTTTCCAAAAAACAATAAATTTTTATAAATAGTATCGATTTTCTTTTTTTTTTAATTTATTTATTTATTCCAAGAAAAATTGTAGAAAACTATGAAAAATAGGGCAAATTTGCATTGTGGCATAGGTGCAATATTTGATAAAACTTCCAAAGTATAACAGCTAGCTAAGTCAATTTAACTTTTTTTCAAATTCTAAATATATGTTCAGATATTTGCTTTTAAATTTTTTTTTTTAAAAATAGCTATAGTAACTTTTTTAGACAAAAAATCCAACATGCATTCTTTTTTTCCAATATTTTTTTGCGAATTCATGGGGCGAGCTGATTTTTTTTTTTTTAGTTTTAATTTTTTTTTTATAAAAAAGGACCATATATATTACTCTTACTATCGATTTTGAAAAAAAAAAATATTTGTCGCAACATAATTAAAAATGCATTTCAATATAACAACATTTGTGGTGCAATTGTGAGGGATCGGGAGCTTATATAATTCCAAAATATTTTTTTTATTTTTTTTTGGCATTTTGTTTATTCTATTTAAAAAAGTAAAAAGATCTTGCGTCTACTGTTTATTTAATTTAATTTTTATAAAAGAGGTATATTTTGCATTTTTTAACAACAAATTTCTTTGTCAACGCACACAATGAAGTTTCCAGTTCCCAAGAATGCCACTGCATCTCAGCGCTCAAGAAGAGAATTCTTTGCAAAAGAATTTCGCCCGCCCATCCTCTCTCAGATTTTTTTTTGTTGTTGGTCTCATGGCTCATTTAGTTTTTGTTTTGCTTGCGGTATACAATAACAGAAAATACAACAAAAAAAAGACTTTTCTTAGAAATATTTTTTTATTTCTAGTATGTGGTATGATGTAAGGTCATGGACTCGTGATTTGGGTGTTACGTAGTCAATCGTATACGCA
Source organism: Eupeodes corollae (assembly GCF_945859685.1). Taxonomy (NCBI): domain Eukaryota; kingdom Metazoa; phylum Arthropoda; class Insecta; order Diptera; family Syrphidae; genus Eupeodes; species Eupeodes corollae. Next base: position 46,056,271 of record NC_079149.1, read on the forward strand.
GAATTTGATTTTTGGTTCAACTTTCGGCAAGTTTTGTGGTTGCACATTGTAGTATAGGTATAAAAAAGGGTAAAGAGGTATTGTAGGTATCGTGAATTCGCTGTCATATATTTTGTTTTCTTGATTTTTTTTGCGTACTATCACTCCCGGGTATTGCATTTTTTTAAATTCCCATTGGAAGTTATTGTAATGGGTCCGATTTGTCAAATTGAAAATTTTGACATTTCTCGACGTTTCAAGGTCCCTAGAGATGAAATAAAAGAAAGTATGTCTGTGCGTGCGAGTGTACGTACGTTCGTACGTCCGTACGTTCGCGACGTTTTTTTCGTCTTCCATACCTCAAGAACCAGAAGAGATATCGACTTCAAATAAATTTTGTTATACAGATAATATGGCAGAAAGATGCAGAAAGGGCTCTCAAGAAAATTGCGTAGGTAGTTTTCTTACCATGGCAGTTTGAAAAAAAGGTGAAAATTTTGGTTTACCCTCAATATCTTACGAACCCAAAACGCTAGAGACTTGAATTAAATTTTATATAATATATTGTAACGTGATATCCACCAAGTATATTTTTTGAAAAAAATCCATTAAACGGTTTTTTTTTTATAAATCAAAAAAACTAAAAAAAATGTGTCACCTACCAAATTTTACGAATAAAAATTTTGCGCAACGAAGAATAATGTTTTTGACATCTGATAAAATTTTGAGAAAAATCGTTTTTTTTTACAAAAAAATAAAAACCTAAAAAAAAATGTATAAAAGTTGGTAAAAAATGATTTTCGACTCAAATATCTTTTCAAAAATTTGAGATATTGGTTTTCATTTACTTTTATCTTTCAAAAAATCTTGTTGTCAACATTCAGTTAAAGTTTAAAGAAAATCGAATTGACAGTTTTTTTACAAAAATATAAAAACCGAAAAAAAATTTAACAAAAGTTGGTAAAAAATGATTTTCGACTCAAATAACTTTTCAAAACTTTAAGATAATAGCTTCTTACTAATTTTTTCTTATAAAAAATTATGTTTTCAACATTATGGCAAATTTTGAGAAAAATCGAATTGACAAATAGCTTTTCAAAAATTAATTAATTATTGGCTTCAAACTTATTTTAGTTCACAGAAAATATTGTTCTCGATATTCAGTAAATTTTATATAAAAATCCAACAGTCCGTTTTTACATACAAAATAAAATCTACGCAAATTTGGTAAAAATTGATACGAGTACATAATAGACAAATTTTTAAGCAAGACAAATCGACAGACGGGTTGGGACATTATCAATGTGGGTCGCATTACAGCCTCTTTTTTAAGAATTTTTGTCGTGGCAAGTGGTTATTTTAACGTACATACAGATGTATTACACAATATTCAATGAAATAACGATCAAACCATGCTAAGTGACAGCGAAATTCCATCAAGTAGGTAGGTGTATTACGTTGAAAAAAAGAACATACATACCTACATAGCTATCTTCCTTATTTTATTTAACTTCTGCCTTTTCTTTTATCTAAGGAAACAAAAACTGTCAATTTGATTTTGTTCAAAATTTGACTGAATGTTGAAAATAATATTTCTTATAAGATAAAATTAGTTTGAAGGCTAAATTTCAACTTTTTGAAAAGATATTTGAATCGATATTCAATTTTTACCAACTTTGAGTAAAGTTTTTTTTTAGATTTTTATTTTGTATAAAAAAAACTGTCAATTCGATTTTTCTCAAAATTTTATCAGATGTCAAAAACATTATTCTTCGTTGCGCAAAATTGTTTTGGAGATGAAATCATATTTTATTCGTAAAATTTGGTAGGTGACACATTTTTTTCAGTTTTTTTGATTTATAAAAAAAAAACCGTTAAATGGATTTTTTTTCAAAAAATATACTTGGTGGATATCACGTTACAATATATTATATAAAATTTAATTCAAGTCTCTAGCGTTTTTGGTTCGTAAGATATTTGAGGTTAACTAAAATTTTCACCTTTTTTTCAAACTGCTATGGTAAAAAAACCACCCACGCAATTTTCTCGAGAGCCCTTGATGCATCTTTCTGCCTTATTATCTGTATAACAACATTTATTTGAAGTCGATATCTCTTCTGGTTCTTGAGCTATGGACGACGAAAAAAACGTCGCGACAGTACGGACTTACGAACGTACGTACACACGCACGCACAGACATCTTTCTAAAAACCTTTTATTTCGACTCTAGGGACCTTGAACCCTCGAGAAATGTCAAAATTTTCAATTTGACAAATCGGATCCATTACAATAACTTCCAATGGGAAGTTAAAAAATATTAAAATAAAATAGGTATATTCAATAATTAGAAAATGTCGACCAAAAAAAGAAATTCAAGAAACAAACATCTCCTTCGATAGCAAAATACCCACTTGCTTTATAAAATTCGAACCATATGCAAAAGACAACAACAAATCTACCTAACTAGCCATACAAAAAAAAACCGGTTTATCATGCAACGTTGTTCTATTTCTTATTTCTTTGATTGGCTGCTTGTGCGAAAATATATCCCTCGCTCTGAGAGACAAAAAAGATCAAGAGGCAAATATAGAGTAATTGGAAATTCAAATTTTGAATTTGATAATGAAGAGAGTAACGATCTTTCACTAATACATTCAAATTCATTTACATGAGTTCTGAGTTCGCTTCTGCGGGAGACATACCCTTAAGAGCCACAAATTTAACACTGCAATAGTGAACACAATTTCCTCTAACATGCCCTTTTTTGTAATTTATATGTCATGTGGTAAGGCTCCTGACGTACATATGCCTAACCAATTTAAATTAATTTTTAAACTGAAAACCAAATGAATCTTGTAATCATGGTTGCCATGGTTGCCGAAGTTGGTGAAATAGGTTTAATTAGTTCTGTGGGAACCATTGTACTAAAAATCTTCGTTATAATAAAATGTTTCAAATATGCTCAACTTCCTTTTAACAACTAATACTAGAATTAAATGATCATATAATAAGAGGAAACTACTTCGTACAATTATAAACAACTTCATTAAAGGGATATCAATTTAGAAGCGTTTTCAAAATGAAAATCGCTTAACCTTTTGTAAATCTGAACAAACTAAGCTTTAACAGTTCGTGAAAAAAGGAAACAAAATCTAGATCGGTAGAACTGACACATTAATTTGAAATTTCAGAAATTAAGAAGATTTATAAAATTTCCAAAAGAACTCATTTTGTGATTTTCAGTTTTGATAAATCTTAAGAAATAGTAAAGTCAGCCTTTTAACTTAGTCACTAAGCAAAGGGCTTTAACTTTTTACTAAATAATTTTAAAGTTTTGCCCAATTAATTTGAAAGACGGTTTCAGTAATTTGTTTTTTAATAAACACATGTTTAAAATATATAAAAAAAATGTTTGTAATAAAAAGTAAATTCTATTTAAGTAATTTCAAATTCAAAATTTAGTTGCCTGGCAACATCGACAATTTGAGACAGACTTTACAACAGCAAGACCAACAAAAACCAATTCCTAATATTTTTAGGCTATATAAAACTACATACATACACATGTACGTAGATAGCTTGGACTTCCTTGATCACACTTTCTTAAGCCTTTGTTGGTCGGCTTCTTAAATTATCTTTTCACATGATATCTTCTTGGTTTTGTTGTTTGTATTTATTTTTCAAAAATTCAACTTTTTTGACTTTTTTGTTAATTAAATATCTTTCTATAGTTTTTGTTTAACTGAAGTTGCTTCTTTTTTTTTTGAGTTTCTTTGGATTTCTGGGGTTTTTAAGGTAAATAGCTAAGAATAAAAACGGTAGCCGGCAAAGTCAGAAAAAAAATACAGAAATATTTCTTGCGGACGAATTACGTTATTTTTTTCACATTAATTCATTGTGAATGTTTCTGTTCAAAAGAAAAAACTAACCCACGGCGAAAGATGTAGCACATTTTAAATTATCAAGCGAAGAATAAAAAAACGATACACCTGCCATTATGGACCTAACGTATAGTCCTGTCTTTATTAATTTAACCTTAAACAAACCAAATAAGGTAAACCATCTCACTTACTAACTTAAGGTGGCGATACAGTCCTATGTGAACTAAAGCCTCACCCAGCAAACTTCTTCAACTAGCTCCATCTACATAGCATGTGTAAGGTTACTTTCCCTTTTTACGCTTAACCTGGCCCGCGGTCTTCCTCTACTGTCCTGTGGGTGTAGATTTGATGACTTTCCGAGCCAGAGTCTTTGGACTTTGAGCATTCTGGCTAAGTCAACGGTCCGTACAGCTCGTCGTTCCATCTTCTCCTAAACTCACATTCTATGCCGAGAGTTTGACCAATTGCTTTTTTAGCCCAAAGAAACAGGGTTTATCAAGAGTTATTCTTCGTTTGATCTCAACGCTGGTATTCTTATCTGCCTTCATAGTGGAGCCTAGGTAGATGAAGTTCTTAACTTCTTCAAAGCTACTTATTTCGTTGGTGACATTTTGACCGAGACATCGTCGGTGTCTCACCGTTAAACGTATTTTAGCCGCCTCTGCCTCAATACTCACAAAAGTTCCATTGACATCACTCTAAGCTCTTCCGATTATGTCAATGTCATCTGCATATGCCAGTAGTTGCACAGAGTATTGAAAGATAGTGCCTCTAGTGTTGAAGTGAGAGCTCTGCACTATTCTTTTAAGTACGATGTTAAAAAAATCGCATGACATCGAAAAGTTCTGTTTAGTTGTTTCCAACCTTTAGGGAGCAGCGTGAATTCTTCATGCTCATCCTGCACAATTGGATGAGTTTGGCACGGCTCTTAACAGCTCGTTGCTGTTAATGCTGCCATATGCCTTGAAATCAATGAAAAGATGCTAGGTGTCGATTTGATAATTTTGGGCATTTAGACTTTTCTAATCTAAATACGCACTGATAAGGACTTGTCAGGCTATTGACGATAAGTCTTAGATCCTTACATATTACGGCAGAGAAGATTTTATAGGCGATGTTAAGAAGACTGATTCCTCTATAGTTGGTGCAGTTTAGAGGGTCTCCTTTTTCAGGATCAGGAAAACAATACTGAGGTTTCATTCATCGGGCAGCATTTTCCGAACATATCTTGTAGATAAGTTCGTGCATGCTCATAGTCAAATTCTACAGCTACTTTAAAGACCTCGGCTTTCAAACCATCTGCTCGGCCGCGGTGCCTTTGTTAGATATCAGCTTAGAAATGGAAATATTTACTTCGTCTTAGTCGGGAAGACGGTATTGTTGGCTTTCGTCGTCTACATTGACTGTCTACAGAAGTGGTCCCTCCACATCCTCAGCATTGCATGCTGTTTCACTATGATGTTTCCACTTTCGTCTTTTCAGACTTCGGTTCGAGCTTTAAGTATTTGTGAATTTCATTTCACCTGCTCATAAAACTTCCGACCTTAATTTCTACTTTAAAGTTTCTCAACATAAAACATCACCAACCAATAATTGAAAACTTTATTTGTTTCTGTGAAAAATTTGAAGCTGATATTTTTGTTTGAAATATGCCAGCATTTTCTCATAATTTCGAGAATTATTGCAATTTTAAAGCTCAAGCTGTATTCACGATATTTGAGACTTAAAACTAATTTGGTATAATTTTTTTTTAGCAATAAACTTTAAAATGTTACTAAATATTAATAATAAATATGAGATTCATGTCAATATATAATAAAGAAATTTGTACACACAGGTACGAATTTTTGTTAATCTTTTTTGAAGACAAAACTTTTCTTTGAATTGTAAAAGGTATCAAAAACGTATTCTGTATAGAAAAAAAACTAATTCCAAGGGAACATAATTTTTATTCTTGAAGTTCTTAAACCAATTTCGAAATTAAAAATTTTACAATTACTTTCAATGGGAAGTTAAAAGTGCCTTACTTTACCCCCTAAGTCCACGCCCTTCATCTCAAAACACAAGCTACAAAATACATTTGCTTCCACTTGTTGCAGTGCAAAAGACCGATTTAAATCTTCTTGCATTTTTTCAGGTGCTTGCAACATACGTTCGTACATTTTATAAGTTTTTGTTTTATTTGTTGTCCGTTTTTGTTGTTTGCGTTTTTGTTTTCCAAAGGACTGTTTTCTTGTTTTGCTGCACAATAATGTAAAGTGAAACTGGACGAACAAACGTAAACGGACTCGCACAGAAGATGAATGTGTATAAAGGTAAAAGTTAAACCACATATAACAACTGGCCTAAACCTACCAATGCTAATGCTGATGCTGAGTTTAAGTTGATCTTTGAAGGATTTATGCCTTGAAGTTGCAATTTAATGTTTGCATTGGTAGGTAAGTGGGCATTTTAAAAAGTTTTGATATTGTGTGCCTACATATACGAGTAATACATGCTTCAGAATATGGGAAAATTTAGTATTTGGCTTTTTTCGTAAAGAAAAACTTTAAAAAAAAAGAGGGTAAAGACCTAATTGCGATACTTAGTTTATACGAAAGTGAACAATTTCTACAGTTTTATAGTTTTGAGGCTTAACTTTGGATGGACAGGATAAAGATATATGCACTTTTTTAATAATTTGGTTTAAAACATGAATTACTTTTGATAAACAGTGTTTCTATTAAAAATAATGACTTATGAATAAAATTCTTTAGTTCAAAAGTTTATTGTGATCTTTCAAAAAATAGCTCTCAGCTCCTGTGTCAATATTTTGGGTGAAAGAAATACCAAACCACTTTTGAAAAATTAAAAGTTATAAAGAAGAAACTACTGAAATTTAAAGAATTTTGTAAAAAAAACATATGTGGACCTATTTATAAAAAATAATTAAATTAAGACTTAGGTTCATTTTTGCATTTGATCATTTTCAAATGGGAACATTTTGATAAATATGCCTAAGGCCAATTCTTTTTCTGTGTAAAGTGAATCAAAAAATCGTTTCAACTTTCGCTTTTCAAGAATTGTTTGTACATTTTCAATTAAATTTGTACAAAAGAAGCGATTCTTGTTCAGTAACAAAACGTTATAGTTAATTCAATAATATTTATAGATTGTGAAACCTAATTCCAGACAAAAGTGTCCATTGCGGAGAATCTTTAACTTTTACCAAAGAAGGCGTTCAACTGATTTTTTATAAAATTATTGTTTTCTGCAATTACCTCGTAAATGACGAGAGGTGAGGAAAAAACCTATGATATTCTCTAACATTTGATAGCACAAGCTATGAGAATTCAATAACACTTTTGTGGACAATTCTTGTGATTTCTGCTATATTGGTTTTTAATGCTCTTAAAGTTCAGGGATTATTCGCGTAAGCACGGACTTTTGCGAAGCTATACAGAACAGACAAAAATCGTATGATTTTGAAGACCGATTCAGGTCGCAAAACGTAAAATTATGCCCTCCCGCCAGTAAACTTTTCAAGCAATAAACCCGTAATTGTTGCCATCATGTTGAAACCACGCATCGCCCAAGTCATGATATTCAATCAAAGCTCAAAATAATTTGGTTATAATTCATCCATATCACTCCGAACGTAACTATCTGAACATTTGTATCTTCGAATGCATTTAAATGATTCAATGACGAAGTTTTTGCAAATGCCATCATCGCCGAGCAAATCGGGACTGATTCCCTGTTAGTCACGAAGTTAGAGCTCCAGCTCATCCCCGATTCATTAAAGAAAAAGAAGTCAGCAACGTTCTGAATAATGCATATTACCAACGTAATACAACGTACGTGTGCTTGTCTGGTTGAATTGGAGGTGACTTGGAGAAGGCTTTCTACAGCGTATGGGTGGAAGGTGTGTATCTAAAGCTGACCAGACTTGGCATAAGTTAACAACTGTTGTATAAGATTTACGACATGCTTAATGGTAGACGGTTTATTGTCAAAATTGGCTATGTAACATCTTCCAAAATTATGGATACTAAAAACGGCCTTTAACAGCGAGCGGTTAACTTGCCAATCTTGTTCAGCTCTTACACCAGCGATCTGATAGCAAGTCTGACTCAAGCAATAGCGTACGCCGAAGATGAATTATTGTGGTTATCAGGACAGTGTGACTTTGACAAGATTCAGCAATATTGCTATGACTAGAAGTCAAAAATCAACTTACAGAAAAGCGAAACTTTTCTGTTCAGGACTCTGCTGTATGGAGCCTCAAGGGATACGAGAAAGAACTGGAAAAATCTAGTGATCATTGGACCAAATTAACAGTAGTAGTAAAGTTCTTGGTTGGATCAGTACTTGTACTTTGACAGACATGTCAGTGCTGCTCTGGCCAGAGCTAGGGGAGCCTTTGTCCTGACAAAACGGTTGCTTTTTAGTATGGTTTAATGCTGCATTATCTCAAATGGAAAAGAGAGACAATTTCTGCGACGACGTTGCCTTGGACTACACAGAACACCAGAGTCTGAGTACAAACATTACTATTAAAACCAGGTTTTATACAACAGTGCTAACATAGACGGAATAGATAATTTTTTGCTGAAGCTTGTAGGGGTCGCATTGCGAGAGCGATGTCTTCGACTTACAGCGTAATTTTTGGGGCTTACTAGCCCGACAATGAATACTACAAAATTTCACGTTTAAGCAACAAAATTCCTCCAGAAACTTTCCTCTATTTAGATAATCGAGGGCTGATACAGAATAGAGGCGGTTCCGCTAGTCTACAACGTCAGCCGTAAAACTCAAGATATACGCTTTCTTTACAGTTGCGACGTCCTCGCACTGGGCGGAGCTGACCACCTTTGGTTTAGTAGGACTGTGCCCGATAGGAATCGGAGAGATAGGGTGAGGAAGGAGAACCAGTTTTGGTGGCTTCAAATTGAGAATGTCATTTAAAGTTCTCTAGTGCGTTTGGTCTTGGCCAACAAAAATAAAAACGACTAAAAAGTTAACTGTGGCTGTTCTAGTTTTCAAGTAACTTTAAGTTGTATTATTGGTTCAGTGCCAAATTCCAGGGCAACTAACTTCATACCATAAAATGATAAACACTTTATTTATATGGTGTTTTGCCAAAATATACTAAAAATTAGTCCAAGATGGTTTGACAGTAATGAGTTATATCGAAAAAAATACCCGATACACAATTTATCAGCTTAAAATAGAAAGCAATTGTAATCGGTCCTATTTGTCAAATTGAAAATTTTAACATTTCTTGACGTGTCAAAGTATAAATAAAAGTTATGGCCGTACGCTCATACGTCTGTCTGTTTAGCAATTTTAAATAAAATTTAAGACTCATGTAGGTGTCTACAGAGTTTGCTAAACAATATTTCCTGCATTTTAAGATTTAAAAACGTTAATGCATTTCATTTCTCAAAAAAAACTTAATTTTTCAAAATTTGTATTTGAAAATAGTTAGAACTTATCTTTTTAAATAAATTTGTATTTGTAATTTTTTTTTAACTTTTTACTTTTAAACTTCGTACAAACATGATAACCCATTTCCAATTATCGAGTTCGAAATCGAAAAGAAAAGTTTAATACTTTTTTTTTTAAAAATCAAAACTAAGAACAGTGGCATTTTTGATTATCAAATTTTATTGATACAACAACAGGTTATCCATTTTGAAGTTTCAAAAGTATAGGGCTGGAATTCAGCATCAGTCAAATTATGTTGTTGATCCAATTTATTTTTAGTACAAAGTGTGTGTTTAAAGCTATTACAAAAATTGTGATTCTTCTACAACCAGGTTTACTTAACCGTCTAACTACGCAAGCAATTTGCAAAATTGAGAAAAGAAATTTGAAGAGACTGGGTTTTTTATAGATGATTGCGCATCATCCTTTTGCTCGTACCACTGAACATATCGCTGCCGTAAGTAAAAGATTTGCCAAGGACCAGGATGTGTCGATTCCTCGTCATTCTCAGGAACAAGGACTGTCTTACCGCACGCGATGTATTTTGCATTCGGATCTACACCTACGTCGAACTCACATAACAACTGAACCAAGCTGACCATTCACAACATCGTAGATACGTCGAATGGGTGCTTGAACAACAAGTGGTGGACGGCGATTTTTCGAACAAAATTTTCTTCAGCGACGAATCATATTTTTCTGAGAATTTTCAAATAATTGAAGAGAGGCCATTAAATAAATAAATAAATTGGGTGGCGCAACAGTCCGTTGAGAACTAGGGCTTAGTGACTTACAACTCTCAACGATTCCTGTGTGCGAATAATGTCAGGGATGGATGGGATGGGACTACAGTTTAAATGCCGAATCCGAACGGCTAGTTTGAGAAAGCACTTTTTCATGACTAGAGTTACTCTTGAAGAATTTGGCAATTCCTCGCAAGCGGCAGTACCCGTGAAAAGACTTAAGATGGCATAGCCTGGCATCGAACCCAAGCCCTCTGGCATGACAGTCCAACGCACTAACCATCATGTTACCGGTACTAGAGAGCCCATTACATCATTAACAGGTCGCTTTTTAGTCACGAGGTACTTCTTTCAAAGGACGAAATAAGTACATATACTAAACCGTCAATACGGAGCATAACATAGTAACCAACTGGTTTTTGCCTGCTATTAAAGAATACGACTTGGAGACTATATGGTTTCAACAAAACGGTACCATATGCCACACAACTCGACCGAATATGACTTTATTGCAAGAGACATTTCTTGGCCACGTAATTTCTCGACGCGTCGTGATGATATCAACTGGCCACCAAGATCATGCGATTTGAAACTGCTGGACTTTTTTTTGTAGGCTACATGAAAGAATGTGTTTCCGTAGATAAACCTTTTAGTTCTTGAGCACTTTAAAAGCAACATTCGTCAAGTTTTAGCTGAGATACCAACCAATATGTGTCAAATACTGTTCGAAAATTACCTCAAAAAATCGATATATCATGAAAAAAAAATTATTTATTTGTGTTCTATTAACTTCCCATAGGAAGTTATTGTAATGGGTCCGATTTGTTTAATTGAAAATTTTGACATTTCTCGACGTTTCAAGGTGCCTAGAGTCGAAATAAAAGATTTTTAGAAAATATCCGTACGTTCGTGAAATTTTCTTTGTCGTCAATAGCTCAAAAAGCAGAAAAGATATCGACTTCAAATAAAATTTGTTGTACAGAATAATGTAGAAAGGGCTCTCATGAAAATTGCATGGGTGTTTTTTTACCATAGCAGGTTAAAAAAAGGTGAAAATTTTGGTTAACCCTAAATATCTTACGAACCGAAAACTCTAGAGATTTGAATTAAATTTATATAATATATTGTAAAGTGATACCAAAAAAGTATGTGTTGGGAAAAAATACAATTAACTTTTTTTTATAAATAAAGACAAATGAAAAAAAATGTATCACCTCAAAAATTTTACGACTTAATTATGATTCCATCTCCAAAACACTTTTGTGCAACGAAGAATAATGTTTTTGACATCTGATAAAATTTTGAACAAAAAAAAATCGGATGGACAGTTTTTTTTATAAAAAATTAAAACCTAAAAAAAATCTAATTTAAATTTAAACTACTTTTATCTTTTAAAAAATATTGTTGTCAACATTCAGTCGAATTTTAAGAAAAATCTGATTGACAGTTTTTTACAAAAAATAAAAACCTAACAAAAAAAAATAATAAAACTTGGTAAAAATTTACTTTACTTTTTAAAAATTAAAAATATTGTCTTCAACCGTTTTTTTTATTTCACAGAAAATATTGTTTTCGATATTCAGTAGTTTTTTTTTTATAAAAATCCAACAGTCCTTTTTTTTCATTAAAAGAATAAAAATAGTACGCAACTTTGGTACAAATTGATGTTCGGTTCTTGATATCTCTCAAATAAATTTCATTCATCCTATTTGTAAAAATTTAAGAAATGCTACTAAAATTGATAAAAAATTGTTTTCGAATAAAAATATATTTAACAAAACTAGATTTTGAAATTAAACTAATTCCTTATATGAAAAATTTTGTTGGTAGTTTTAAAATTCTAAAGAATAATTCAACTGACAACTTTTTTAACTCAACACGAAAATCTACAAACTTTCAAGCAAGATAAGTCGACAGACGGAATGGGAAGTAATCAGTCTGCGTCACATCGCAACCTCTTTTTTGCGTTTACTTTTGAAACAGTAAAATGGATAACCCTGTATTTTTGCTACGCAGATATTTAGATTTTAGAGCTTTCCATTTCGAATCCAGAAACAAGTGAATCTCCTCAAAACCATACTTTCCAAATTTGAAGTCAATCAACCCAATACTTTGGGCTGTAGGTTAAAGGACCGACATGCAGACGGGCGGAGTTGGGCGACACACTTTTTCCAACTTCTCTACCACCACTTTTAAATGTTGTTAAAAAATTTATTTTCATTTCGAATATCTTAGCAAAAATTTGAAATATTGCCTTGAAAGTTGTTTTGTCTTATAAAAATATTGTTTTTAGCAATGGGTACAGTTTTGATAAAAAAAGAATCTGATGACTTTTCGAATATCTCGAAAACGAATGAAAGTTTTGACTTCAAAATAATTTCGAAGTTGTTAGCATAACTAAATTTTAATAGAAAAATCTAATCTTTATATTTCTATAAGAAACAAAAACCTTCAAAAAATACTGTAAAAAATAATTGTCAAAAATTGGTTTTATAAAGTTTATAATTTGTATTCTATTTTATTTTTAGAATAGCTGAAGTCAAGCTTTCTTACTTAAGGTAAGTTTTTCTTTTTTTGGCTGACGAACGATTGACTGTATGTATTTTTATAATCTTCTTGGTACACCTAAATATATGCCTGTAAATATGGATGTAGGTATAGAAACATAATATTTCCATTTCACCACCAACCACCGCCCGCCATTGGCCGAGTTTGCAATCTAATTTAAATTCAATTGATGCAATTCTGTCATTTGCAAATACGTAATACTCAGTATCATCGTAGCCTAGAGAGTGTCCAACCTACAGATAAACTTATATGCGCTAGGTAAATCCATGACTGCAGTAACCATCCCATCTGCAATGCAACAAAACGTCTTTTATTCAAATTACCTTGAACCATGCTTCCGCACATCAACACAGGGGCAATAGCTGCTGGATTGTAAAGCTTTATATAGCCTTGCCATGCCATGACCAGGCCAGGCCAGGCTATAGACAAGACTATGCCAGAAAAATTCCAGAGTGACATTTTTCCGGTCGAACGATCGATCTTAACCATTCCATTGAGATTCTCAAAACCAAAATCGAAAGGATTCGCTCTGTGATGATGTTCTTTCGTAGATATTTGAGATAACAGAACGCTTGTTGTTGTTCACTTTTTGGACACACGCTATGGTGGCGTTGCTCAGTGTCAGACATCACTTCATCCCACTCACTCTTCATCAGGTCCACGTCGTCGTCGTCAACGTCCTAGTCGTCATCGTTGTCGTAGCGTCCGTCACAAAGCACTCTTTCAAGTTGCTTTATATGCTAATTTGGATGTCATGGCTTGCAACATACATCGCAAGTGACATCGCAGCTCGCAGGACAACCTGTTCGATATCTTTCAATATTTTGAAAGGAATTAAGTATCTAAGCTGATTCGTGGTTGTTGTTGTTGTGGTTTTTGCATCTTAAACATCCGAAACGAGCCTAATGGAGCACACAATCTCCGTGCTACTTTTCCGGGCATTCCATTAACAATGTTTGTATGGGTATGTTCCACAGTTTATATGGTTAAATATGGAGGCTCTCTATAGACATAGATAGGTTCTGCGATGGGATGTCCAGTCGACAAAGTCTTATAGCCTAGTCGAGGTTTGAGAGAGGAAGTAAATTGATCCTTCAATTGGCAGAACGTGACAATACCCGGGGAGAGATATCTATCGTCACCTTTGTGCGGGCAATGTGTGTTGATTGTGTCTCCTTGCCCCTTCCTCGCTTCCTCCCTGTGTCTCTCACACTCTTTCTCTTTCTAGCCCAAAATGGTAACACAGTTAGTAGCTTCGTTGGGAATCACGATTTACAAATTAATGATCTTCCAGCGATGTTAAGCGCGATTATTTTTCTCTGTAGACTCAGCGGCGAATAGACGCCATCAACATCATCGCATCGCCAAACCAAAGTCGCCTTCTAATGGCGAGGTTCTCTTAAAGTTGGGAAATACATGTAACGGTTAGAGGTGAATTAAAGTCAATGAACCGTGAGTTGGAGGATTGGTGCACTTGTCATTAGAATATTTTACTGGAGATATGGAGCGAGTAGCATCAGACTAAATGTTTCCGGGTACCTAAAGACTTTAAAGTCAATACTGCGTGTGATATCACTTCTAATCTCTGCCCTGGAGTATACATAGCTCCGGAGACAGACTAAGGGCTAGGTTGTTGAACTCCTATCCTTGGTGTTATCTTGAAAAAATTCCTGAATCAACCTCAACAGTAGATCCAGACATATCTCGTCTCAGGTAAAAGACTATATCTATATAAATTAAACTCAGGGACCATAAAATCTAGTACAAAGGCGATGCTAATAGGTTATTTTTAGTATGAGAATTCAGGACCGAATGCGAGCGACCTCCATCAGAGTGTTTAGCCTCATTTGCATAAGACACCCATTAATACATGACCCCAAATAGGTTTTCCTTTCTTTTTGATAATTTTCTTAATCACACTCGAATCAGGCAGTTCCCTGTCAACGCTTTTCTTTGTTCGACATAAAATTAAATTAAAAATATATTCCAAGTCTTTTTGTTTTGGTTTTTTAACCGAGTCTTTTTTTTCGGGTTATATATTTATTTTAAATTGAAAAGGCATTTTTTTCAGTCTTTGTTTTGAATTCTTTGTCATTAATCTAACCAGCATGGGTGCGTATTTTATTTTAAACATTTTTTCTCTTTTTGGGAATGTAAATGTTTATTTTAGGAAATTAAAGATTCAGTTTGTTTGACATTCGCTTTTCCCAAAAATTTGCCTTCTATATATTTTACTGCCCCAAGGGATTTTAATCAAATACCGGAAAATTGAATGAAATTTTCTTCTATTGCGGGTACTACGAGGATATTGGGTTTAATCCTTTGATGAACTTAAGTAAACTTTATTTTGTTTTGAACAAAAAAAAAAGTGATTCTGGGCCCAAGTTGGTGAAGAATTGATAAAAGAGAAAAGGATATTATTTGTTCATCATAACGAGATGGAGTTAAAATTTTTGAAAGTAGAATTTTTGACTTATGATTTTATTATAAATATTTATAGTGATGGTATTATAAATTTGTAGATTTCAGAAAAACATCCCTTAATTTTCATCTCAAGTAATCTCAGTCGGTTTTAAACTGAAAACTGTGTTAATTGAAATATTTTAATGAAAAGGGTCTGTCAATTTAGATAGCCTCGCTTGAGGTCTCGTTAACATTAACGTCTTTCCTAGGAATCGGCATGGTTCATTCGGGATGTACAAACAAATATCAGATAGAAAATTTTCTTTTTGTTTCATTCTTTGATGAGATTAAAAAAGTTAGAAAAAAGTTATCGTCTTTCAGAATCTTTGCGTTGGTCATCATATTTAACTTTTATGGAAATTGCTTTAAAACTGATAGCTGTAAAAAAAAAGGGCTTATCGAAAGGAAAGCTCTTGTTGGGAAACCCTTAATATTTTTCTACACATAAATTCCTGAAACCTGTCATATGTTGGCATTTAAAATAATTACACCTAAACAATTTTGGGTCATCTTAAAACAACTTCTTGGCTGGAAAGAATAAATCTTAAGTGAACAAATTTGGGATGTTGAGACAAGTTTGTGAATTTTTCAAAATTGGCTCCAATAATGTGTTTCAGATGAATTTTTTCTTCTTTCAACTCTTAGGACACATGCAAGTTATACTTTTGGTAACCTTGTAGCGGACTTTTTGATTCCATTTTCATCCATAGTTGTAAACTGCCATAACAATGAAAATGTAGCATTCAAAATTTTCATCGTATCGCAATAAGGAGAAATTCCAGATATAATTGAATAAACTATGACGTAAAAGGTGTTTATCTTAAAATGTATTTCTTCGTCTGTTTCCATTTGCTCTCCAACTCCTCGATTTTCTTCAAAATGTGTCTTTATTTGCTATTTCGGTTCGATGGGAACGATTCTAGAACATCACCCAATCTAGTAGCAACTGCTTTGCATTCAGATAAAATCGCATCCGTTCCGAATAATCGGATGGGCGATCACGTTGTCCAGATTTCGAATTTCAACGTCAATAGTTATGTTTTTGGCTTGAAAAATGATACTTCTTTTATTTAAAGCACTAAGAACTTTGCACCAAACCGAAGACATCAGGACGCATTCAAATTTGTGCATATATTTCAAAACTCTATTTACATCTCTTCGAGCTTCAGCAGTTAAATTATTATCACTTAAGGATTCTAATGATGTTCTAAGGTTTTCTAGATGATTTGAAAATTGTTCCACTGCCTCAATTCTATCTGACCATCTTGTATCGGAAAATTTGTAAAGGGCACATTTTTCTTAAGAACTTCCTAACGCTTGAAACACTTTTGAACAACACCAAAAAAATGTGATTGCGGCAGTACAACATTTCGCTATAAACACACTTTGAAGTGATTTGATATTCTTCAAATCTTCAGTAAACAACTTATTCAAAATATGATTTAATTAATATTACGGAAACCACACTTGAAAAACGTTTGTGTGGGATTTTCCGGTCCCCCTAAACCGAATCAAAAGTTTCGTTCTCAGCAGAAACAAAAATAGGAGAAAAGAAACTTTATAAAATCAGAAACCGAAATAAATATTTGTATTTTGTTTTAAGTTTCTGGACCTCTATTTTGACATTTCAAAATATACAATAAATTAACGTTAAATTAAATAAGAAAAGCGAAACAATTTTTTATAATTTTCTTTCAATAGTTTATAGATGCAAAATTTTTCATTAAATATTACCAATAGCAAGCCAATAATAATTGGAGGCCCAGATCGGCAAGTTTGTGGCGGATAGATTGATAGCTACCATGCAAACAGCGAAAGCATTAATGATTTTAAATTCTCGGGCCCCTAAAAATAAGTGGGAAGAAAAACACTCTCCTCATTGCTTTCAATTTTACGGCCCAATTAAAATAGCGGACCCGTGGGGTTTCCCCCCCCCCCTTTCCCATTCCTTTTCGACAGGGCTGAGCACTGCCTGGAAAGGTCCCTTTGTCGTTTGTACTCAAAGGATTGAGCAACATCTAGTGGCACAGTTCCAATTGGTAAAACAATGACTTCTACATTTATTGAAGTTTTCTAAAGGTAATTGGGGACATTGCTTTTAAAACTTGAGCAGTGCTATCCTGGTGATTTTTTATTAGATAACTTATGATGACACACGCTTCAAACTTCTTTTAACGTCACAAAAAGAATTTCACATTTGTCGTACTTCTCAACAAATTGAAAGCAATCTGTAGCCATGTTTGCTAGGATTAGTTTAAAAACATTCCCGAGATGTTCAACAAAAATATCAGCTTTTTATTTCAAGTTTTCCGACCCATTTGCCATGTTAAAATTTTGTGTCTGTGGTTGTTAGCAGCTTTGCAACTTTTAATAAAAGTATTCCTTAGAAGTCTAATGAATGAATCATTTTTTAACTCATTAAGTCTTTAGTTTAAGTTCGTTGTTAAGACAGTTTAAGACTGTTTAGTCATCTAGAAATTTGGTTACTAGTTATTTTGTTTGAGATTTTCTTTTTCCCAAAATCAGCTTCTATATTTCGACAGGATATTTATTCTTCCTTCTCTAACGTTTGAAATGCCCGGCAAAATCCTCATTCAAACCCTCCAAGTGGGTGCCAGGCGGGCAATGATCACCACAGTAGTCCTGTGCGTTTTTGGCAGGATGGTGATTAGCTAAGGTTGAGTTGGATCGCTGAATTGTTGTAACTCCTCAATAGTGCAACGTTCGGAAACCCAATTTAATCATAGTTTAGAGGTTCCTAATTTCAGTGGTGGTGTGAGCGTACTAGTACGAAAACCGTGCCGAAGAATGAAAGGCTGGGGGATAAACCAGCCGTTAACGAGCTCTTTCGGATGCTGTGGCAAGGTCCGTCATATTTCTGCCTTACCCCGGCAAGCGGCTCTGCCGGGGCTGACCGTCTTTCCGCTTTACTCGTGGGAATACAATGAAAAAATTTAAAAATAAACAAACAAACAAAACAATTATAAAGCAAAAAAAATCGCACCAAGGCTGCCAATGCGGTCACATCACCTGAAAAGGCTGTCGAGCCAAATCAGGTGTGTGAACGTGTTGTCAACCCTGTGGTTGCAACTAGTGGCGAGAGTCCTTCTCCCTCTACTAGCCGCAACATATACTTAAAGGAATTACCCGTCAGTGGAACAGCTGTGACGCTCGGCAGTCCCAATGGCGGAAATTCCACACCCCACCTCTTCCCCGCTCCTGCTAGGACGTCGCAAGCGACCCCAAAAAGGGACACCCCATCCGGAGAGACAAAATCTGCGACATGTGGAATTGACTCAAAGGGTGAGGGCACACCCGGATTGGCATCGGTAGCGATTAAATCTGGAGGTGGACCCACATCTGTGACACACGGACATAGTTCTGGGCCGGCCAAAAAGAAGTCCAAGAAGTCACAGGCCAATCGAGACCAACGCAATGCCGAAAGGATTCTAGCCGCAGTCGGTGTCATACCGGCGGCGGAAAGAACCCCAGAGCAAACGCGTAAACTCGAGTGGGCTAGTGGCTTTCTTAGCAAAAAAGCTAAACCGACCTGCGGCGACTCAACGTCAAAGCGAGATAGGTCTTTCGAGGGTGACAAGCCCGAACCAAAAAGGCAGAAGGTGCTTTCCAACAGCACATCAGCCGTCAACAAAGATCTCTCCTTCAGCGACGCGCTCAAAGGTAAGATCATTGCCGCGGTCATTGACAGGAGTCATGTGGATGGTAACATCTCTCATGATCATTGGGCAGAGGTCAAGGCTCACCTCGGTTTCAGATTTTTATCTGTTATCGAGGAAAATCCGGGGCCTCTCCCAGACACAGCCGATGCAGGATGGTACCAAAATCGTATCAAACTCATCGCCTGTGGTGATCAGAGATCTTTCGATCTATACAGGGCTGCTGTCAATGGCTTGCCAGAAGTCTGGCCGGGTGCCAAGCTCGAGGTTGTTGCAAGGGAGAATATTCCTTGCCGGCCAAGAGCACGTATAATGGTCCCGGCTCTTCACAACTGTCCAGACATGATCATGAAACTGATCAAAACAAGTAATCCGGACCTGCCTACTCACGACTGGAAAGTACCAAAGGTTGAGAAGGAGACAGTGGGTCACTATAGATCGGCTCTCGTGCTGATCAATAGGGAATCACTGGCTCCACTGGCCGCGACCAAAGGCGTGATTAGGTATGGTTTCGATGAAATCATGATGCGTATATATAAAAAAGATGAAGATACGCTAAACACGCCCCCCACAGAAGCCTCTTCAGCGGAGGGAAGCGATTCATTGGCAACGAAAATGGAGGTCGATGCAATACCAAAAGTGGAACCATCGACATCCACTGCCCCAAATAAGCCATCCGACGTGGAGGCTAAAACTAAAGTCGACAGTAACTCCGACATGGAGACTGAAGACGCCACCTTAGGCATCACCCAGAGTGAGGAAGACCTGCTTAGGTCCTCCTCAGACGAGGAAAACGCCGACAAAACAGTGGTGGAGGTTGATCTGACTAATAGTAGCAATGCTGCGATTAGTACAGATTAATCTCCATCACGCCATCATGGCCACGAACAACCTGATACTCCGACTGCATATGAACAAGGAAGACATCGTCTTAATACAGGAGCCGTGGGTCTCAAACTCCATCATCAGAGGTCTCAGGACTCCTGGCTATAAAATATTATATGCATCGGAGAAAGGTGAACCAAGGTCATGCATGTTAGTAAAAAATGACTTAAACATATTTTTACTCCCCAATTACAGCGACAAGGACACCACCACCGCTGTCCTAACAACAGATAAAGCCACCTACTGGCTCATATCCTCCTACCTTGGCCACGACAGCCCAATTCCAGGAAACACCTTGAGGAAGGCAATTGCGGACGCGCAATCGAAAAAAGTTGGTCTCCTAATTGGTTCAGACGCTAACGCCCATCACACGGTATGGGGTAGCTCTGATATAATTGAGAGAGGTGAGTACTTATTTGATTATTTACTAAGCACTAACCTACTCATAAGTAATATTGGTAATGAACCCACATTTGTAACCAAGAATAGGAAAGAGGTACTTGATATTACACTTACCTCTGACTCGATCCACAATATGATTTCAAACTGGCATGTCTCAAAAGAGAATTCCTTCTCTGACCACAAATACATTCAGTTTGAGCTCAAAGATGTAGCAAATACATCTACGGGATTTCGAAATCACCGGAATACCAACTGGGAGCGTTATAGGGAGGTACTAGCACAACTGCTTAATCATAACCTTCTTAAAAGCTCCTCCAGTAAAGATGAACTAGACCTTTCTGTAAATCATCTCACCGAAGCCTTAAATGAATCAATGAGATCTTCATGCCCTGTAACCATTTTAAAGGGTAAAAAGAAACCTCATTGGTGGCATAAAGAATTAGAACCATTCAGAAAGAGCTGTCGTAAACTCTTCAACAGATCTAAGTACACTAGATCTCCTTCTGACTGGGACTTATACAAACAAGCTCTAAAGCAATATAAAAAAGAATTAAGAAAGAGTAAGAGGTCTTCTTGGAGAAATTTTTGTGGTAAAATAGAAAATACTTCAGAAGCCTCAAGACTCAGGAAAATTCTCTCAAAAAGTCCAACAATACCTAGTGCTTTAAAGACAGAAACAGGCACATGGACTATCACAGATGAAGAATCTCTTAATCTGTTATTAGACACCCACTTTCCAGGTAGTTCTAACATACTCAACGACTTAACATCAGAGTCTCAAGCTTCTACAAGCGATTTAGTTGATCTAATAACGCGGGAAAAACTGCAATGGGCCATAGACAGCTTTGATCCATATAAATCTCCAGGACCAGATGGAATCATTCCGGCCGAACTACAAAAATGCTCAGACATGATTATTCCACCATTGGAAATCATTCTGACAAGCTGTGTAAGGTTGAGATATATTCCCAAAGCCTGGAGAATGGCAAAAGTAGTCTTCATTCCCAAAGCAGGGAAACCCTCACACGTTAACCCTAAAGATCTACGACCAATCAGCCTATCATCCTTCCTTCTTAAAACCTTGGAAAGATTGATTGAAATTTATATCAGACATAATTTAAAACCATGTCTCATTTCCACAGCTCAACATGCTTACTCTAAGGGAAAATCAGTAGAATCAGCACTTCACTCACTGGTACGTACTATTGAACATTCCCTCGAATACAAAGAATATAACCTGGTAGCGTTCCTAGATATTGAAGGAGCTTTCAACAACGTCAGTTACCAGGCGATCACAACAGCAATGGATAAGCTGAAATTAGAGAAGTCACTCATAGATCTTATAAGTCTCATGCTCAAAAGCAGGACAATAATTTCTAACATGAGAAGTTTTACTACCACCAGATCGGTGAATCGAGGCACTCCCCAAGGTGGAGTCCTTTCGCCTCTTTTATGGAACATGGTAGTAAACGACTTACTTACAACATTGGAAACAGAAGGTTTCAAGGTGATTGCCTACGCTGATGACGTTGCGATATCCGTATCTGGGAAGCACCCCCAAGTTCTCTCGGAACTCCTACAAAATGACCTAAACAGGCTAACTAAATGGGCTAATCAATGTGGATTGGACGTCAACCCACACAAAACAGAATTAATACTCTTCTCGAGAAGATATAAAATTCCTCAGATTAGCCCACCAAAGATTAAAGGAATACCATTAAGCTTTTCCGACCAAGCTAAATATTTGGGCCTCATTTTAGACAAAAAACTAAATTGGAAGGCAAATATTGATGAAAGAGTCAAAAAGGCTACTGTAGCGCTTTTTACTTGTAAAAAGGCCATAGGATCAAAATGGGGCTTCTCCCCAAAAATAACCCACTGGCTATACACTTCGGTAATCAGGCCGATACTCATTTATGGAGCCGTCGTATGGTGGACTGCACTGGATAAGATGGTAAATCTAAATAAACTCATTAAAGTCCAGCGGTCAGCAGGTATGTGCATCACAGGAGCACTTCGCACAACACCAACCGCAGCACTGGAAGTGCTTTTAAACCTAACACCACTTGACATCTTCTCTAAAAAGGTGGCTGCCAACTCATGTGTAAGGCTCAGAGCCACCTCTCAATGGACCAGTAACAATACTGGACATACAACCATTCTAGACAATTTCAGATCTATCCCAGATCGCTTAGACTATACCACCCCAAAAATGGTATTTGGTAAAAGATTCCATGTGTCCAACCCTTCAAGATCCTCCTGGGAAGAAGAGGGACCCCTGGAAGACGATGCGGTACACTTCCACACTGACGGTTCAAAGACCGATCACGGAGTTGGAAGTGGTATCTTTTCAGAACAACTGAATCTCAGTCTATCCTATAGACTTCCCAATCAATGTAGTGTATTCCAGGCAGAAGTAATGGCGATTAAAGAAGCACTATCCTGGCTCAAAGAAAACGTTATATCTTGTAAGGATATACGAATCTTCTCGGACAGCCAAGCCGCTCTTAAATCTCTCGCGTCTGTCTCCACAAACTCTCGAACAGTCCACGATTGTCAATCATCTCTGAAGGAGATGACGGAATAGTTTAACATTCACCTCATTTGGGTGCCGGGCCACAGAGACATTCCGGGAAATTGCAAAGCCGATGAGCTCGCCAAAAACGGAACACTTCTGCCTTATGTTAGACAAAAACATAATATAGGAACACCACTTGCTACATGCAAATATCTTCTTAAGCAATATGCTTTAGAAACAACAAATACTAGATGGTCACAAAGTACCACCTGCCTGGCAACCAAGCAAATATGGCCAAGTATTGACTTAAAACGGTCAAAAGGCTTGATATCACTAAGCAGACAAAGTATAAGCTCTACAATTGGAATAATAACGGGACACTGCCTCATAGGTAGACATGCTCTGAGGCTAGGGGTCTACACAAATGACTTCTGTAGAAGCTGCATGGACGAGGAGGAAGAGGAAACAGTCCAACACCTTCTATGTACATGTCCAGCACTCTCCATTAGAAGGAATTACTTTCTCGGTAATCCCTTCTTCGATAATACCAGTGAACTGGCAAATATTGACACAAAACGTCTCTCTAACTTTATTAAAAGCACAAAATGGTTTGTTTAAATTCATTACTCTCCCATGAGTAACCTCATTAGTGGTATCACAATGGACCCTTGAGGTCTACGTGTGTCAATGATATCTAGACAGCCACTCTAACCTAACCTAACGTTTGAAATAGTTCAATGGCTTGCTTGGGGAATCTATGGTTCATAAGACTTTCGAGTTTATCTTAGAATTCGTTCCAGTTTGTTCTTTTTTATGATATTAGGATTATTTTTTAAGCGTTTCAATATTACAAACAAAACTTGATTTTGCTACCAATTGGCTGCAATTTCTAATGGTCTAGACATAAGAAAGGTCATCTGCTTACATGTCATTTTATTAAAAACTTCCCATAGGAAGTAATTGTCGAATTGAACATAAATAAAATAAATAAAATATGCGTGTATACGTACGTTCGAGAAGTTTTTTTCGGAATTAATAGCTCAAGAACCAGTAGAGACACCGACTTTAAATAATTTTGTTAAACAGATAATAATGCAGGAAGATGCAGAAAGGACTCTCACAAAAGTTGAGCGAGTGGTTTCTTACCATAGCAATTTAAAAAACAGGTGAAAATTTTGGGTAACCCAAAATATCTCACGACCCAATAACGCTAACGACTTGAAAGTTGAGGGGATGGTTTTTTACCATAGAAATTTAAAAAAAAGGTGAACATTTTGGTTAACCCAAAATATTTCACGAACTAGCGACTTGGGTTAAATTTTATATTATGTATTGTGACGTGAAAAGTTGGACAAAAATGATTTTCGACTCAAATACCTTTCAAAATTTTGAGATATTGGCCTTCAACTAATTTTATCTTTTAAAAAATATTGTGGTCAACATTTAGTAAAATTTTAAGAAATATCGAATTGGCAATTTTCTTACAATAAAAAAAATAAATTAAACATTACTTAAAGTTGGTAAAAATTGATTTTTGACTCAAATATCTTTTCAAAAATTTAAGATTGTGGTTTCAACCTAATTTTATTTTATAAGAAATATTGTTTTCAACATTCAGTAAAATTTTGAGAAGAATCGAATTGACGGTTTTCTACAAAAAATTCAAAAAGTTGGAAAAATTGATTTTCGACTCAAATATTTTTTTTAAAAAATTAGAGATTATGGGTTCCAACAAATTTTATTGTAAGACACATATGTTTTCAACATTCGGTAAAAAATAAAGACAAATTAAATTGACAGTTTGTTTTATATCAAATAAAAACCTAAAAAAAAAAACAATAATAAAACTTGGTCAAAATTTACTTTTGAGCCAAATATGTTTTCAAAAATTAAAAATATTGGCTTCAAACTAATTTTATCGCTCAGAAAATATTGTTTTCGACATTCAGTAAATGTTTTATAAAAATCCAACAGTCTGTTTTTTTTTCATACAAAAATAAAATCTATCAAAGATAGTACGAAAATTTGATAAAAATGTATGTTCTGTTTCTGATATCTCGTGAACAATAGAAGATATTAACTTCATTCATCTAATTTGTATTTGTTTATATAAGAAATAAAAACTTTTAAGAAATGCTACTAAAATTGGAGAATTATGGGAGTGTAATATTTAATCGATCTTACGAACGATACATTCTTAAAATACCTTTGACTACGAAAAAGTCTATAGGGTCTGGTATTTTCTTAGGATCAAATGGCCAGTATATAGGGGAACCAGAAGAAGAAGGGTAAAGCCTTTATTTACCTTTTGTCGTTATAAACCTATAGATTCCAAGAAGTAAGATCCTAGTGGGATGAGTGTTAGATAACAAACAATCTCTACTTAATTAGAACTGTTACATTTTGTAACAGACCGTCTAGGTACCATCTTGCTTTTTAAAGTGGTTTAGTTTATTATTGTCTGTTTAGAGCGACTTATTCGCTAAACAGTTTTATGTTCAAGTGATGTTTGACAATCTTTTATATATGTTTCGTTATTGCTTCCCACATATCTTACAATCTGTTAAAGTGTTCACTTTCCAAGCTTCTTCCCATTTTTGTGTTTCGTGTCTTTAATTTTAATAGCTACCCGAGTCGAAATTTTGGCTCTATTTTCGTCCCCAAAATTCAGGTTGTCTGAGGTTCAAAGAAATTCAAAAGAGGATCACTTAAAAATGTTGCTCCTCATTTGAACCTAATAGTGGCAGTATCGGACAAAATACGATGTTTAGGGTCAAATGAGGACGACAGTAAAAAACCTTTTTTAGCTTTTTTCCTTGTTCATTACTCTCTCTCTTTCTTTCTCTTTCTCTATTAGACTCTCTCACACTATCTTATTTTCTTTCCTCTTACTCTATTCTGCTTAGTGCTTACTTTTGTTCTTTCTTTCTCACTTTCTTTCATTTTATTTATTAGGAAGCTTTTTTCAAAAAAAAACAATATAAATTGTATTTTAATTTAATTCTTTATTTATTTAAGAAGTTTTCATTAACATGATTGATTAATTCAAAAATAATAATTCTTCGACGAAATCGTCTTCTTCGTCGTTGAAAAATCGTTTAGGATGATATGAGGTTCTTTTTGCTGTACGTAGGAGCAAATGAGGAGAAAAGTTCATTTTAAGGATCAGAATAGGGCCAAAATTTCGACTCGGGTACTTGTCATACTGTAACTCTAACTTGCAGGATAATAGACTTAATAATATTTATTTCATACAGCTGCCATGTTTGACGAAAGTAGTCACCAAACATCTGTGTTGAAATTTCATTTTTCAAAACTGAAATTGGTTTGACGATGCACCCCGAAAACAAGCAAAATTTTAAGAGTTTGTCGACTTTAAATCCTGAAATCCAAGTCATAAAATTTTTATTTTAAGCCCAAATGTAAAAGAATATTAATTCGACGAATAAATGATTCTTAAACTTGGTGATTTATGCACTGGAAAATTTCTAGTTTTGGAAATTCCACTTTCCTTAAACTGACAACCCGAATACTCTTCCAAATAAAGTCAAAATAATATTTATTCACGTTCCTGTATATTGTTTCTGGTTAAAGTGCTTATAATAATTTTTATAAGACAGAATACTATCTTTAAAAAAAAACATAAATGACCACCTGAAATTATAGAATTCTAATTAAAAATCAATTAGCCTATTTTGTAATAGATTACTATTTTAATATAAGACAGCAAAGAACTATTTCCCTTAATGGAGCGACAGAAAAGTGTCTCATTAGGGATTTCTATCTTAAAAACCAAATAGGGTAAAATTAATACTCAATATAAATAATATATAAATCATTTGCAAAAAATATACTGGTTTATAAATTTTATTGAGATAAAACAATCCATCATCGTTCTTAAGATCTTCCTCTTCGTCCTCATCCTTCCTTGACGTTTTTTTTTTATTTTCTATAAAAATGACATCATTCCTTAAGCATAAAGTATCAACTTATAATGTAATTTTGAGAGGAAAAAATCAATTTGTCCATTACTCACAAATCAAAGTACATCGATCTCTTTTATTATTCAAAAGGAAAAGAAATGAAAAACTTCTTTAGGAGTAAAAACACTAATTAATAAAATTCAACCATCACGTTTCATCGTATTACGTGTACACTCACTCTCCGTACAGGCACACATCACGGTCACTATTCTCATATTATTTATGTATGTGTATAGCTACTATGTATTATTGAATTTCTTAATGTCACTGTCACTCACTGAAATCGGACTTAAGCTGCATATCTAATGCAGTCCAATGCAATGCAGTGCAGCATCAAACATTAAAGATGCCATTCGACCAAATCAGGTAACTTTTCATTTAAACTTGACATTTAAAGCCATTGCATGAGTTTGCTATACAAGAAGTACAAGCACCTGGCCTGGCTTCAACAAAGTACCTTTATGAAAGCGAAAAAAAGGCACAAAGAAGGTCTATAGGCATAGAAATAAACAACCTTAACAAGCTAGAAAAGAAATTTGCAAGGAATACATAAATAAAAATTATATATTGTATAGTTATCCTTACTTATTTAAGTTAATTAACTTAGACCTACGCAAAGGTATTTATGTCGCACATTTTTTATCACGCAAAAGGGACAGAATGTAAAATGCAGGAATTCTTTTGATGATACATAAGTTTTGGTTTATTGAGACGGACGGATAAAGGAGAATTTCAACATCACTCTTATTTGACTTTCTGCTTGAGTCTTAAATCTGATGGCTTTTGAGCCATGAACAAAAGACTAATAGCAAAAGATTTTGCAATTACCAAATTCATGAAACAACATTCACCAGTCAAAAAGCTTTAAGATAGATAATTTTCCTTTAATAAGTTTATAATTTGGTGTGATAATAGATAATTGATTTACGTTTCATTCACAGTTGAGGAGGGAGACTATTTCTTCTGGATTTTCTCCGTATTTCAATTGGACAATTTCCGTTGAAATGGATTACATCTTTCTATATCCTTACTCTTATAATTTACAAAGGCTGGAGTGGATAGGCAGATCCTCCCGAAGTGGTATATAATTAGGACTTATCATTTCTTCTCTCATTTTAAAGTTGCCGATACGAGCTCCTATTTCTTCTCATTTCAAAAGTAGTTACGTTCGCATAAATTGTGATTTAGATGGTTGTACGTCGATCTATGCACCGAAGATGTAGATTCATTAATAGCGTCGATAAATTTGCAATAAGATTCCGGAGGTCGTCATCGCAATATTTCTCATTTTCATCAACTATTCGAAAAACCGTTCTACAGTAGGCATCATGGTCTTCTAGCTTCTTACAACACAGACTTTTCTTCGCAATTGTTTTCAATGCCAGAATTCTTGGGGGGAGTCTTTCATCTGACATATTAAAAACTTTATTAATATAATCAACATGACATTCAATAGTTTTGATGAAGAGCGGTGATAGTCCTGTTTCAATTGAAATCATATGGTTTGGGGTGTTTTTCGGTAAACGAAATCATCTTTTAATGAAGACCCCCTGAAGATTTTCTACCATTTCAAACTTCTCTCCTCCACATACCTGTGCTGCATACATCATGGTAGATTCTGCTACTACAACAAAGACCTTATATTCAACACAATATGATATTGACTGGTTTGAGAAGTATTTCTTCCATGTTGCGGATATTGCACTTTAAGATTTAATCAGATTTTTTTAAAGGTATGTTTCCATATTAAGATTTCTGGTTATGGTAAATTCGAGAATCTAGATATTCGTAGGCTTTAACAATCTCGATTGGTTCTCTGTCATAGTGCCATTTCTCATTCCTGGCTGTTCTACCAGAACCATTCCGGAATATCATCACCTTGGATTTGCTCAAATTGACTTTCAGATTTCATAACCGGCAATACACATTTAGTCGGTTAATCATCAACTGTAGGGTTTCGGACGAGTAAGCAAACAGTATGACGTCATCTGCAAAAAGCAAGGCTTTGATGAGTGTCCTCGATATTTCAATTCCACCAGGAAGAAAATTACCAGGTTCTCTATGAACGAAGCAAAAAGATTTAGGCTTAAATTTTGCATCCTTGCTTGACTCCCATCTTTGATTGGAAACCCTGCGACTCTTCGGCGCCATTCCATACCCGTGACTTATTTTCCTCATAGATGATTCCGAGCACCTGCCTAAATTTGACTGATGCCATCCCATAATTGTAAAGCTTGAAGAATAGTGATCGGCTTTCAACGGTATCAAAAGCTGCCTTTAAATCAACAAAAAATACGTAGACCTTCTTTTTTGTTTAATAGAGGTTGCCGCTCTGCTTTGCAGTACAATAATATTGTCGATAGTCGAGTAGCCACTTCTAAAACATGCCTGAAATTCCCCAAGCAACTTATTATCATGAATCCAATTGATCAATCGGTTATATAATAATGATGCGAATATCTTGTAGGTGGCGTTGAGGAAGGATATCAAACGGTACTTGGATGGATCATCAACGTTGCCTTTCTTATGTATGGGAAAAATTAAGGAATTTCTTAACTGTTCTGGCAGTATTCCAGTATCCAAAATTCTATTGGAAGCCTATGTAAAATTTAAAGTTAGCCTTTCTTCCAGTGGTATAACATCAGGTCCTAAAGCTTTTACGTCCTTCAATTTCACTAATACGGTTTTAACTTCGTCATGAGTTATGACACTATCTAAAATATCGTTCGAGTACAAAGGTTTAGCGTATTGGATAGGAAGCGAAAGACACTCTGGGTTCCAAAGTAACTTGAAGCGATTATGCGATACATCGATATTTAGTTTATAACTGATTTCTGGTTTTGCTCCATTTAATTGGTTAATCACCATCCATAATTCCTAGACACTTTTGCAGTTTGTAAGTTTAAGAGACATCGACTCAGACCACTACCTCGTTGTAGCCAAGGTAGCACTTCGGATTTAAAGACCCAAGGCAAAACAGGGAGGTGCTGGGAGAAGGTACAATGTCGAACGGCTACAATCGCCTCTCTCAAAGTTCTCTGCCGCCAACACAATGTATGGAAAACCAGTGGCAACATTGCCAAGATGCAATCAGAGAAGCCGCCTCTGATGTGCTGGGTTTCAAACAGCCACCAACAAGGAACCCCTGGTTTTATAAGGAATGTCGGCAGCCAAATGCAGCAACACAACAGGCACGCAAAGCGGCGCTGCATAAAAGGACGAGAGCTGCTCGTGAGCTCTATGAGCAGAAGAGGCGAGAGGAACGCCAAATTCTCAGAAGGAAAAAGAAAGGGCATGAAAAGCGTGCGGTCGAAGATGCTGAGAGGTATAAAAGCAGGAATGAGGTTCGAAAGTTTTATGAACAGGTGAAACAAAATTCACAGGTACATAAACCTAGAACCGAAGGCTGCAAAGACGAAAGTGGAAACATCATAGTGGAACCGCAGTCAATGAGTATGGAAGGACCAGTTCTTCAGACTGTATAACGGCGACGAAGAACTGAATTCCGCTGTGAGGCAGGATGATCCATTCTATGGCTGGGTCACGTAGAGCGCATGGAAACCAATGCTCCGGCCCGGAAAGTCTTCGAATCCACACCCACAGGACATCGCAGTAGAGGAAGACCGCGGATCAGGTGGCGCGCACATGTGGAAGGTAACCTCACCCAACTTGGAGCGCGAAACTGGAGACATCTAGCTAGGGACCGAGCTGGAGAAGTTTGTTGGGTGAGGCCCTAGTTCAGTAAGTAAGCAAGTTAGTTTAAGAGATTCGGTTTCATGGAACTTTGTTTTTTTTCTTGCACATTTCTTTGAATTCTGTGTTTGCTACTGCAAACATTTTTTGAAGGAATGGCAGCTGAATTTTCTAAAAGCTTTTTACCAACCGAATGATTTTTTGCGTGCTTTTGGCAATCTACTTCGAAAAATGTTTCTTTACTTTTAAGAATTTTTCACTGATATTTTCTTGATTCCGGTCATGAAAGTTTTATAACTTTTTCTTTGTCGCCTATTGAAATTACAGTCACCGTTGGAAGATTCCGTTCCAGGTTGCATCGATACTCGTGCGCTCTGTCTTCTTTTCAATTAAATTTTGGTGGCAGCTTTAAAACCTGTGTAAGTCGGAAGCAACTTAAAATTAAGTTGCTAAGCCTACAAGTCTTAGAGGATGAATTCTTAGTACAATTCTTCACATTGGTCAGCAGTGACACCTAGGCAAACAGTCTGCAAAACAAAAAATTCACTGCCTTCGTTAAGTTCGCTAAGCAGACATAATTTCCGCGCTACTTTCTTTTTAACTCAAGACCTCTTCCTGACCAGACGTGTCAAACTAATTTCAAAACGATCTAATTTTGCTAATCCAGCATTACCTTATATAACCTTATATACGGTCGAAATAAGTTACAAATCCCCGAGAACAACTTTACTATCACCAAATTCTTCCAAAGTGAATTTCTTTCCATTTATTCATTCATTTGACGAGGAAATAATAAAAACAAGTGTGATACGTGCGCGTATTTGTGGCCGGTGTCAACCATCGGGAAGAGAAACAAAAATCATCTCGCCCACCTATTTTTCACACGAAAAGTACAGTCACGACACTCAAATTCTATTAATTTCAACAACCTGGTGTCCAACAGAACCTAACTACTGAGTGCGAGCAGACCCAGCGTGCAACAAGCTTAGGCGGCGCGCTGCTGCGCCAGCGCCAGCGGTCCGACAAACTCAATAATCAACACTAAATAGAAGAAGAAATTACAAAAAAAAAAGAAACCATCAATAATACACTACCAAACATTATCCGAAAATATTCTTCATAAATAACTACCATCATACCATCATATCATCCTATCATCCTATCATCCTATCATCCAATCAACATCATTAATTTTATAATTAAGTTTAACAATAATATCGTCACTCCACGATCAAAAGCAAAAAAATAGAGCACAAAAGTATGCCACATGTTTTTCTCAGATTCGTTTGCCGAAAGAAACCAAGAAAACTACAAAGATGCTGTGCACACCATCTCTGGAAGTATGGTAAGTCAATCATCATTCAATTATTTAATATCATGATATAAAAGTAGTGAACTTATGTGCCCTATTAGAAGCTATCTCAAACTTTAAAAAAAAAATACCATTATTATAGTAACGTTTATGTTTGCGAGTAGAGTGTGTGAAAGCAACCACAACAACAAGAAGAGAAGACACAAACTTTTACAAATCGATTTCTCTTAAATTTACTTTTTACTTAAATAATAAACAAGTGCTTGGCCTTGAAGGTATTCTTTTGCTGTTTCGTTTTGATCATATTTTTGTGTTTTGGTTGCTTCAGCGCATCTTGATACAGTCAAGTGAAAAAAATAATAATTAAATTTATAATTTGCGAAGAATTTTTTTTACATTCTCATGTGTATAAAAAAATAAGAATAAAACAAAAGTTTACTATTTTAATATGATCGGAAGGGAGATGACGTTTAAATTTTGAATTTTTATTTAATTTTTTTTTAATTTTATTTCTTGTTCGATTTATTTAAATACCCATTTTTTATAATAATACTTATACCCAATAAAAAGTGTTATGACAAGCGACATACACATACATATTAATTGTTATTGAAATTTTTTCTTGAGATGGAGTGATTTTTTTTATAGTGTATGGGTAAGGACGATGACAGTGATGTTGCAAATCAGTAAGTTTTAGTTAGTTTCTTAGGCTAAAGTAGGGGCTATTGTGAAGAAGCAATGAGTGGTGCAATAGCCAAGGTTTTCCAAAGATAAAGGAAATCGAGGGGAGGGTCACACTCAGGGTCCTAACAAACACCCAGGGACCCCTTTAAGAAAATTTAACGGATCCTTTTTATTTTTCTATTTTTTTTGTGGTATAGGGTTTAAACAAATTTGTACTTCGGCATGTAAGTCGTACGGTCGATTGGCAGCAGGTGTAAGTTCCCACCCCACCGTCGAGCTAGCTTATGGGAATAGCAAGCATGCCGAGCCACACCTAGCTGGCCAAACTTTTTTAGTTAGTGTATTCATAATTTGGATTATCCTGTGGTTCCAGGTTAGCAGTTCTATTTTTGTTGGTGTCATCTAAAAACAACTAACTAAAAATCATAAATCCGTTACAAACCGTTATATTGTATTGCTCTATTAATTTTGTTCGGAGTTCAACTACTAATGGCAAGTGATTGGATAACGGGACACTTTTGACTATGAATTCTCAAATTATAGGAATCCAAATTCCCTTTATTAGACACTTATCATAACCAGACTCAGAAACGCCATTTAATATTGGAAACCCAAAAGCATCAAAAGCATTTAACAATTTAGTTCCTCGTGTCTTTCGAATTCCTTATTTTTCCCACAAATTTGTTTTGTCTTCCATCATTAATTCCTATCCTCGAATTTATTATAATTTGTATTAAAGTTTATAACAAATGAAAACAAAAAGTTTTGTAAAACAAGATGTTACAATTGAACTTATAAAAATGATGTAGGTTTGGAGGATAGTTTAAGATCTTCTAAGAATAATATTTAGTATTCTGAATTATAAATACTTTTAATTTCAATTTAATTTAGCACTAATCGGTGAACCATATTTCAGGTTAACCTGCCTTTCGCTTACACAAATAAGTTTCACGGTTTTTCTACACGTAAACAACCAAAAACAGTCCGTTGAGAACTAGGTCCTAGTGACTTACGACTCTCAACCATTCCTCTGTGCAAGTAATGTTGTCAGGAATGGAAGGGACCGACAGTTTAAAGCCGAATCCAAACGGTTGATTTGAGCCCTTTTTTATAACAAGAATTACTCTTGGAGAATTTGTCAATTCCTCGAAAGAGTATGTACCCGTGAAAAAAAACTTTAGATGGCACAAGCAGGAATCAAACTCAAGACCTCTAGCAACTAACAATCCAACGCACTAACCATCATGCCACGGGGACTACATATAACTGCCCATGAGAAAAACGAGGATTTTCCAAATCTAATCCACAAATGGACATTGTTTGGACTTGAGACATGTCAAAAGCTAATCTAATTGGAAACTGTAATCTTCTGAAGGGTATGATAAAATCTGACGGTATCATTGGAATAGGTGGTAATAGGACCACTTTTCCTTTAAACTTTCCAGTGAAATTGGTTGCCTGAAGAAAAATTCCAGTGATCTTTTTGATGACCAAATGTGTACCGTTGCATAATTGACGTGGATTCAAATTACACAAAGAATAGTAGGTGCACCAATCTTATATTCAAGATTATTTGGTCATCTAAAGAATTTAATAATTTAACAACTGTTGTATCTGGAAGCACATTTCGTCAATTTTTGGCAGCCAAAATAGCCGATGACTGCGCCAGTTATGACTTAAGTAATTCCTCTATATTCTTCATGTATTCACTATAACATAGATTTATACTTCAGTCTCAGTCTGACACGTAGCCGGCTATGATAAGATATATTAAGAAAATCATTGAATAAATAAAGTTTTTTCGACTTTCTTAGGAGTTCTTTAAGATACCCCGACAGTTTAGCAAACCATTAAAAGTAACATAGAAAACATAGAATGACAAAATTAACTAAATTAACGACTAATTTAAGGAAAATTATTCACACGCTGTTACTTATGTACATAAATGTTTATGAATTTTTTGGGTGTTGACAAAATGCTTCCAAGATTGTTTTTGGATCTTCAAGCAGCCGACATGTATTGAATGTTTTAATTAAGCAATTGGGCTCATTGCGTTTCTATTGAACAGACACTAAATTACAATAAACCTTCACTGCTGAAATTCACCCTTGACTCTACTTCGAACATACGGTATCATTTTGAGTTCAAATAAATAATGTGGACCAAAGATTTGTATTTATGAGTCCTTCGTCTAAGGCTATGTACGAATCTTTTTGTCGAAAAATCTTAATTTAAACGGTGTTAGTGGTTCTAAGGTTTTTGTATATTTTGACAACATTCTTAAGGTCATTAGAAAGCTTCGCTTATTCAATTCCATCTTAAAACCATCACGACTCCTTCTTTTGCTCATTGTTAGTGTGACCAAAGCATTTCGACAGAAGGTTGTCAATTCTATACGCTGTCCTATCTATTTCGTTCTTGTCTGTTTGTCATCTGTTCTCATCCTGATATGGTAGTAACGCGAGACTATGTCCCTTGACGTGAAAAAAATTGAAAGTGTGACGACAACAAGCTGGGCTAGTACACACTTCTACCGGCAGAGATGAATTGTAGAATGCCTCTTACGGATGTTCGTAATGAGCTCTTTTCAAATTAAAAGGAAATAGACAAGCTGTAGGTATAGAATAGATAGCTACCTTTTACATTAAAATAGAAAAAAAAAACAAGTTAAATAAAATAAAAGAAGGCAAAAAAAACGGGAATCAATGTCACCAAATACGGCAACATCTACAAGGAATTTTTAATTTATTTTCTTTTTCCAGCACAATGCTGTCTGCGCTGGAATATGCCCTCAAGGGATACAGTGACAATATTATGGGCTATTATATGGACATTTACAAGAACACAGAAAAAATGTGTTTTTATTTAAAAACGTTTTTTTTGTTTTTTGTTAAGTTTCATGGTTTCTATGGTTGAACAAAAGAAAAATATTTACATTTAAATTCAAAGTTTGTGTACCTTGTTGTCTTGAGTACAGACATAATTATGGAAATTATTGTTAAAATTTGTAAATTTTGTCAACATCAAAAATCCCTCGCTTTTTTTTATTTTTTTGTAAAAGAAATATCAGATTTTATAATGTGTCGAATGCCTAAAATGACAGTGATGGAATGATGTAAATATGGTTAAGGACTATCAAGCTCATTTCAAATCACAGCCTAATCTACCAGATGAATATTTATAGACTCTGTGTCACTATATTGAACAAATTTAACAAGTACCGTAATTATCATCAATAAGTACAATATTCATAGCTCAATAAGAACTTATCCGGAGGAATAGAGTTTTAAGTAAGAGATTAGTTTTATTTATACGAATTAAAATAAGAAGCTTTACAAATGTGCTAAGATCAAACATATACATAGAAATAACATAAATCGAATTCTTATAATTTTTTTAGATTTTGCCAAAAGCCTTTAAGTGAAATATGTTAACAGATGCTCTTTTTTATAATCAAAACATAAACCTTCTAGATTATTGTATCTACATGTAATGACAGACTGTACGTTTTGAGCTTGTTAAGCTGAATGTAAAATTTAAAAGGAATTAGATACGAAAATCACCACAATATCTATACTTACATACTTACTTAAGGTGGCGCTACAGTCCGGGGTGGACCTGGGCCTCAACCAACAAGCGTCTCCAGCCAGCTCGGTCCCTAGCTAGCTGTCTCCAGTTTCGCACGCCAAGTTGGTTGAGGTCCTCCCCCAACTGGGTGCGCCACCTGAGTCGCGGTCTTCCTCTACTGCGCCGTCCCTCGGGATTGGATTCGAAGACCTTTCGGGCTGGAGCGTTGATGTCCATCCGCTCTACATGACCTAGCCATCTAAGCCGTTGGACTTTAATTCTGCTAATTAGGTCAGTGTCGCTGTACAGCCGGTACAGTTCGTCGTTATATCTTCTCCTCCATTCTCCATCTATGCGTACGGGACCAAAAATCACCCGAAGAATTTTTCTCTCGAAGCATCCTAAGACGCTCTCATCTTTCTTTGACAGGGTCCAGGCCTCAGCGCCATAAATGAGAACCTGGATGATGAGTGTCTTATAGATGGTGATTTTACATGTTTGAGAGAGGACTTTACTTCTCAATTGCCTTGTAAGTCGAAAAAAGCAGCGATTTGCAAGAGTTATTCTTCGTTTGATTTCAACCCTGGAGTCGTTGTCTGTATTAATAGCGGTGCCATGGTGACGTTTTGTCCAAGACGTCGTTGTTCAGTGTCCTTTTTTGATGACCGCATATACTTGGTCTTGCCCTCATTGACCACTTAACCCATCTTCTTCGCTTCCGTCGCAATGCTCAAAAAACGCTCCATTGACATCACGCTTTGATCTTCTAATGATGTTAATATCATCTGCGTATCCAAGTAATTGGATGGACCTTAGGAAGATTGTGCCTCTAGTGTTGACGGTTGAGTTTTGACAATTCTTTCCAGAACGATGTTGAAGAAGTCGCATGACAGTGCATCGCCTTGTCTAAAACCTTTTTTGATATCAAATGAATCGGTAAGATCTTTTCCGACCTTGATAGAGCAGCGTGCATTCTCCATCGTCATTCTGCACAAACGGATAACTATGACAGGGATGCCAAAACTAGACATTGCTCGGTAGAGCTCTTCCCTATAGATGCTGTCATACGCAGCTTTAAAATCGATAAAGAGATGGTGGGTATCGATTTGAAGCTCCTGGGTTTTTTCCAAGATCTGCCGTAATGTGAATATTTGGTCGATAGTGGACTTTCCTGGTCTGAAGCCACACTGATAAGGACCAATCAGGTTGTTGACGAATGGCTTCAGACGTTCACATAACACGGCAGAGAGGATCTTATACGCAATGTTAAGGAGACTGATGCCTCTGTAGTTGGCGCAGTTTAGAGGGTCTCCTTTCTTATGTATCGGGCACACTATGCTGAGATTCCACTCATCGGGCATGCTTTCTTCCGCCCATATTCTACAGATGAGTTGGTGCATGCTCCGTACCAAGTCATCTCCTGCTGCTTTGAATAGTTCGGCAGCGATGCCGTCAGCTCCAGCAGCTTTGTTTGACTAAAGTTTAGATATAGCTATCTTCACTTCGTCAAGGTCGGGTAGGCGGAATTGTTGATCTGCGAGGCCGAGGTTGAATGGTTCTATCTCCCTTACAGCGGAATTCGATTCGTCATCACCGTTATATAATTTGGAGAAGTGATCTTTCCATATTCTCAGCATCGACTGCGGTTCTACTACGATGTTCCCCTGATCGTCTTTACAGGCTTCGGTTCGTGGCTGGTACCCTTGGGAGGTTTTTTTTACCTTGTGGTAAAATTTACGAACCTCATTCCTGTTGTGACACCCCTCTATTTGCTCGATCGCGCGCTTCTCATGCTCACTTTTATTCCATCCAAGAAGCCTGTGTTCCGCTCTCCTCTTCTGCTCGTAGAGCTCGCGAGCAGCTCTAGTCCTTTTGTGCAGCGCCGCGCCGTTTTGTATGCCTCTTGTTTCGCTGCGTGCGCTTGCCGGCATTCGTCGTCAAACCTGTGGTTTCGCTGTGGTGGCAGTGTGAAAGCTAGCACTTCAGAGGCGGCATCTCTGATGGCTGCAAGGCAATGTTGCCACTGGTTTTCAATGCTTAATGCAGGAAGCATAGGACTCCTTAAGAGGTTATTAGAGACTCGATCGGAAAAGGACATGGCAGTCTCTTGCGATTGTAGCCGTCTAACGTCGAATCTTCTCACAGTACTTCCTTGTTTTGGCTTGGATCGGGATATCCGTAGCCGTACCTTGGCTACAATGAGGTAGTGGTCCGAGTCAATGTTGGCCTCTCGGAATGTTCGGATATCCTGGATACTGGAGAAGTGTCGTGCGTCGATCGCAATGTGGTCAATATGGTTGACGGTTGATTGATCAGGAGATTTCCATGTCCCCTTGTGGACTGCGTACAAGCTACCAGAACTTCTCGCCCCGCAGCGAAATCGATCAGCCTGAATCCGTTGTAGGAGGTGGTGTCGTTCAGGCTGTACCTCCCGATTATGCCACCAAAGATGTCTTCTCTTCCTAGCTTGGCATTAAAATCTTCTAAGATAATTTTAATGTCATAGCCAGGGCACTGCTCATATGTCTTGTCCAAGAGCTCGAAGAATATGTCTTCGGTATGTCTTCATCTTTTTTCTCTGTTGGGGCATGCGCATATTAGGCTTATGTTGGCGAATTTAGCCTTGATGCGGATTGTCGTGATGCGCTCGCTCACACTGTTGAAACTCAAGACTTTTTGCCTAAGCCTAGTTCCAACAAGAAATCCACACCAAAATAGACGCTGTCTTTGTTCTCGGTAGCAGTCGCCGTAGTAGATATCGCAGTCTTTTAGTTTGCGTTTGCCCTGTCCATCCCATCGCACTTCTTGGTTGGCTGTAATATCTGCCTTGCAGCAGTTTAGGGCTTCCGCTAATTGTTCGGCTGCACGTGGTCTGATAAGGGACGAATTCTCGAGATGGAATCAACGGTGGCGTCTACAGTTCCAGTTAGGTTGAACTACTTAGTGAACACCTTATAGGGCTTCTTTGACATATTCGGAGCCCAGGCCTGTAAGGAGCGGTTTATCCGGCTCCCCTTCCTTGGAGTTATACTAAGAATCTGGCCCTCCAGGTTGAGGGTTGTGCGTCGGGGTGACTTCCTACCTAA
The DNA here is from genome assembly GCF_945859685.1 of Eupeodes corollae. Lineage (NCBI taxonomy): Eukaryota > Metazoa > Arthropoda > Insecta > Diptera > Syrphidae > Eupeodes > Eupeodes corollae. The sequence goes on from NC_079149.1 coordinate 46,095,181, forward strand.
AAAATACCTTTAGTTTCGAAGCACCAACAAGCGGATACGGCAGCAAGGACAACGAACTTCGGATATGTACGTGGAATGTTAGGTCCCTCTATGAGCAGAAGAGGCGAGAGGAACGCCGACTTCTCAGAAGGAAAAAGAGAGAGCATGAGAAGCGTGCGGTCGAAGATGTTGACAGGTTTAAAAGCAGGAATGAAGTTCGAAAGTTCGAAACAAAGTACATGTTGTCGTCAAGAAAGGACATACAACACCGACGTCTTGGTCAAAACGTCACCATCGATAGACGTAACTTTGAGCAAGTCAAGGACTTCGTCTACCTAGGCTCCGCTATAAACTCAGAAAACAACACCAGCGCTGAGATCAAACGCAGAATAACTCTTGCTAACCGCTGATTCTTTGGACTAAGAAAGCAATTGAGTGGTAAAGTCCTCTCTCGAGGGACCAAAGTGTTGCTATATAAGACAATTATCATCCCCGTCCTGCTATACGGTGCAGAAGCATGGCCTATTCGGGTGATCTACGGTCCCGTAAGCATCGATGGGGAGTGGAGGAGAAGATGAAACGACGAGCTGTACGGGCTGTACAGCGACGTAGACTTAGCCAGAAGGGTAAAAATCCAACGACTAAGATGGCTGGGTCACGTAGAGCGCATGGAAACCAATGCTCCGGCCCGGAAAGTTTTCGAATCCGCACCCACAGGACAGCGCAGTAGAGGAAGACCGCGGATCAGGTGGCGCGCACAAGTGGAAGGTGACCTCACCCAACTTGGAGCGCGAAACTGAAGACATCTACCTAGGGACCGAGCTAGATGGAGAAGTTTGTTGGGTGAGGCCCTAGTTCACACAGGACTGTAGCGCCACCTTAAGTAAGTAATATTTTTAATTATACTAGAACATAAAATATGCATATAGTTGCATCTCTTGATAAATGAAATTGAAATATCATTTTTTATTTACATTCTATAACTTTTTCATTAGGGTCATAATTAACTTCAACATTTAATTACATCGTGTAAGCAACATAAGTTGCGAATTTTCAACAGACCCTCATGGACCACCATATGGTACAAAATCGTGTCTATATGACAAGAAAAACCATCTTATCGGCTATATCTATATATAAAACTACTACTACACAGCGAATAATTTTAATCTGAATGAACACAGTGCTTTAGTGAATTTATGAAAGTCCCTCTATACCAGCATATCCCTGAAACAAGAACTAAGTACAATCTAACTTTCTAAAATAACTTTGTATTACAAAATCATTATATAAAGCTCCATAAGCTGCATGTCATTTGAAACTATATTTAGTTTGAAACTTCTCTCGAAATTACTTCCGCAACACATGTCCTTAATCGTATAACACGTATAATTATCGTTTTCAAAATGTCTGCAACCATAAAATTTAACGACAAAATGAAATTGCACATCCAAAGTTTCATACGATATGCGATGATGTCTTGTTGTTTTTTGATTTTTAGTGGAGTCTTCCTATAAGTATGTCGGTAGGTAGAGCCATCTGAGGATGCGTTATTTAATATAAGAATCCTGTTTAAAGGATATAATTTAAGGAGACACATAAGCAAACAAAAAATATGGAACAAAAAGTCTCCCCAACTGTGGATTTTCAACCTAATCCACATAAATCCTTAAATTAAAAACAAATATAACGTTGCATTCATGTTTACCCCCAACCATCATACACCTAAGCAAACATATCTCACATCTCGACTGATTTTACCCTCTCCCAAATTGAAGCATGTCCCAAATTTGTTTCCAATCATATTCACCCTGTGTCTCGAAGACGACGTTCAGTTGGTTATAAAATTTTTCAATTTTACGTTTATTTACTTTGTTTCATCGTAAATCTGTGGCTTTGAATAATTGGCATACGGAATAAGCAGCAAAAGAAGACAACATCGCTCATCTTTTCGTCATAAACTCAAAAACATAGGAATCTGTCATTCATAAACATGGATAAAATATGGTATAAACCATCCCCAACCCCTACAAAGACTTAAATGATGTATGCATAGCACAAAAGAACCCCATTCCAGATTTGATTCGAATATGAAAAGGAATAGCATTAAATTCGAAAAGCAAAGTCCATAACAAGCAAAACCACCTAACCGGTCCACAGAACTGGGGAGTTTTTGAATTTTTGTCTGGTTAAAACCACAGCATCATCTCATCACAGAGCAACCCTTATTACCGCAACCGCATAAGGAATATTTAAAACCCAAAACGGGCACAACATTATCTTCTAATCCCAAGAATCTGTCATGTATTTAGGATTGAATAGGCAAGAAGTTGAAATATACATAACATACCCTTGGGCTACTTTCGAAAGCCTAAACTTATGCTTTTTTTCTCGGCTATACATCAATATTGATATTCATAAGCTACATTTAGGATTAAGATGGAAAATTCAGACCGATCACGAGCGTTTGACAGAAGCAATATTTAAAAATGGGGTTAAGTCGTTATTATCCTCCTCCTAGAGGCCCACAATTTATTTTGGTATCGAGATTCGAGAGTAAATTAAAACCCTTATGGAAGTTCCCTTAAAACCTTAAGTCAAATTAAACTACACCATTTTTTAAAGGACTTTTTGCCGTAGGGACTTTGTAGCTGATGTTCTGTAGGAGCGCATTTTCCGACTTTCCTACAAATTGCGGTAATATTCGTATTCCTTATCATCGAATCGCTTGAAGGAAATAAATTAGATGATGGTATCTCTATCTCTGGGTATATGACAAACAAAAATCGTTTAGGTTCAGTTAGGTATAGGTATCGTCCTTTAGAGCGAGAGGATGTGAAATGAAGAAGAAAAAAAGGGAAACCTTTGAAGAAAAAAAACCGAATGGCATTTAATAGGGATTTACGCATTCTATAGATTGAAGCAACTGATTTGAAACCAAACCAGCAAAATTCAAACCCCACCCCTCCCTCCTTCTTCCACAAGTCCTGTCCGAATTGTAAATCTTCAAATGATATCAACTGTTCATTGCTTAACCTAGTAAGGATTTGGCCAAAGGAATAAAATGATAATCCCCAATAAAACGAATGGAAGTTTTACTGTCTAAAGTACCTACTTTTCCTTCTTCTTTTTTTTTTATTTTTGTTGAAAACCAAATGAGGGTATATAAGAAGAAAAATATGCTCGCTGACGGTCATACACAAGCATGAAAATGTTCTTTGTGTTAAGGTCAGCTTTAGGCGATAAGCCATAAGGACATAATCCTACACTAAGATCTCTCAAAATGGATCCTTAAAGAAGAAAAAATATATACTAAACATACTTTCTCTTCTTTTTGTGTGTGTGTGTTCTTTGTGCTTATAGCGAGGACGAAAAGGTTTGGTTTTATTTAAAAAGCAGGAATCCTTAAAGTTTTCTTTGTGTTGTTTTTTTTTTACTGTAAAGTAGATACGAAACACAAAATGGTGGGTTTATTTTATTTTTATTTCCGGCTAGAAAAATAATATAAAAATAAACATTATGTTGCTTTCGGATTGACTCGCATTTGCATCCACACTATTTTGTGATTTTGCATTTTAGTTTATGACTGAAACTGCCTACTTTGCTTGATTTTATGGGATATTTATAGTCCTATAAGGGAGAGTTAGAGAGCCTTAACAGGACGTTTCTATGCTTGTTTATGATTGACTGTGTGTAAAGGAATTGAGTTTAAAATAATAAACCTTTTGGTTTAAGTGTGCTTTTATTTACTGAAACAAATTTATTAGTCCTGGAAAATTAAATATTCACTTGGGGAAAATTCCAACAAAGTTGAATTTGGCTGAAGAGCCTTATATGTCCTTACCACTTCTATTGTAATTTTTAGTGGAGCTATAATACACTTTTTAAAACAATTAAATTTGTAGGGTATCTTTTTTTTCATATGGAAATAAGACTAACACGATGTTTGATATGTTTGTGAATTATCATGTGAACAGCTTCTAATATTTTCTTTTAGGATATTTTCGCTGTTTAAGAATACAAAAAAAATCACAATAACAATATTTAGAAAAGAAAAAATAAATTTCCATATTTTTTTTTAAACTTTTTATATTGAATGTTAAAATTTATGACTTTACTGTTTTGCATTAACAGGGCCGGATTCGACTCTTGTCACTACTAACGCATAGCACTAGTAGTGGCGTGTATCGAATAGCATTCTGTGATTCAACTCAGTAATATTTTTCTTATAGTCTTCGTCTGTTTTGGTTTTTGTTATTCTTTTATTTGCAATGGCTGGAAATTTCTGCCACGAATATTACAATGTGTACTCCCATAATGCTTTAAACAGGCCAGCTGTATTGGCACTAAGTGAAACCCAAGTGGCTGAGGATTCCGATCCTACTGAATTCTTTATTCAAGGGTATAACTTGGTGCCATTATTCTTTTCTCACCATGGTGTCGCCATATACATTAGGAATGATGTTGCTTATCAGTTTTTGCCACAATTTGGTCTCTACACCAATTCTTTTTTCAATTTTATGTGGTTTAAATTTTCCGTAAATAAGCAAATCATTCGCTCTTGCTTCCTTTATCGAAGCCCCAATCTAGACAGAGTCAACTTCTCGTTAATTTGATGCTTTGTCTGATTCCATCCAAAGAATTGTTTCGTCCTATCCTCGCACTGAAATCGTTGTTACGGACGATTTCAATGTACACAATTCTTCATGGCTTCAACATTCGGGCCAGTCAACACCAGAAGGAGTGTGTGCTGAGATCTTCGCTGAGTTAAACCACCTAACTCAGCTGGTCAGCGAGCCCACTCCAATATCGGACGTGGTAGGTCGAGCAGAAAACACTCTTGACTTGTTTCTTACCTCTGACCCTGGTAAGTACGCTATTAGTGTTCTATCTCCTCTAGGCACATCTGACTATTGTGTCATATCATCGAATGTCTCGTGTCAAAACTCTCCAGTTAAAGAAAGAGCTCATAAGAGAACCGTTTGGCAATACGAGAAAGCCAACTAAGACGGTCTCAATAATTACTTCAGGATCTTTAACTGGTCACTATGCTTCCTCGATAGTGACGTTGAAGCCTGCGCTGATATGATCAAAAGTTTGATTCTCCTGGGAATGAGAAGCTTTATCCTGAATAGGGTTAAAAGCATCAGACCTAAGGAAAACGCATAGTTCGATGCGAGCTGTAAAGACGTTATTAGGGTCAAGAAGGTAAGTTTCCGTTGTTTTAAAGAAAATCCAACTGAGGAAAACCGGAATAAGTTCCAGCATGCCAGGAAGACCTGCAACGCCCATATCCGACGGACCAAATTTTTACATGACCAAAAATTACGGCAAAAAATACTTCAATGTACCAAAGGCAGTACAAATTTTTGGTCATTTGAAAAAACATGAGGAATTCTTCGTCTTCCTCGGTTCCTACGCTCGTTGCGAATGACACTCCATTTGTTAGCTCCTTAGAAAAAGCAAATCTCTTTGCTAGGCAGTTCGGCGCAAATTCAACGCTGCCAGTGAGTGTTATGACTCCGCCTGTACTTGATGGAGTTAATGATTCTATGGGGCAAATCTTTTTTCGCACTCGTACTGTAGCGAGAGTCCTAAAAGATCTTAATATACATAAATCTGCTGGTCCGGATGGTATCCCCGCTATTTTTCTGAAGAGGTGTTCTTCATTGCTGGTAAAACCACTGCGTAAGCTTTTTCATCTGTCCTACTTCTCAGGTCTCGTTCCAAGCGGATATAAGACCGCATTGGTCTAGCCTATTCCCAAAAAAGGAGAATTTTCCTCATCCTCTAATTACCGATCGATTGCACTTACGTGCCTTCTTTTTAAGGTCATGAAAAAGCTGATTAATTATCAGCTCAAGAAATATCTTGAAGAACGGAAGCTTCTTAATGGCCGACAGTATGGCTTTCGTAGCAAAAGGTCCACTGGTGATCTCATGGTGTCAGTGTTATAGGATGGATTCAGGTGTGAAAACCACAAAATAAATGCTGGTTTGCCCCAAGGCTCTGTTTTATCTCCAACACTCTTTCCCATTTTTATTAATGATATCCTGTCTGCAACATCTAATCCAATACATTGTTTCGCTGACGATAGTACTCATAGCTTTTCATATTCGTTTTCAGATTCACACCCCTCTTCTTCGGATGTGGAACTGCAACGACAAAATATGATAAGCTCATTAAATTTCGACCTAAACAGCATTGTACAATGGGGAATAAGAAACCGTGTGGAATTTAATGCTTCGAAGACGCAATGCTGTCTTGTATCGTTACAGCGAAATATACCCCCCAGCCATTATCCATAAATGGCACTTGCATCAAGGAAACTGAACATCTCGATGTTTTCGGTATGTGTATCACCAACCACCTTTTGTGGAACGATCACATACGCGATGTCGCAAGATGTTTGGGTTTTATAAGGCGATGGAAGAGGTTTTTCTCCCCCTCTGATCTGGCTGTTATTTACAAGTGTTTCTTGTCTCACCCTCTTTTACCGTTATTTTAATGGTTTATGCTCTAGAGAAATAGTCAGCTGCATTCCTCCCATTAAACAGTTTAACCGTAATACTCGCGCGTATTCTCAAATGACTTTTGCAGAAGCTATTTGGCCGATGAAGAGGATTAAGCAGTTCTTCACCTTTGCTGCCCTGCTTAAGTTCAGAAACGCAAGAATTACCTTGGAGAATTCTAACAATAACGATCAAAATGATTTAAATCATATCAGCATAATCAGCCTCTCACGTTTCGTAAGGGATTCAAACTGGTTCCATTGAGCTTAGGAGAAAAGCTCAAGATTCATGTGGTATCACAATGGGCCATAAAACTGGCCTGAGTGTGTCCTATTCCATCACGGACAGCCTATTAACCTCACCTTGTTGTCGTAATGGTCTGCCTTCTGTAACCGCGTAACAGAGCATTTACCCAAGCTTTTTCCTTAAATTTACTTATGGAAAGCCTTAAAATTTAAGCAGCTCTCACTATCGCCCGCTTTTTCTGAAATGACCTGGATTTCTTCACTCTTCCTTTGTGGTTTTTTTTTCCATGCCTATCTGGGTCCTTGAGGTAAATGTATAAAACATTTGAACTTCTTCTAATATAACTGGCTTTAAGCGGGTGGATTTTCCAAGATACCCGTAAGCTTGAATTCGGCCTATTTTTATTTTTCTCAATCAGTTTGTTTGTTTATTTTTGACGTTTTATAGATTTAAAAACTGCTTTAACAAAGGTTCCGTCGTGTTTATTTTTAAACTCTAGGCTATAGTTTTAAAATGGGACAAAATCAGAATTTATCAAGGAATTAAGAATAGCTATGCCCCAGTATATTAAGTTTGTATTTGATAATATTGAAATGTTAAGTACTGAGTCGTTAAGACATAAAAAAAGACTGTAATTTAAAAAAAAAAGTTTCAAAAACATATTTAAATAACTTCATGAGTTTACTAGTTTCTTGATAAACTAGTTTGATACTAGTTACAAGTTGGAACGTCTTTACCAATTTCAATATTTCGAAACAAAATTTCTATTCAATATTTATCATATCGTCGAAGCTTTTCGCAAAAGTTTAAAAAATCAATAAACAAATTAATTTTTCTTTTGCCTATTAATAAGCCATGATGAATATAAATGAACAAGAAAGGTATCATCCATACAATTATTTGTGTATCCTTTGAGTTACTGTACTTTATTCATAAAAAAGAATGTTAGAAAAAAACATCATTATATCAAAGTTTCAAAAACATATTTATACCGTAATGCGATGTCATGTCAGTTACAGGACCATTTTTCACTTCCAGAACGCTTGACACCTAAATCCAAATCCAAATGGTTTTAGTCTCGGGTGCTGCCGTGCTAGTGTGATGGAATGCCAAAAAAGTCCTTTTTCCTTTCGTCCTGTTTTCCGTCCATGTCAAACTCAAACCTGCCATAAGATTGGGTGGAAATGAAGAAAGGCAAAAAGGGGTCCAAAGTAAAAACATTTATACAACACAGCGAGGTATAGTGTATAGACTATAGAGCTCCTGGCAAAAAGAAACGTAAACAAAAGCACGTATAAGAAGACAGACTACATTTGTTATTGTGTGCCAACTGATGAGACAATTTGTCATCGTTGCCGAGCGAATATGGTATCAAGGGAGTGCCTCATTATTGCCGCATTGCCATATTACATATCACACATATGTGTTAAACGTAACAAAAGCTCCAGAGTGCAGAAGTCTCGTATTTTAACACCTGTGACCGAACAAATAAAAACCAATCTATCACATTCAACCTTTTTTATATGAGTACATGGAAAACCTTTAAAAAAGTCCTTCAAAAAGGATGCCATATAAGTGGATCGTGGATCCCGTGGAAGTTAGTCAAATTAAAAATGACAAATCATCCGACACATTTCCCTCATTTTCATTCCGGGGCATCAACATCATGATCAGGCAGCATCAACGGCACAGCGGCACACTCATAATTAGGATTCCTTTGTCTGTTATTCAAAGGATGGTGAGGGTGGTACTCTATTGAAGTTCCATTGCATCCGTATCCTTTTTAATTTATATCCAACGACAACTTTTTGAAGGTGACTCCTTGCGTACGTGTTAACGGAACTTCTAATTGAATAGGAGTTTAACTTTGAGTCATATCTTCGTTGGTTTTTCTTTAAATTAAAATGAATACATATTTCTGACATCAGCAAGGACTCGTACGTTTTCTTTTTGCTTTTCGTGTCCTTCGGGGGTGTATGCACGAGTATTTTGGCAAATTATGTAGGAAAAGATGCGTGGGATGAGCTTGAGTTTGGTGATCTAGTTTATTCTAAGAAACAACTTAAAATTCTACTGATGTCGTTAATGTTTTTGCTCTCAAAAGCTTGGATATGGGTATGGTATAGGTATGGGGAAATATGCTGTTGGTTTTCCTTTTTGCTGTCTACAAGAGAGCCTTTGGCTGAAATGTATAAAGTGAAGGCGCTCATTTGCAATTCCTTTTGCATAATGATGGTGGTATACAGAGGATTCCATCAGATATAGAAATCCTCAAGGATCGTTAAGGCTGATGTGTTTAGTTAAAGAATATCCTATATATACGGACTTTGTGTACGTGCTTTAAGAGACACATGACTTCTATTTTTCGTTAAACAGCGAAGAATTTTATTTGCAAAAGAAAAAACATTTTTTGGCTTAAACAAGAAAATCTCTAATTTTGATAGAGGCAATATTTTCTTTTCTTTCGTGTTTTGGGATATTCAAATTCAAAATCTTAGGTATCTTGCGGCCATAAAGATTAAGCTAAATAGAAACAGATACCCTTGGCTCTTAGCACATCACATTAGACTTAATTTAAAGATAAGAAATATACAAAATACAATATTGTGAATGACATTTGAAATAAAATACGAACAAAATATTGGAATGTAAAAAAGGGAAGATTTTGGATCCGTTTTTTTTGAAAGTGGCATAAGTTTCAAAAAAATCGAGTTAATGGCAATACTAAATAAAATTGAGCGGTATCTTTTTATTTTTGAAAATTTGTCTACTTAAAAAAAAGTGACTTATGCCACTTTCAAAATAAAGGCTCTAATATTGCTGATACGTAAAATCTTTTTTCTTTTTTTAAATTTTAAGATATTATTAAATTATGTTCGACTTTTTTTTTAAGATAGTTTACTGATAGGATGTTCGAATGGTAGATATGTGCATTCAAGAGGACACAAGGTCCACAGGTAAAACCAACCTCTGTCTATGAACTCCTACTCTCACCTCCACGTGGTGAACATCGGGTGCCTAGTACCGTAACTGGAGATTGGGTTCCAACCCCAGTGGAAAGTTGTTGGGGGCAGCAAACGAGAGAGGTGGGGAGAGGTGTTTCCACTAAGGCACCTCTCCTTATCCAGACGGCAGCGGAGGAATTCCCGAGATGGAATCAACGGTGGCGTCTACAGTTCCAGTAAGGTTGAACTACTTAGTGAACACCTTATAGGGCTTCTTCGACTTATTCGGAGCCCAGGCCTTTAAGGAGCGGTTTTATCCGGCTCCCCATCCTTGGAGTTATACTTAGGATCTGGCCTTCCAGGTTGGGGGTTGTGCGTCGGGGTGACTTCCTGGCCACGTAAAAGCTTTCAAAGTTGCGAAGCACCAACAAGCCTCGGATACGGACGGATTTACTGTTGACAACCAACGCAAACGAATAAAGGACAACGAACTTCGGATATGCACGTGGAATGTTAGGTCCCTTAACAGACCACGTGCGGCCGAAGAATTAGCGGAGGCCCTAGAACGATATAAAGCAGATATCACCGCCATCCAGGAAATACGATGGGATGGGCCGGCAAAAAGAGGATGAAAAACTGCGATATTTACTATGGTGACTGCTACCACGAAAACCAACAGCGCTTATTTGGATGCGGATTCGTCATTGGAGCCAGACTTAGGCAAGAAGTCTTGAGCTATAGGTGCATCAATGAGCGCTTCATGACCATACGCATCAAGGCTAAATTCGGCAACATTACCCTGATATGCGCGCACGCCCCCACAGAAGAGAAAGACGACAACACCAAAGATATGTTCTTCGAGCTCTTAGACAAAACATATGAGCAGTGCCCTAGCTACGATATTAAAATAGTCCTGGGCGATTTTAATGCCAAGCTAGGAAGGGAAGACATCTTTGGTGGAATAATCGGGAAAAACAGCCTGCACGACAACACTTCCGACAATGGATTCAGGCTCATAGATTTTGCTGCGGGGCGAAACGTCATGGTAGCCAGTACGCGTTTTCCACACCTCAACATCCACAAAGGAACTTCGACTTCTCCAGATCAATCTACCGTCAACCAGATTGACCATATTGCGATCGACGCCAGACACGCTTCCAGCATTATGGATGTACGAACTTTCCGAGGAGCTAACATCGACTCGGACCACTACCTCGTTGTAGCCAGGGTAGCACTTCGGATTTCCAGACCCAAGGCAAAACAGGGAGGTGCTGGGAGAAGATACAACGTCGAACGGCTACAATCGCCAGAGATCGCCAAATCCTTTTCCGACCGAGTGACAAGTAACCTCTCTCGAAGTTCTCTGCCGCCAACACAATGTATCGAAAACCAGTGGCAACATTGCCAAGATGCAATCAGAGAAGCCGCCTCTGATGTGCTGGGTTTCAAACAGCCACCAACAAGGAACCCCTGGTTTGATGAGGAATGTCGGCACGCAAATGCAGCCAAACAACAGGCACGCAAAGCGGCGCTGCATAAAAGGACGAGAGCTGCTCATGAGCTCTATGAGCAGAAGAGGCGAGAGGAACGCCGACTTTTCAGAAGGAAAAAGAGAGGGCAAGAGAAGCGTGCGGTCGAACATGTTGAGAGGTATAAAAGCAGGAATGAGGTTCGAAAGTTTTATGAACAGGTGAAACGAAATTCACAGGTACATAAACCTAGAACCGAAGGCTGCAAAGACGAAAGTGGAAACGTCATAGTAAAACCGCAGTCAATGCTGAGGATATGGAAGGACCACTTCTGCAGACTGTATAACGGCGACGAAGAACTGAATCCTGCTGTCAGGCAGGATGACCCATTCGATATAGACGACGAAAGCCAACAATCCCGTCCTCCCGACTTAGACGAAGTAAAGATTGCCATATCTAAGTTGAAGTCTAATAAAGCCGCTGGAGCAGATGGCTTGAATGCCAAGCTCTTGAAAGCAGCTGGAGATACGTTGGTTAGGATCATGCACCAACTTATCTGTAAGATATGGTCGGAAGAAAACATGCCCGATGAATGGAACCTCAGTATTGTTTGCCCGATCCTGAAAAAAGGAGACCCTCTAAACTGCACCAACTATAGAGGAATAAGTCTACTTAACATCGCCTATAAAATCTTCTCTGCCATAATATGTGAACGTCTAAAGCCCATCGTCAACAACCTGATAGGTCCTTATCAGTGTGGTTTTAGACCAGGAAAGTCCACAGTTGATCAAATATTCACATTACGGCAGATCCTGGAAAAACTCAAGAGCACCAAATCGACACCCACCATCTTTTCATCGATTTCAAGGCCGCATATGACAGCATCTACAGGGACGAGCTGTATAGAGCCATGTCTAGTTTTGGCATCCCTGCCAAACTCGTCCGTTTGTGCAGGATGACCATGGAGAATTCACGCTGCTCCATAAAGGTTGGAAACAACTTAACAGAACCTTTTGATGTCAAAAAAGGTTTTAGACAAGGTGATGCGCTGTCATGCGATTTTTTTAACATCGTGCTTGAAAGAATAGTGCCGAGCTCACACGTCAACACTAGAGGCACTATCTTTTAAAAGTCTGTCTAATTACTGGCATATGCTGATGACATTGACATAATCGGAAGAACTCAGCGTGATGTCAATGGGGCTTTTGTGAGTATTGAGGCAGAGGCGGCAAAAATGGGTTTAACGGTTAATGAGGGCAAAACAAAGTACATGCTGTCGTCTAGAAAGGACATACAACACCGACGTTTTGGTGAAAACGTCACAATCGACAGACGTAACTTTGAGGTAGTCAAGGACTTCGTCTACCTAGGCTCCGCTATAAACGCAGAAAACAACACCAGCGCTAAAATCAAACGCAGAATAACTCTTGCTAACCGCTGTTTCTTTGGACTAAGAAAGCAATTGAGTGGTAATGTCCTCTCTCGAGGGACCAAAGTGTTGCTATATAAGACCCTTATCATCCCCGTCCTGCTATACGGTGCAGAAGCATGGACCATGACAAAAGCGGATGAAAGCACCTTGGGTCGCTTCGAGAGAAAAGTTCTTCGTGTGATCTACGGTCCCGTATGCATCGAAGGGGAGTGGAGGAGAAGATGGAACGACGAACTGTACGGGCTGTACAGCGACGTAGACTTAGCAAGAAGAGTAAAAGTCCAACGACTAAGATGGCTGGGTCACGTAGAGCACATGGAAACCAATGCTCCGGCCCGGAAAGTCTTCGAATCCGCACCCACAGGACAGCGCAGTAGAGGAAGACCGCGGATCAGGTGGCGCGCACAAGTGGAAGGTGACCTCACCCAACTTGGAGCGCGAAACTGGAGACATCTAGCTAGGGACCGAGCTAGATGGAGAAGTTTGTTGGGTGAGGCCCTAGTTCACACAGGACTGTAGCGCCACCTTAAGTAAGTAAGTTTACTGATAGTGTATTGTAAAATTTGTATAAGACTCTAAAGCGGATAGTAGTGAGCGTGTGGTGCCCAATGAAAAAAGTTGCCTGTTAAAACATTAATGTTAAAAAGAGGCTGGGATGCGACCCACGCTGATAACTTTCCATTCCGTCTGTCGATTTGTTTTGCTTAAAAGTTTGTCTATATGTACTCGTATCAATTTTTACCAAATATTCGTACTATTTTTTGTAGATTTTATTTTTTATGAAAAAGCGGACTGTTGGATTTTTATATAAAAATTACTGAATATTGAAAACAATATTTTCTGTGAAATAAAATAAGTTTGAAGCCAATATTTTTAATTTTTGAAGAGATATTTGAGTCGAAAATCAATTTTTACCAACTTTTATACATTTTTTTTTAGGTTTTTTAGACTTTTCTCAAAATTTGTCCTAATGTTGAAAACAATATTTCTTACAACAAAAAATTTAGTAAGAAGCTATTATCTCCAAGCTTTTAAAAGATATTTGAGTCGAAAATCATTTTTTACCAACTTTTGTTAATTTTTTTTTCGGTTTTTAATTTTTTGTAAAAAAAACTGTCAATTCGATTTTTTCCAAACTTTAATTGAATGTTGACAACAAGATTTTTTGAAAGATAAAAGTAAATTAAAGCCAATATCTCAAAGTTTTAAAAAGATATTTGAGTCTAAAATCAATTTTTACCAACTTTTATACATTTTTTTTTTAGGTTTTATTTTTTGTAAAAAAAACTGTCAATTCGAGTCAATTCGATTTTTCTCAATATTTTTCAAAATTTTAAAAACAATAATTCTTATAAGATAAAATAAGCTTGAAGACTAAATTTCAAGTTTTTGAAAAGATATTTGAATCGATAATCAATTTTTACGAACTTTTAGTAATGTTTTTTTTAGATTCTTATTTTTTATAGAAAAAATTGTCAATTAGATGTTTCTCAAAATTTTATCAGATGTCAAAACAATTATTCTTCGTTGCACAAAATTGTTTTGGAGATGAAATCATATTTCAGTCGTAAAATTTTGGTTTGACACATTTTTTTTCAGTTTTTTCGATTTATAAAAAAACCGTTAAATGGATTTTTTTTCCAAAAAATATACTTCTTTGATATTACGTTACAATATATTATATAAAATTTAATTCAAGCCTCTAGCGTTTTTGGTTCGTAAGATATTTAGGGTTAACCAAAATGTTCACCCTTTTTTCAAACTGCTATGGTAAAAAAACCACCCACACAATTTTCTTGAGAATTCTTTCTGCATCTTTCTGCCTTATTATCTGTATAACAATATTTATTTGAAGTTGATATCTCTTCTGGTTCTTGGGCTATGGAGGACGAAAAAAACTTCGCGAACGTACGGACGCACGCACAGACATCTTTCTAAAAATCTTTTATTTCGACTCTAGGGACCTTGAAACGTCGAGAAATGTTTGACAAATCGGACCCATTACAATAACTTCCTATGGGAAGTTAATAAAAGTAAGAAATTCTATAAAATTAAAGTCTGATAGTTCTTAAATTTCTTATTTTCATGGAATGTTTGTATAAGTGTTTTTTGTTTCCTTAAACATTGTAGGTGTAGCTTTAGTTTCTGACACAAAAAAATCAACATTATATCATTTTGTATACACAATTCTGTTGTCCTTAAAATCCACACAAACAAAAAGAAAGAATATAAGAAATCCTTAAGCAAAATAACGTTAGCTAAACATGAATACATGAGAGTATATCCTTAATTCTATTTGGCATTCGAAACAGAAAAAAAAACACTTTTAGAAGAAAAGTTTTTCTTCCTCTAAAACGAACGAAAACATTCTCCTGTTGCTAATCCTAAGCTTCTGTGCAGGTGAAGGAATCCATCCATCATTCGAAAAAGAAACTTTTCCCCATTTAATGGTATTTTTTCCTTCACTCAAGTCTTTCATCATCCTTCTAAAGATAGACCGTCTTAAAGGTACATACCTACATTTCGAGCTGCCAATACGACAACTATAGGTATGAAGAGGGGGAGGAACAGATATAAAAATATTTTCGCTGTAGATATTTATTTATTTATTAAAGCCAAATAAGTTCTTTGCTTTGAAGAATTTATCCGATTACAAACAAAATTATTTCTCAATGTTTGTTCCTTTATTTAAAGATCCTCTGTGATAATATTTATTCTTAAGGTATTTTTAGTTTGAAACTGTCTAATATTTTGTGTTCTTAGGGATTTATGTAGGATTCACTGATTTCGTCTAGAACAAGCCTTCGAAGGAAGTCGTTATAAGTATGTAGTTGATATTTAATAAACTTCGTTTCACAAAAAGTCCAACGTTATAAAGGAACTTAAAGGTATGTAGCTACCTTTGGAAACCATTTACATTAAATGTTTACGTTCTCCTTTCAACACTTGGTGTGGCAATTAATTTCCTTATTTGTTTTCGAGGGATTCTTTACTATGTCAACACCATAAATCATATCGTCTGCTTTGGGGTCATTCTGAAGTGGAACGAACTTGGAGAAAAAGCAGTAAATTTTTTTGTGTTTTAATTAACATTCCACGAATGAAAATTTTATATAAATATAAAATTTTAGTTTACGTTTTTCTTTTGTTGTTTGTTTTGTTTATTATTTTTTGTTAGGAAAATCTAGGCGTAGTAGATGGAAGCAGAAAACCTTTTTGTCCGTCCTTTTAATGTGATTTGTACACGCTTTTTCTAACGGTCGTCCGTCGGTAGTCTTCGCATCGAATTAATGCCGAGATTGATATTTTTATAATACATAAGTATGTTATATAGGAAGACGGAAAAGCAAGTATGGAAATCCAATCGGTTATGATTAAAGAAAAGTAATTTTTCAGCATTTAGTATTGAAAGACACGCAAAAAAGATATTATGTATTATAATGGTTAACCAAATTTTGACCCTTATGTGTGCGTAAAAGGCGGTTAAAGAGGTTGTAAGCTAGATGATTTGATTAGGAAAGTATATTTGGAAAAATTCCTTTATATCAACACGATAGAATAAAGACTGTCCAAATTTAATAGGCAGGTTCTTAAACCCACCTACTTTTCACGGAATAAAGGGTGTCTCAAAATGAAGGTGATATTTGCACATGAAACCATTTTAGGTGGGTTTAGTAATTATTTAAACTTCTTATTCTCAATGAATATATAAAGAGTACTTCTTCAAATTATATAACGGCGATGACGATCCGAATGAGATGGAACCACTCAACCTAGGCGACGCAGATCAACGATTCCGCTTACCCGATCTTGACGAAGTGAAGATAGCTATATCTTAATTGAAGTCAAACAAAGCTGCTGGAGCTGACGACATCGCTGACGAAGCAGCAGGCGATGACTTGGAATGGAGCATGCACCAACTAATCTGCAAAATATGGTCGGAAGAAAGCATGCCCGATGAGTAGTGGATACATCAGAAAGGAGATCCTCTAAAGTGCGCCAACTACAGAGGCTTCAGTCTCCTTAACAGTGCGTATAAGATCCTCTCCTGCCGTATTATGTCAACGTCTGAAACCATTCGTCAACAACCTGATAGGTCCTTATCAGTGTGGCTTCAGACCAGGAAAGTCCACTATCGACCAAATATTCACACCGCGGCAGATCTTGGAAAAAACACAGGAACTTCAAATCGATACCCATCATCTCTTTATCGATTTTAAAGCCGCTTATGACAGAATCCATTTGAAAGAGCTCTACAGAGCAATGTCTAGTTTTGGCATCCCTATCAAACTTGTCCGATTGTGCAGAATGACGATGGAGAATGCACGCTGCTCTATCAAGGTCGGAAAAGATCTTACCGATTCATTTGATGTCAAAAAAGGTTTTAGACAAGGCGATGCACTGTCATGCGACTTCTTCAACATCGTTCTGAAAAGAATTGTGCAAAACTCAACCGTCAACACTAGAGGCACAATCTTCCAAAGGTCCCTCCAATTACTTGGATACACAGAGGATATTGACATAATTGGAAGATCAAAGCGTGATATCAGTGGATCATTTTTGAGCATTACGACGGAAGCGAAGAAGATGGGTTTTGTGGTCAATGAGGGCAAGACCAAGTATATGCAGTCATCAAAAAAGGACATTTAACGACGACGTCTTGGACAAAACGTCACATGGACAGCTTTAACTTTGAGATAGTTGACGACTTTGTTTACCTAGGCACCTCTATAAATTCAGACAACGACACCGGCTCTGAAATCAAACGAAGAATAAATCTTGCAAATTGCTGCTTCTTTGGACTAAGAAGACAAGCATCTAAAATCAACATCTATAAGACACTCTTCATTATCATTATTATTATTTATGGCGCTGAGGCCCAGACCCTGTCAAAGAAAGATGAGAAGGTCTTAGGATGCTTCGAGAGATGGAGAATGGAGGAGAAGATATAACGACGAACAGTACGTGCTGTACAGCTACACTGACCTAGTTAACAGAATTAAAGTCTAACGCTTCAGCCCTGAAGTCTTCGAATCCAATCCCGAGGAACGGCGCAGAAGAGGAAGACCGGGACTCAGATGGCGCACGCAAATGGGTTAAGACCTAAACCAGACTAGCTAGCGAGGTATCGAGCTGGCTGAAGACGCATGTTGGTTAAGGCCCAGGTCCAGCCCGAACTGTAGCGCCACAGTAAGTAAGTAAGTAAGTAAGAAATAGTCAAGGATTTTAGTGCAAATTTAACTTTGATTATTGTTTGTATTTGTTTGGTACCCTTAACAAGGACACAGTGCAAAAATTAGAAAAGTAAAAAGAGTTTGAAAGTATGTTTGCGTGCAGATTTTAATTAATTCATTAGTAGTAATGGTATAAAAAGATAAAATGCGATCAAGCTTAACATTCGCGTAGTACGGCTAAAAAACAAATCTCCTAACTTGACAGCCCCACCAAAGTTTTGTTATAATGGTAAATATTTCTGAAGGTTCTGATAGAATACTTACTTACTTATTAAGGTTCTTAGACCTATTTCTGTCGTAAAGTTCACCTTGCCTTCACTTCTCCAACGAGCAATAGTGTCCGATTTCTCGATATAATGTTGCTGCTATTTTAAACTCTTCGCCAGTTAGGTTGATTTCTTTTTCAACATTTTTCGCCAAGTACTTCTGGACCAGCCCACTTTTCTGTCCTTCTATGTGAGCAGCTTGGCCAGCGATACAACCATTGCCACTTTCGTCTTTGTATGAGTTCCTGACCCGTTGTCTTTTTAAACTCGACATTGCAGGTACGGTTTGGCTAGAAAATCTTCAAAATATATTGAAGACATCTACTAGCAGACGTTTGCAGCTTTTTTGAGACAGTATATGTGGCTTTCCAAGTGCTATATCTATAAAGCAGCACACTTTTTACATTGAAGCGGAACAGTTATAACATGTTCTTAAAGCTGTATCTTTTGAACAGCATTCCGAATGCAGAATTAGTTAAGAATTTACTATAACGCAATACACTTAAAAAACGGAAAAAAGGTGTAGCTAAAGTATTCAAGTGACGTCAATTAGCCAACGATATTATTCTCCTCGATGATTATATTTTTAATATCAAGACATTTGAGTAACTCACTGAAAAAAATAAAAATATTGTCGCCAACAGATTCAAAGTTTTAGAAATAGTCTTGGAGACAGAATAGAGCCTTGGGGCACCCCACCATTTATTATGAAGTTTTCAGACTTGAACCCACCCTGCTAAAGCAGAACTGCCGGCCATTGGGGAGTGTTGGAAACAAAAGATATTTCTATAGCTGATAATTAATAAGTGTCACGTTCTGCACGTTTTTGTTGGTGATAAGCGATGTACTGTGCGCAGCTTTGCGAGGTAGCGGAGGGATCCAATGGGCTTTGACATCCTACTTAAAGCACTTGGATAATGCGTTTGCTTACTCTCTCATAGGATCATGGATCTCCATGAAATGGAAACAATTGTGGAGAGAGAAGCAGAAGCTGTAGGGCTGAAAATTAATTCCGGCAAAACAAAAATGATCAGCCTCGCAACCCAACCATGGCTCTTAAATAAATATTTCCTCGCAACCAGTGGAAAAAGTGGAGGGCTTTAAGTACCTTGGAAGTATCGTCTCCATTGAAGGCGGGACCGAAAAAGACGTCATTTGCCGCATCAGTAAAGCCAAAGCGGCGTTTGATATGTTGTCGAAAATTTGGAGGAATAACTCTATCAGCTTAAAGACAAAGCAACGACTGTTTCACACAAATGTCGAACCTGTGCTTCTTAATGGGTTCAGCACTTGGAAGCTTACTTCAGGCATTACAAGAAAGCTGAAAACATTTGTGAATAGATGTCTTCGTAACACCCTAAGGATTTTCTTGCCAAACCGTATATCAAACGAGGTCCTTCAGGCAGGCCAGGAACCTATAGACTCTATAATACGAAGGTGTAAGTGGCAATGGATTTGACATACGCTTCGAAAAGTTAACGACTGCATTGCATCCCAAGCAATGAAGTGGAATCCGCTTAAACAAGAAGAAAGAAGAGCTGGATGACGAGAAGCAAATGGCGCAGGAGAGTCGAGGCGGAATCAGCGTCAATAGGCAAAACTTGGAGAGAGCTGAAACCGGAAACCGTACACGATGGCACGTAGGACTAGTAGAGGCCCTATGACCCAACGGACTTAACAAGTCTGAGGACCTAAGTAAGTAAGTGATAATTAATCAGCAACCTTGGAAAGAAGGGACGTAAATGCAATCAGTTGTTAGGAGGAGGATTCGCATTTTTTGGGTATGGCTTGGACAAATGCTTGTTACAATCTGCTCGAAACGAAACATGAAGAGTAGGGTAAATGATAAAGGTTACGCAGTGTTTTTTCAACGTCTTCAGAACAATATCGTGTATGCCATGCGGTCCAACATATATGTGTGTTTTGAGATCATTTAGGACTCTGGATACTGTGCGAGTGGGAAAGAAAATTTGGTCGTATAAAATCGTAGAAAAAACACTTCAAAAGAGAACAGAGTTGTAAATTTATAAATACAAATTTTATCACAGTCGTCAGCCGAATAGGTGAATGTACGAAAGGAAATCATTTACTACAAAATAGAAAGAGTCCTGGAGACAAGACAGAGCCCTGGGGTACACCAGCATTTATTTTGTGGATATTTAATAAGAATCGTTCAAAAAGGTAATTTTTATGAAATAAAGGAGAGATTCGTCAAAAGCGAGGGAACGCATTTTTGGTAAGATAGCCTCATGTTAAGCTCTATAAAACGCTTGATTTGATATTAATTTTAAATTCTGACTCTAATAGCGCAAGACTGCTTTAAAATATTGGCCTGTGTATTTCCCATGCTACTGAAACTGTGTAATAGATTTTTTTTATAATAACCGCACACTCAAAGGGATATATTACCCTTATTATGTAGACACAGTGTGAGCACTAGGAAAGGGAGAGAGGGGTTGAAAGGAGATGTCGGTGCACATTGGTTTTGAATTCCTGAATTTTGCAATAGCTGGGAAAGACAGAGTGTGGCAAGACATTCCACATTCGCATAGTACGGCTACGAATCTCTGTACTTGACAGTACGACCCAAGATGGGCTCGAGGGTATATTGATGAGCATTCCTATAGAACCCCGAGTATTACGGTTGAACTGTTTAAGGGGAGAAAAGCAGCTGAAAGCATTAAAATAACGGTAAAACAGGGTGAGACACGAAACATTTCAACGATGTTCAAGTGACGTAAATGATCTTATGATGGTAATATCACCAATCAATCTAAATGCTCTATGTTCAAT
Organism: Eupeodes corollae; assembly: GCF_945859685.1. Classification (NCBI taxonomy): domain Eukaryota; kingdom Metazoa; phylum Arthropoda; class Insecta; order Diptera; family Syrphidae; genus Eupeodes; species Eupeodes corollae. The sequence continues at coordinate 46,116,057 of NC_079149.1, forward strand.
ACTATCCAAGAGGCTTAAGTAAGTTGCAGGAGCGCCAGCCTAGATATGGAAGTTATGCTTTTCCTAAAGAGCTAACAAATGGAGTGTCACTCACAACGAGCGTAGGAACCGAGGAAGAGGGAGAATTTCTCATATTTTTTACAAATGACCAAAAATTTTTACTGCCTTTGGGACATTGCAGTATTTTTTGCCGTAATTTTTGGTCATGTAAAGATTTGTTCCTTCGAATATGCGCCTTGCAGGTCTTCCTGGCATGCTGGAACTTATTCCTCCATTGGCCTTAAAACAACGGAAACTTACCTTCTTTATCCTAATAACCTCTTTACAGCTCGCATCGACCCATGCGTTTTCCTTAGTTCTGATGCTTTTAAACTATTCGGGATAAAGTTTTCATTCCCAGGAGAATCAAACTTTTGATGATATCGGCGCAGGCGTCAACGTCACTATCGAGGAAGCATAGTGACCAGTTATAGATCCAGAAGTAATTATTGAGACTGTCCCAGTTGGCTTTCTCGTATTGCCAAACGGTTCTCCTAGGAGCTCTTTCTTTAACTGGAGAGTTTTTACACGAGAAATTTGCTGATATGACACAATGGTCAGATGTGCCTAGAGGAGATAGAACACTAAAAGTGTACTTACCAGGGTCAGAGGTAAGAAACAAGTCAAGAGCGTTTTCTGCTCGACCTACCACGTCCGATATTCGAGTGGGCTCGCTGACCAGCTGAGTTAGGTGGTTTAACTCAGCGAAGATCTCAGCACACACTCCTTCTGGTGTTGACTGACCCGAATGTTGAAGCCATGAAGAATTGTGTACATTGAAATCGCCCGTAACAACGATTTCAGTGAGAGGATAATACGAAACAATTCTTTGGATGGAATCAGACAAAGCATCAAGTTCACGAGAAGTTGACACTCCGTCTAGATTGGGATAAAGGCAGCAATAGTGAATGATTTGCTAATTCACGGAAAATTTAAACCACATATATCTTAATTTTATGACTTGAGTTTCGATAGCTACTCCTTGGATTTTCAAATGGAAACATGAAATTTAATAAATTAACACAATTTTATAAACACATTAAACAGAAATATGTATCATAAGAGTTGTGTTTGAAATTTAAACATCACAACTCATATCCTTTAACAATAAAATTTCAAGACTTTAGAAACTCAACAAAAGCTTGCTTTGTGTTATAATTTAATGCAATTATCCAAAATGATGCTTGTGCCTATTCCTGGTCCTGATGAATCCCTGAGAGAAAGTATCGAGGTATATGAAGTGCATCACTTTGACAAAAGGATTATTTATTTCTTCTTTGTTTTGTAACAGCTTGGGGTGGTAAATAATTTACTTCTGAGTTGTTAATGATTCTACTTGTGCAATATTGTCCCCAAAAGGATATTTATGCATACTTACGATATACAATTATTATTATTCGTGCACGAGTGAAGCCTTAAGGATTTTATTTTTGTTTTCTTTTTTTGTGTGTTTAAATAAGCGTTGAATAGGCTCAGGTTGCCAGTCCGGATGTCATTTTTGCCACGCAATATAATTAATTGCGCCATGAAAAATAGCCTTACTTTTCTCATTTAAAAGGTGTAATTATTCATAACCTGCCTGCAGAAGGACTGTAGTATATATAGTTGTTGTTGGTTGGAGCACGTTCGTTCGTTAAATATAAGTGTGCAATAAAATTCAACATGGGGATGAATGGAAGTAAGCCGGAAGGACATTTTATTTTTTATTTTTATTTTTTTTGTTTCTGTTAAGAAGCACTTGTAATCTGGCTAAGGCAGTAAGCTTTTGTAATTTCTCAAAAATTGTAACAAGAGGGTTGAAAACTTTGGATCTATATCAGAAACCTTAATTCTTTTTATTTCATGATTCTTAATCATGTTTTTTAAGAGGCAATTTAGTTCGTATAAAAGCTTAAAAATGTAATAAAATAAATATTGGTCTAAGGTGACGTGCAACTCTCAATCCTATCGCTTATTGTAGTCTCTTCACAATAGCACAATGATATTTCCAAAAATGTCTTAATTGAAATTTCAAACTTTTCCAAATTTTTGAAAACCTCCACAAAACTATTCAACTTAACTGAACAAAGTTCGGTTTACCATAAAAATGAATTGTTCTCGCACTCTACAACTTCCTATTTTTGCTTTAACCCAGGAAACCACAACATAGAGAATCGAACCAAACATTCGTGCTGTGGAAACTTTTACTAACATTTTTGGAGTTTGAAGTAAGCAATTTTATTACCCAATGGAATTTAATTACCGAAATTATCATACCAATTTAATTCCAAAGCGATGCCAATATGAGCTCATTGGAATGAGCAGTAAACGGTTAAGGATAATGATTACTATATCCTACCTATATGTATCTATCAGCATTAGCATTAAAGTCGAGTACTATAGGGATGTTAAATCCGTTATGCATTCAAAGTTGCTCATATTCATAGCCTCACATTATATATAAAATCATAATGCCATTGGAGGAGGAGACTTGAATGTAGGCGGAAATTATTCCCATCTCAAAAATACAACCCTTTTTTCTTTGTACTAAAAAAGGACCTCTTTTTAACCATAGAATAGAAACGGAAAAAGAAAATCCATTACAGTAACAGAGGAATTGAACTCGTTCTTTTTTTCTAAGTATGTCCTCGTTCCTAAAATGAAACATCAATTTTGCTATTTTGAACATTTGGATTGCTAAGAGTGTCGATTGGTTTCACACTTCTATATCCACAAGAGGGTTTGGGCTGGGTAGCTTGAAGACTATATTGTAAATTTTCCAGTGCGGAGAAAGTTCAACAAAAGGACGGAAGCACTTAAGGTTTTTAAAAACTCCACCTCAAACAATGTTTTTTTTTTTATTTTTCATTTTCTGTAAATTCTTTTCTCGTCTATTGCGTTACTCTAAAAGTTTAATGGAGTTCTTGGAAGTGTTAAACTTAAAAACATTTTAACCGTTGTTCACTTAGACAAAATAAAATACGAACAAAAAATCGAAAAACCATAAGAAGTCCTTAAAAATATATAAAAAGTTGGTTGTATTTTGAAGAAGTGTTGAGAAAGAAGCATATGTGGGTGGAATAACAGCGGTTATGGTAAGTGGCTGACTTTTAAGGTCTTCCCCGTTTTATAGTCGAGTTGATCGAAGCTGTGAGTTTAAAAATCATTGTTATATTGATGACGTATAGAATACTTAACTGATTGCGATAAATCTGGGCAATAAGGAATTTGAATAAAAAACATTGACAGAGGCAGACATTTTTATGTAAAGGTATTTGAGAAGGTAGGAATTAAGGTGTTTTGACTGATTCGAGATGACTGGCGATATTTTTTTAATTAAAAAAGTTTTTACTGCAAACATTTTGAAAAGAATAAAAAGTCAATTTATGGGAATATTCGGGAGTTTTAGGAAAATGTGAGATGATGATAAGTTTAAAAGCAGTTTTTTTATTAGTCGATTGTGTAATGGTATTTAGGAATTTAGATTAAAAGTTTAAAAAGAAAGACGCTATACTTCAGTTTAAAAAAAAACTCAGTGGATATATAAAAAAAGAGAATTTTTCTCAATATTTATGTTTTATTTTCTCACAGTTTTAAAAATTATCGTTAGCCTTAAATAAGAATACTTTAAAACCTTTAACACCACATGACTTAGATTGGAACTGCGTTTTTCGATTTCAATGGGACAGAGGCGAGAAAGGCTTAGTTCCGGTAGCCTTTAAATTCTAGGAAAGACAGAGTGTCATTCCACATTCGCGTAGTACGGCTAAAGAACGAATCTATCTATTTGACGGTACGGCCAAAGTTGGACTCGAGGGTATACTGATGAGCATTCCTAGAAGCGCGAGTATTACTGTTAAACTGTTTAAGGGGGGGAATGCAGCTGGTTATTTCACTAGAGCATAAACCGTTAAAATAACGGTAAAAAAGGGTGAGACAAGAAACCTTACGACGATGTTCAAGCGAAGTAAATGAACATATGATGATATTATCACCTATTAATTTAAATGCTCTACGGTCAATACTACCCAATAGACTTAAGTGAGTTGCAGGAGCACCAGCCTAGAGATGGGAGTTATTTTTGTACACATTTATTACATTCTCGATGTTAAATGTTCTCGCCCCTCCATGATTGGAAAGACCTTAAAATTAAGCGCGTTATAAGCAAGCTCCTCCAGCCTTCTTAATCTTATCTTCAGCCTTCTTTGAGAAGTACTTGGCCTTAACAATGATTGGTCGTTTTGGCAGATGACCGCGTCCCAATAATTTGTAGAAGCCGTATTGAACCAAGTCAATGACTGGAGCCTTTTCACTCTTCTAATTTGCGAGTTCAGCGTACTTATCGGCACCAAAAAGAGACCACAATTTATCCAGATTGATTGATGGGCAGAACTTGTGCTGTCTTCTCAAATGTAAGGTCCTCATACCAACTTTACCGAAGTAACCGGGATGGTATTTGTCGAAGTTGATGCGGTAATGGTGCATACCACCAGCGTTACCGCGACCTCCAGGATGCTTAAGGTGCTTACCGATACGACCATGTCCATGACTGATATGACCACGAAGCTTCCTGGTCTTCTTCCTCTTCTAAATCGACATTTTGCAGTTTTTTGAAAGGAGTTATGCTCAAGCTTTGGACGTATATAAGTCTTGTAAATAACAGCCAGATCAGAAAGTGTGAAACATTTCTTGTATCGCCTAAGGAAACCCAAACACCTTGCGGCATTTTTGAAGGCATCGCGTATGTGATCGTTCAACAAGAGGTGGTTGGTTACACTCATACCGAGAATATCGAGATGTTCAGTTTCCTCGATGCAAGTGCCATTTATGGATAATGGCAAGGGGGTTATACTTCGCTTTAACGGTTCAAGACAGCATTGCGTTTTCGAAGCATTAAATTCCACGCGGTTTCCTATTCCCCATTGTACAATGCTGTTTAGGTCGGAATTTAATGAGCTTATCATATTTTGTCGTTGAAGTTCCACATCCGAAGAAGAGGGATGGGAGTCTGAAAACGAATATAAAAAGCTAAAGGTACTATCGTCAGCGAAACAGTGTATTGGATTAGAAGTTGCAGACAGAAGATCATTAATAAAAATGAGAAATAGTGTTGGAGGTAGAACAGAGCCCTGAGGCACACCAGCATTTATTTTATGTACTTCAGATTTGAATCCATCTATTGAACCATCCAAAAGGTAATTACTAATCTAATAAAGCAGGGATTCACGATACCCGAAAGCACACATTTTCGATAAGAGATCCTGGTGCCAAACCCTAGTGCAATAATCTTACTTTCTCCAAAGCAATGTAAGGATTTGCTCTACTGTTCGGTGAGATGAACCATGAGATCACCAGTGGACCCATTGATTCGAAAGCCGTATTGACGATCATTAAGAAGCTTCCGTTCCTCAAGCTGTCCATGACCTTGGAATGCAGGGACGTAAGTGTAATTAGTCGTTAATTATAGGGTAAAAAAGATTCGCCTTTTTTGGGAATAGGCTGGACAAATGCCATCCGTTGGGAAGGAGACCTGAGCAGTAAGACAGATGAAAAAGCTTACGCAGTGGCTTTTCCAGCGTTGAAGAACACCTCTTCAGAACAATATCGGGAAACCATCTGGACCAGACGCTTTATGTGTGTTTAGATCTATAAGGACTCTTTCCACAGTATACGTGCGAAAAAAGATTGAATCACTTACTCGCACAAGTACAGGCGGAGTCATAATACTCACTGCCTAGCAAAGAGATTAGCTTTCTCTAAAGAGCTAACAAAAGGAGTGTGGATTTGGCATTCCACAAACGAAATCATAAGGTACGTATTTTGCATAAAGACTTAGGTACCGACACATCATATGAAAACCCGAAGCATGAGATAGGTTCAGGGCGTAATTTGTAAGATGATGAGGTTGGTGAAAGAGAGAGGGTTTGTCTGACGTTTTCTAAATTAGTTATAAATATAAATCTTTTCTAGAAGAAAGCGTGAGCTGTTAAAAAAGCTTATAAGAGACTTTGTGGCATTATTAAAGGGTCTGCAGATTAATACACTTTAAACGCTATTCCTAACGTAATAAGATTATATTATCAGAGCAAGGTACACCGCGGAGTGAAAAAAGACCAAACTTGGCTCTCTTATTCAAATAGAGGTCTAAAAAGGTGGTGCTTAGAAATTTCGTGATATAGAGGTTTGAGAATTCTATAGGCCAGCGTTTGAGGACACCAAGGGAAGAGTTGATAATAATATGATTCAAATGGGCCGCAAATAACTTCCATACCACGAATAGAATAGACAGGTTTAATGGTAACATTGTGCAGACTGTAAGCTCCGGGGGGAAGTTGTAATCGCTCTCGGGTCTCAGGTCTAAGTCAGGATAGAATCAGATGGTGTAGAAATGACCTTCATTATTTTCATATCATCAGCGTAAATAGAAACACTTGAATCAAAAATGACATTATTAAAATCATTAATAGTTAAGATAAATATGAGAGGACTAAGGTGGCTCCCTTAAGGAACTCTTACTATATTAAAAACGGGATCAGAGTTTTAGAATCTAGAAAATCAAGGGCTTTCAGTTTAAGACAAATTATTTGGTAACTGATTTTATCAAAGACTTTACTGAAATCTGTGGTGATAAGGTCTACTTAATTTCTTTTTCTCTAATTTGTTTAGTCGTAGTACCCGTGGCATGATGATAAGTGAGTAGAAATATCATACTAGGGGTCTTGGGTACAGCCGTTGTCATATAAAGTTATTTTCACGGGTACTGCTTCTTGCGAGGAATTAAAAGATCCTCCAAGATTAATTCCTTACATGACAAATGCTTTCTCAAATAAGCCGTTCAGTTTCGGCTTTAAACTGTAGGTCCCTTCCATAACCACCAATATCACTCTGCCTTTTAAGGCGTCAGACTATTGTGAAGAAAACTTAGATCTGCAATGATAATAGCGAGTCTGTAGTTCATAACATCGTTTATTGCTCCTTTTTTATGAACAGCTTAAATAAAAGAATCTTTCCAAACCTTATGGAAGATGACTTAAGAATTTAGCAAGATGGTGCTGAAGGATGTTCACATAGAGAGATAACACAGTTTTTTAATGCTTATAAATCTTAATTAGATTTAGGTAAGGGGTATGCCTTTTAAAAAAAAAAAAATTTAGTAGCGAAACAGTTCGTTGAGAACTGGGGCCTAGTGACTTACAGTTCTCAAATATTTCTGTGTTCGAGTAAAATGTTCAGTGATGAATGGGACCTACTAACAATAATTACTCTTTGAGTATTCGTCAATTCTTAGCAAGAGGCATTACCCGTGAATCCAAGACTTCTTACAGAACAGTCCCAAGCACTAACTATCAAGCAACGGGTACGGGTAAAGGATGTGCTTTTTAATTAATCAAAAATACTATGTTCAGGTTCTTGAAGATGACTACTATAAAATTGGATTAACAATAAGAAAAAAGTGTGTAATGATTTAGAGGTCGGCAGAAGTCGTATTCAATAACTATCATTATTAGGGAATGCCATCACATTTAAATTCAAAGTTAATAATTTGGAAGAAACGTCTGGGACAATTTGAAATCTTGAATTTGGTTGACGTATTGTATTTACTAAGAGACGAAAAGCGATATTGATCTTGTTTATAGTTTGGGTACTCCAGCATCGGATATGTTTTGTAAAGTTGTTTTAAACAATTTATGTGACATAATGAGGGCGAAAGTACGTTTTTACTTAAAACTTATGGTACTAATTCAACTAGATATTAAGAAAAAAAAGTACAGGCAAATTTTAGGGCGTTAATGGTCTTGAAAAAAGGAATTAAAACCAAAATTGTTTATAAGGTCATGAAACAAAGCGAAGTAAGTATTACGATCATTTTTGCTGGGATTTCCAATTAAAGGTTTGAAAAGTCCGCTATTTGATCACCTGTCACTTTCAAGCTATAGTCTTTTGACAAGTAAAAAATGGCTCTAGAAGTTTTGTACACAAAAGTTGAGCAACAAAACTGCAATAGCTAATATCGCCGTAGCCAATAAGTTCAACCCACATATAAAGCCACGATGATAGTGCTATAGGTTCTATACACAAAGCTGAAATCCACTAATAAATGGGGAAAGTTAATCAATTTACAAAAATAAAACAACTTTTTGTAGTCTTGGAGCACCTGCTAAGCTGGCAGATACCGCTTAAAAATGTAATGAAAAATCGTGTCCGTTGCTCAATAACAAATAAGAACATTGCGGTTGTATCCCGTAGTTTTGACAAAAAGCTTAGCGTTGGCAAATCCTTGTCGATGTCTGGAATGAGGAATTCAACAGTGTTGCTGAACTTTATCACGAATTCCATAGTTATCGGATATCGAACGTATTTATTGATAGTTTTTATTTGTACTTAAGAAGTTTCAATAGGTTTACCAGCGTCTACTTTCTTACATCAATGCATTTGATTTGAGTCGAAAGACTGCATTCCAATGACTCACGGACTTTAAAAATTTAAAAGACTGCATTCCAATGACTTACGGACTTTTAAAATTAAGTCATATTAAAAATGGACTTTTGAAAGACTTAAAAAAGTTAAACTTCTTCAATTGACTTTAAGTCATGACATTTAAAAAATTGGTTTTAACTTTCTTTTTACTGACTGCTGTTACTTAAAGACTATGGTGCTTATCACTCTTTCTAAACTAAATGATACAACATATCGAATATAAAACTCTTATAGTTATAATTTATATACTTTGCTCTTGAAGTCTTATAAAGTGTATTATCTATTAAAAACCATCGAATGTACCTGTTTCCCAGTCTTTATACTTTCTTACCTATTTGAAAGCTTGAGATACAATTTTAAGAGTAAGCTTATAACATATCATTTTCTTTGAACTTTTGATGAACTTAATCAATCCCCGATAAATATAGGTATATAAATAGCAATCTGTTGAACCATCAATAAAATGTTCATCAACAACAGCAGATCAAATTATTTGCTCCATTATACAAACGCCAGAACTCATTCGGGCGAATCCAATTCCGGAATTCAGAAATTCTGTCGACTCAATTTGAAAGGTTTATCGAAAAATTACAATCGGAAATTTTCCATTATGACAGAATAATAGATCACACTGTGTTTTGTGTGGTGGTGCGGAGCGGTGTCGACTCACTCATTCAGCTTGCCACAGAAAACATAGGTTTTACATAACCATCATCATCATCAACATCACCATCAACATGTAGCGCAGAGGCAGACAAGAGCTAGTAACAAATTAGATTTCTCGTTGCTGATACGTCAACCGCATGAATCTGCAGGAGAATGCACCGACTGGGACTAGGACTGCGACGACGACAACGACGATGACGGGTTGTCAGTATAGGTTGCCAAGGATATCCTCTGATGCCCTCTGCTGCCTGGTCTGCTAAACAAAAGCTTAACCAACCGAGTTACAAAGTTACAAACGAGAATTGGTTGCCATAAGAGACTCCGAAATGAGTTGCAAATACTTCGAGCTTCGAGATATACAGAAATACCCAAATATACTAACGTACCTATAGAGTATAGTTATACATATATTGGTCAAGTCTTTTTTTCCGAATGAAGTCAGTCAAGTGGACCTAATATTTCCACAACAAAAACGGGACGACTTTGTTGGAATAGAAAGTATGCGAATATTGGCCTTTCAATTCATAACAAAACAATTCGTTTGACCTCGAGATGGGTCATTCAGATCCAACCGAACCGAGTCATTCCCTCGAGGTAGGGCGTGACGCCATAAAGTCAAAGCAGTCAAAGCTATACAAGGAGTATAAACCAGGATATCGAATAAGGAATATTTATTCGTTTGATATTTCATTTTGGAAGCTAATTAAATTTGTCATCATTCCTGAAGAGCTAACTAAACGAAGACGAAGTTGTTGTATAGCCGAAGAAGTCACATCACGTTTAGCCAATTGCGTTATGAAGAGACAACAATCTTCCGCCCGCAGATGAAATCACGACATCTTTGGAAATTGCCTCATAAAATATTTACTTTCCACTTTCGGAAGACGAGGAGTCTATATAAAAGAATTTATCCTTCTGGCGTAGTCCTCATTGCCATCGTCATCGCCATCGTCATCATCGCCTTCTTAACACACACTCACACTCTCACAACACTCGTTTCGGGGTCGTAGTTGTTGTTTTGTTGTCGTCGTCGATGTAGACTCTAGACTATACAAAGCTATAAAAAGGAGGTTTCTCCAACGCCACCTGACATAAAGTATCTCTTGGGTGATTTCTAAAGACACACCATTGCTACACCTATACCTAACTACCTGGTGCCTGGTGGAAAGGTGTAATTTACGACCTTGTGGAATTCACGCTGACACGCAAGTTCGAGGTTCGAGATGGTTTAACTTTGGCCCCCAACAATATCTACACACCACCATCACCTACATTTATTTCTATCTGCCTCATCCTTCGCATTTCTGACACTCCTGGTTATTGCAACACTTTACTTATAGCAAAGGCAATGGCAACATCAACTTGGCCAAGGCGAATTATTGATTTCGTACTTCAAAGTAATGGCTGATAAATTCTATGTATAGGGGTGGATCCAATGGATGTGGAATTCCTCTTCTTCGACAATCGTCATTGAGAATAAATCTTGTCTTTACGACAAACTTTATACCTACCAACCTTGGAGTTATGAAAAAGCACAAGAAAGTTACTAAAATAAAAAGATTTGATAATGTGGACACTTTTTTTAGATTTTGGTATAAATTTATTGGGAGTGGGAGTGAGCAAGTCGAAGTGAAAGAAATCACCACCGCAGGTGTTTACGATATTTTAAGAATCTCAAGAATTTAAGTGTTTTTTTTAACACCTATCAAGCTGACATTAAAAAAGCTATTGGTCTGTTTGATTTTTTTGCTTCTTTTAGGTAACATATTCTTTTATTGAACTCTCAGTGAAATGCAACATAGAAAGAAGTCTCAGCGTTAAGTCTGACAACTTAACGCTGGTGCCTCTTAGAGTCATAGTTTATTTGTTAAGCCAAGTTTGGCATATAAGAAACTTCTAAAACATTGGTTAGAAAAACTAACTTTTGATAGTTTTTTAAACATGACATTACTTTTATATTGTGAATGAATGTTCCCTATTGTTCCAGATGAGGTTTTCGAAATATGCCTCTTACATTTTTTTAAATACAACCAAAAACGGTTATTTTCTAAGGCTAAGGTAAAACACAAGATTGTTCTTAAAAAAAAGTTGCGTTATGATTTTGTAAAGTTTAAATCTTTGTCTGCGGGAAACAGTTTTTTTAATAATTTAAGTATATTACTTATTTTATAAAAACTCATATATGTACGTAAGTCTTATGAGTCTTCATTTAAATGTATTTGAAGTTCTGAGGAACATTAAACTTAATGCCTTATGGTTTAAAGATATACGTTTTGGAGTTAATTTTAAGTATTGATTTTAAAACTGAATTAGGACTTTAAACAAAAGGTTTTTTGATTGGCGCGGGTAAATTTTGAGACCACGTGGCAGCCATTTTGTTTTCTTGACATCTGTCAAATCTTTTCTTTCTTATTCAGTTGCTTATGCCAAATCATCATGTCAAGTTACACAGCACGTTCAAATGATAAAACTGTATTATCAAAATGAGTGTTCGAAACGTTGCAGGCATTGAGCCAAATTACGGTAGACGTGGTGGCCCTTCACAGTGAACCCTTTAACGTTTGGTGGTCAAATTTGAGACGACGGATTCAGTAAACAATCATCCAACACCCTTAAGTTCAAGAAACGCAAGATCGGCAGTGAAGGGTACAGCAGAATCCAAGGCAGTCTATTCCTCAACGTGTACAAGAACCCGGCCTTTCGCAGACGTCAACTAGTCGAATTTTGCTTCGGTACACCAGTACAAGATCCAACTGACCCAGGAACTCAAAGTTCATGACCATAGACAACATCATTTGTTCACTGGCTGGACTTCGGACAAATCATTTGGGAGAGGACCACAATTTTGGCCGAAAAATTAGCTTTAGCGACGAGGTACATTTTTGGATTAATGACTGCGTTAACAAGCAAAATTGTATATGGGACGACACAAATCCACGAGAGGTTCAACAGATGATAATGTATCCTCAAAAAGTTGCCGTTTGGTCTGGATTTTGGGCCAGAAGCAGTTATTGGTTCGTACTTTTTTGAAAACGATGAGGCGGTCACGGTCAACAGCGAGCGTTACATAAAGATGATAACTAATTTCTTATGACCTAAATTGAACCGTAAGAACTTGGACGACATGTAATTAGATCAGGGCGGTGCTACGTGCCACACAAGAAACGCCACGATTGACATTCACAACAGCTACTTGGCCTCATTGAAAAACCCTATATCTAATTAAATTTTGAAAAGCTACCGTTTTCAACATGGTTTTTATACTTTTAACTTTTCTTAGGAAGTAATTGTATCGGTCCGATTTATCAAATTAAAAATGTTGACGTTTCTTGACGTTTCAAGGTCCCTGGAATCTATATCAAAGGTTTTAAGAGAAATTTTTTGCGTGAACGTTCATACGCATACAAAATACCCTTAGTCATAAAATATCTAGCTTAACCTAGGTGAAAAATAACTTGGGCTTTAAAATAAACTGTGTTATAAAATATCTTGAGACTAAAATTAACCGGGGTTACAAAATAATCTAAAAAATTAACAAGGTTAAAAAATAACCCGAGTAATAAAACACTCAGATTAAAAAAGGTCAAAAATAACCATTGGTTTCAAAATAACGTTAGTTAAAAAATAACTAAAGTTATTAAACAACAAGGATGACAAAATATCCATGGTTTTAAAATACCCTGTGTTATAAAATAACCTTTGTAATTGAATAACCTGTTAAAAATATTCCTCCGCTACAAAATAACTTTGGTCATAAACTACTCAGGGTTAAGTTTTGTAAAAGAGGACTTTAGTTTCAAACTGGTCTGGTTGAAAAAGAGATCTGATTAAAAAATGTAGGTTTTTAAATAATCAGGGTTAAGAGATAAATACATAAATAAATAACCTGGCCTAAAAAATAGCTTGGATTGTATAACAACCTGGGTTAAAAAATACTTCAGATATAATATAACATGGCTTAAGAAATTTTCTAGGTTAAAATAGAACCAGGGTTAAAAATTACTTGGAGTTGTTAGAAATTTGGTTTTATTCAGACCAGGAAAGTTCACTATCGACCAAATATTCACACTACCCCAGATCTTGGACAAAAACCCAGAAGCTACAAATCGATACCCAGCATCTCTTTATCGATATTAAAGCCGCGTATGACAGCATCTATAGGGAATAGCCCTTCAGAGCAATGACTAGTTTTGGCATCCCTGTCAAACTTATCCGTTTATTCAGAATGACGATGGAGAATCAACGCTGCTCTATCAAGGTTGGAAAAGATCTCACCGATGCATTTGATGTCAAAAAATGTTTTAGGCAAGGTGGAAAGAATTGTGCAAAACTCAACCGTCAACACTAGAGGCACAATCCTTCAAAGGTCTATCCAATTACTAGGATATGGAGATGATATTAGATATTGGAAGATCAAAGCCTAATATCAGTGAAGCATTTTTGAGCATTACGACTTAAGCGAAGAAGATGGGTTTAGTGGTCAATGAGGGCAAGACCAAGTATATACCGTCACAAAAAAAGGCCATTGAACGACGACATTTTGGACAAAACGTCACATGGAAAGCTTTAACTTTGAGGTAGTTGAGGACTTTGTCTACCTAGGCACCGCTATAAATTGAGACAACGACACCAGCGCTGAAATCAAACGAAGAATAATTCTTGCAAATCGCTACTTCTTTGGACTTAGAAGGTAATTGAACAGTAAAGTCCTCTCTCGAGCATCTAAAATCACCATCTATAAGACACTCATCATCCCGGTTCTCATTTATGGCGCTGAAGCCTAGACCCTGTCAAAGAAAGATGAGAGCGTCTTAGGATCCTTCGAGAGAAAAATTCTTCGGGTGATTATTTGGTCCCGTCTGCATAGATGGAGAATGGAGAAAAAGATATAACGACGAACTGTACGGCCGGTAAAGCGATAATGACCTATAGTTAACAAAATTAAAGTCCAACAGCTTAGATGGCTAGGTCATGTAGAGCGAATGGACATTAACGCTCCAGCCCAGAAGGTCTTCGAATCCAATCCCAAGGAACGGTTCGGTAGAGAAAGACATCGATTCAGGTGGCGCATGCAGGTGGGTGAAGACTGAAACTGGAGACAGCTAGCTAGGGACGGAGTTGGCTGGAGACACATGTTGGTTGACGTCCAGGTCCACCCCGGGATGTAGCGCCACCTTAAGTAATCAAGTAAGTTTAGTCAATAACTCCTTACATACAACGTTAAATTTTCCTGTGTTTTATATTGTTAGAAAATATTACATGACGAAGAAAAAACTTTTAAAAATAGATAAATGTAGTAAATCCTAATATCCTTTTTAAAACTACATTTTCTTGCTCTTTGAGGCAAAATGATGTTTTCATTAAACTTCCCGCTATATCTCTTCTTGCAAGACATGCGTTCTTTGATGTTCCTCAATCCTCTAATAAGGCTTGACACTTTGAACTTCAGCACAATCTGTATAGAGATTTTCCCAGGTAGCACTAAGGGGTATTAAAGTCTTACACTACGAACTGAGTAGAAAGAAACTGAACCCGGTATACAGCAAGGAAGTGCCTCAGGCCAACCTTGTAATTTTTCTCTAGAAGAGTTATTACAGTGGATATCAAAGCTTACATAGCCACCTTTGCTGATTATACTGCAATATTGATGCCAGATAATAAAAACTCTTCTAATAGGTTTATTGATTGAACTCAAAAATTTCGTATCAAACTAAACGAAAGAAAACTGTTAAATATAAACTCTACAAAGTTCCACAACAGAACGGGTATAACTTATTATACTGCAAATACCTTTAAAAGCTTTTAATGCAAAACTTGGAAAATTGGATGGATCATATCAAAAATAAAAGAGTAGAGCTAACTTATTTTTATAATATTCTCAAGGGGATAATAATACTACCCTTACTATGTAGACACAGTGTGAGCACTAGAAAAGGGAGAGATGGGTTGAAAGGAGGAGTAGGTGAACATTGGTTTTGAATTCCTGAATATTGGAAATGGCTGGGGAAGACAGAGTGTGGCAAGGCATTCCACATTCGCATAGTATGGTTTAAGAACGATTCTCTGTATTTAACAATACGGCCGAAGATGGAATCGAGGGTATACTGATGAGCATTCCTAGATGCGCGAGTATTGCGGTTGAACTGTTGAAGGGAAGGAATTCAGCTGGCTATTTTTCTAGAGCATAAACCATTAAAATAACGGTAAAAGAGGGTGAGACAAACAACATTTCTACAATGTTCAAGCGACGTAAGTGAGCTTATGATGGTATTATCTGCAATCAATCTTAATACTCTACGTTCAATACTGTCTAAGAGGCTTAAGTAAGTTGCAGGAGCACCAGCCCAGTAAAAAGTGAAAGCAAAATGTTGTGGTATAGCTCTGAACCTGAACTATCTTTCCAGAAAAAAAAGAATGTTATAAAACCAAGTACTAAAAACAGTTTATACATATGGCAACGACCTAAAGATTTTTAACTATAAACTTAACCTAAAGTGAATAACAAATAAAGAAAGAAAAATCATTTGTCGAGCTTTTTTCGTTTTTTTTTTCATTTTCCGATATTTCTTAAACCCTTAGATTTTTTGGAAAAAAAACCCAATTTGGTAATAATTGAGGTATGTATTGCAAACGAACATTAAGGGTAAGTTAAGCTTTTGGTGATTTTTCCGAAGAAGGTCATAAAAAGTACCTGTTTTTGTTATTCATATTAATAGGAACAAGATCTAAATTTACCTATTAACGTGTTTTGAATCAGATAAAAGGATACTCTGATTGAATAGGAGCTTGTACGAGTATTAATTTGAATGATTTAGTATGGGTAAAAGGTAAAGGTCTTACCAAGGAGAAAATATGCCAAATTCGAGCTTAATAGGATCTTGACAACCAGTCCGTTTTATAGCCAGCAAAAATAGAAAAAGTTCAAATTTTGTATACAACTACCTCAAGTACCCAGACAGGTATGGTAAAAACCACGAAGGAAGGGTCAAGAAAGCCACATCTTTTCAGATAGTGAGATCTGCTTTATATTCAATGCTTTGCATTAGTAAATTCACCGTAGGTGGAATCGACCTGGGCATACCGTCGCGTCGCCTAGCCTTTTCCAATGACAAAAAATTATTTGGACGGATTTTAGAAAGGAAGAGATCTATCTTGAAAAACAGCACAGAAAAGGGTCGGATTTTCAAAGCTCTTAAATTACGGCAATCACTTAAAAATCGATTCTGGAACGAGTTTTTCTGAATCATTTGGCAATAATGGACTTTCCAACAAGATATTGCACCAATACAAACCGCACTGAGCATAAAAGCCTGGAATAAGGGGCAAAATTTGAACTTATTATCATTGTCCCTAATACTCTTCTAACCTGAACATCATGGAAAACGTGAGGGCATGGCTTTTAAGAAAATTCTTCAAAGGAGAACGGTAATACCAAAAAACGGAAGAGATTATTAAAGCCATTAAACGGATCTGGGCCCGAATTTCACTCAATTATCTGACAGCACTCTATGAACTCATACACCACAAGTTACTTGAAGTAATTCAGAAATCAGGAGGCAGCACACATGACTAAAAATTATTTTAATCTATTCCATAAAACCAGCTTTTCCCCAAACTATGAGATTTTTGTTATTTTCTTTACTTTAAAGGTACTTACAGATAAATTTAGATCTTGTCCCTTTTCGAGCGACACAAAAAAACCCGGTACTTTTTTTAACCTTCTTCGGAAAACCCGCCAACTTAACTTAATCCAGTTTTTTGTTTGCAATATAAACTTAATACATACCCCACTCATTTCATATTTGGAAAGGGTTTCAGAAGTTTTAGCAAATAAAAAGCGAAAATAGCTTGTCACTACACACAGAAAAAAAATCGTGTAAAATCAAAAATAATAATAATGATTTAACATTTTTTTGCTATGATTTTGCTCTAATGGCGTTTCGTGTTGATTTAAAATGATTTTCTGTAAGACAAGCGTAAATTATTTTCGTTTTGAAATAACGTGATATCAGCTTAATTTGAAAAGATTATCGTATTGATATAACTCGTTGATTCCTGTTGAATCAAAATGACTACCATTTTAAAATAATACGCATATCCTCTTGAATCATATCGATTTTAAAATTGAAATAACGCGATGATCCCTGTTAAAACAAAATGATATTCACCTTAAAACAAAATCAGAATTCGAATTGAATGAACATGGCTCTCATGTCAAAATAACATGATAGTTCCTTTCAAAATAATTCCTTGTCGTATTAAAACAACTTGAATTTTCCTCGAAAAATCAATATGTTTTCATTTTAAAGTAAGATGAGAATTAACTTTGAATTAAAATGACGCTCATGTTAAATTAACATGAAGGGTTCTGATGAGTTGATGATCCTGTGAACAAACATACATACAAAAATACATAATGCATTATTTTTATGTTATAAATTATTCATTCTTTATTTTATTCTTTAAAAATATATTAAAATACATTAATTTCAAAAATATATTTGTATATAATATATATACATATATACATATTATTAGCAATCGAATCCGACAAACTTTCATCGGCAATCCCAAACTGCAAAGAAAGGAATATTATAGTTCTTATTAGATAACACTTTTTTTTAAACTCAAGAAGGATTTATTATTATGTACCTCAGTTTTCCTCCAGCTAAACAACTTCTCTCTGAAAGTTGCACGTAAAACAAAAAACTGCAAACTCTCATAGGTTATTTACGCCCCTGAGAAAAACAAAAGGGAGTATTAATTGAACGATGACGATAAAATATTTTGTATTGACATTAATAAAAAATAAATCTTAACCGATTATATTGTACTTATTGTAGGTATGTACTTACGTATTAAATAATAGTTTGCCTCCGGCAAGTTAAAGTTATCCAGCAGCTCGTCCAACTTTGTTTGACTTTGGTCCAACACTGGTACTGATGGCAAATTAAGAATAATATTTCCTTGGTACGTTACTGACTCACTTAACACAAAATCATTACTTTGTACATCGATTACAAATAATCTTTTAAACACTTCACTTTATTAAAACGAACTCTTCCGACCGAAAGCTGAAATGCGAATGCCACTGCCACCACACATGCAAGGTGTGGTCGAAAAAATAACGGACCTTTTTGTCTCGTTTGGCAAATCTTAATCAAAAATCAACACGATTTGATGCAGTAAGAACACTAATCCCTCTTACTTCAACACGATTCCTTTTTGTTTTAAAACGTTTAAATGTTGATTGGCTACTAAACAGTTTTTGAGCTGAGACGCGCAATCAAATAAACTCAAAGAAAAACAAAAATGCTAATGCAACCAGAGCAAAGGTGCTGAAATGATAACGGATCTTTTTCGTCTGTGGGCAAATTTCAGCGTATTTCAACTCGACTCCGTTTTATTTCCACACGATTTACTTTTTTTTAAAACGATTTCCTGTTGATTGAATACAAAAGCAACAATAATGCATCGTTTTGATTTTACATTTTCTGTTTTAATCCGATTATTAACACGATTCAATTTTATTTCAAGACGATTTAATTTTTTAATCTGATTTAAAGTTAATTTTAAACGAAATACTTTAAAATCAACACTAAATTAATAATAATGACAGTTCAAAAAGCATTCATGTTGAAATAATCACTAAAAATATCAATTTAAAACGAAACCATTTTAAATCTAAATGAAAAAAAAAGTTGATTTAAAAACTGTACACCATTGTAAAAACAATAATTTGTCGTGTTGATTTTACATTGGATTATTTTTCTGTGTGTATCCATATTCATGTGACACGAAGTGTAAGTCATCGAACTAGAGGTTTTTTTAAGCTTCTTCTAAATTGAATAACAAATAAAGTAAGAAAAATCACTTATCTACTTTTAGTGCGGTAAGAGTCCCAAAAAACACAGTACCACTTCTCACCGTCGTTGGTATTTTTATATTACCACAATTTAGAAGAAATATTGAAGTTCTTAACTGCAATTTTTAAACATAAAATAATGTTACTTACCCACTTCAGTTTTAAAAACATTTTCAATTGTATAATTTTTGACCATCTGACACCGAAAATGCACTTTTTCAAATCAATATTTGAAACTAATTCAACTAAACCAAAATTTAAATAAATTTACAAAAAAAAAAACACTTAAAACTTAACATCTCGATTTTTTTTATTAAACTAATTTAGCTTTTATACGCACTTATGATTTTCACTTTTTTTATTACTCATTTAAAAAAGACACCTTCATTTTTTTTTTCTCTTTGAGACGAACTTATTACTAAAAACCCACAAATTCAAATTTTCAAATTGAACCGCCAATTAACACTAGCAACCAACATTACACTACCGAACCGACCAACCTTCCGGCGGCGGAGGTGCATCCGCTGCACCGAGCTCCGTGATGAGTAAAAAGAAAATTGAATTGAAATGCAATTTACATTTTACCAAAAAAAAGCACTTAGCATTGGAATTAAGTCACATTTTTTTACATAAAAATAAACTTCACAACTTGATTAACATTTTGTTTGAATTTATTTTACCGCACATTGAAAATAAATACTTTAATTATTTATTTTTAATTTTTTAATTCGAGACGATCGCGAACACAAGAAATTTAAAAACTGCAACTGTACTCACCAAAGAGCAATGGTAAAGAAGATGTAGTAAATAATAAATTAATGGCCGCGTTCAGCATACTTTATTTTTGGGTTGAATTGAAATGCATGGATGAGAAGTATGTTCAACTAATACCCCGATTACAAGAGTGGATTGAGAAATCGAATAGAATCCTAATTCAGATTTCGATGTTGGTTAAATTGCTGTGTTTTATTAAAAGACGAATGAAAGATTGAATTCGAATGGAATCTTTGTTAATATATTAAACCTTTAGCTGTTGTTGTAGATGCGTTGAATGTTGTAAAGGGTAATTCATTTTCCGGATTTAAAAGCCTGGAATTCAGCATTTGTCAAGCTAAGTTGGTTAACTACTTTTTTTTTCAGTTGAAAGTCTGACATTTACGGAAATGCGCAACGCAAAAATATTGTTCAAAACACATATCGTACTTTAAGAGGAGATAATGGTCTACGCAAGTAATTGATAAAATTGTGAAGAAATATCAAGAGACTTGATTGGTTACAGATATTGTAAGGCTTGTGCAACATCGTTTCGATCATACCACTTGTAAGTGAAAATGTTACCGAAGACCCGAAAGTGTCAATTCCTCGTCGTTATCAGGAATTAGGACTGTCATACGGCACATTATGGCGTATTTTGCATTTGGATCTACAACTCAACAACACAAGCCAGCTGACCATTCACAACGTTGTCGTATATACGTACGTCTAATGGGAATAGAACAAATTTTTTTTCAGCTACAAAGCACATTTTGGTGGCTATGTTAATAAACAAAATTGTCGTATTTGAGGTTCTGAGAATCCTCAAGTAATTGAAGAGAAGCCATTACATAAACAAAAAGTCACTGTTTGGTGTGGTCTTTGGTCCAGGTGTTTGATTCGACCTTAGTTCTTCTAAAACAACGATGAAATGACTGTCACCGTTAATTCGGAGCGTTATGGTCATATGATAACCGACTATTTTATGCCTGTTATTGAAGAATACGGTTTCGAGAATATGTGGCTTTAGCAAGACGGTACCACATGCCACACAACTTGAGCGAATAGGTATGGCTTTGTTGTAAGAGACATTTCCTAGCTGCGTAATTTTTCGTTGTGGCCATATCAACTGGCCAGCAAGATAATGCAATTTGACACCCCTGGACTTTTTTTTGGGGGCTACGCGAAAGACCGTGTTGATGCAGTATGCAGATAAACCTTTAACTCTTGGACTGTTTGAAATCAACATTTCAATATATTATAAAAAGTGGTGGTTATTTAAGTCATGTAGTGTTTCACACATAATGTCAACGTGCAAAACTTATAATAAAAAAGAAATAGCATGAAAAAAAATATTTTATAAAATGTTTTACCTACGTTTACTGAAACCTTAAATTAGGAAAACCCTGCATACACCAATATTAAGAAAAAGAAAGTAACCTTCAGCTAATGTCACCATAACAACTAGAGTGACAGTTATGATAAGTGTTATACACAAAGATTAAATCGTAAGGACTTCCATTAAACATATATTTTTCAAGTTTACAAAATAAACAAAGTTTTAGTAAAAACAAAATGAAATTCCTTTGAAATTAAACAAAAGTGGTTGATAACGAGACATTTCGCCATTTAAAATGGTATTTTTTGTTTAATAACTTGAAACATTGAAAAGTATGCAATCAATAATTAAAGTTAAGGCTGCTTTTTTTAAATATTCGGAACGTCAAACTAATCGAGTGCGGTGTTTAATGTCAATTAAAGTTTTCTCAAATATATGTATGTATACAATTTTAAGTTTTAAATATGTACATTATATGTCTGTCAGTCAGTTTTGTACCACTCATTGGAATAACAATTTGGGTATGACACCACAATGAGTTAGTATAAAATTAAATTTAAGTCGTAAGATATTTGGGGTAAACGAAATTCTGTCCTCTTTTCCGTGAAATTTTACATGGTCAATTTTAATATTTGTATCTGTTTGTCACCGATTTCTCCACGAAGATTTTGAAAAATTGTTCTGGAGCTGTTGAATTGTATGTGTTTTTGGATTGCCTACTTTTAAAATTTTACGAGGAGACGATGACTTTGTTATTTAAGGTGGCGCTACAGTCCTGTGTGAACTAGGGCCTCACCCAACAAACTTCTACATCTAGCTCTGTCCTTAGCTAGATGTCTCCAGATTCGCGCTCCAAGTTGGGTGAGGTCACTTTCCACTTGTACGCGTCACCTGATCTGCGGTCATATGGCACATTAGCCTTTCTGGCTAAGTCTACGTCGCTGTACAGCCCGTACAGCTTGTCGTTCCATCTTCTCCTCCACTCCCCATCGATGCATACGGGACCGTAGAGCACGCGAAGAACTTTTCTCTCGAAACGTCCCTAGGTGCTTTCGTCCGCTTTTGTCATAGTCCATGCTTCTGCACCGTATAGCAGGACGGGGATGATAAGGGTCTTATATAGCAACACTTTGGTCCCTGGAGAGAGGACTTTACCACTCAATTGCTTTCTTAGTCCAAAGAAACATCGGTTAGCAAGAGTTATTCTGCGTTT
The DNA here is from genome assembly GCF_945859685.1 of Eupeodes corollae. Classification (NCBI taxonomy): domain Eukaryota; kingdom Metazoa; phylum Arthropoda; class Insecta; order Diptera; family Syrphidae; genus Eupeodes; species Eupeodes corollae. Next base: position 46,138,389 of record NC_079149.1, read on the forward strand.
GATCTCAGCGCTGGTGTTGTTTTCTGCGTTTACAGCGGAGCCTAGGTAGACGAAGTCGTTGACTACTTCAAAGTTACGTCTGTCGATGGTGACGTTTTGAACAAGACGTCGGTGTTGTATATCCTTTCTTGACGACAGCATGTACTTTGTTTTGCCCTCATTAACCGTTAAACCCATTTTTGCCGCCTCTGCCTCAATACTCACAAAAGCCCCATTGACATTACGCTGAGTTCTTCCGATTATGTCAATGTCATCAGCATATGCCAGTAATTGGACAGACTTTTGAAAGATAGTGCCTCTAGTGTTGACGTGTGAGCTCTGCACTATTCTTTCAAGCACGATGTTAAAAAAATCGCATGACAGCGCATCACCTTGTCTAAAACCTTTTATGACATCGAATGGTTCTGTTAAGTTGTTTCCAACCTTTATGGAGGAACGTGAATTCTCTATGGTCATCCTGCACAAACAGACGACAGCTCGTCCCTGTAAATGCTGTCATATGCGGCCTTGAAATCGATGAAAAGATGGTGGGTCTCGATTTGGTGTTCTTGGGTTTTTTCCAGGATCTGCCGTATTGTGAATATTTGATCAACTGTGGACTTTCCTGGTCTAAAACCACACTGATAAGGACCTATCAGGTTGTTGACGATGGGCTTTAGACGTTCGCATTTTACGGCAGGGAAGATTTTATAGGCGATGTTAAGTAAACTGATTCCTCTATAGTTGGTGCAGTTTAGAAGGTCTTCTTTTTTCAGGATCGGGCAAAAAAAATGCTGAGATTCCATTCATCGGAAGAGGAGACGATGAACTTGAATTTGTATTACCACTACGGGCTAGGACCGCAACATTTTTCAGTTGTTCTCAAGCGAAATTTATCAACTATGTTCACCGGCCAAGAAAGTGCTTTACTATGACTTTAGTTTTTTTTAGTTTTTTTTTTTCTTGCCAAATGTTAAAATGACATCTTAAAGTTTTTCTAAAGTTTCGAAATGCCTTTTTATAACTCTGTAAGCTAAACTAAAAAATTGGCCAGCAATTTGAGAATGAATAGGGTGCTTTATCAATCTGACTGCAAATATTCCAAAAATATTGGAAATATAAACTGCTTAAGTAAGAAGTTTTGACAGATGATCAAGTCAAAATTGTATATGAACAAGTTTTTATCGTAATTTAGTCTGGCGCAATTGGCTACAATGTCTTTATGGCTAATTCTATCCGTGCGCCAAACGTAAAAGAAATAATTTGTCCGTCTCGCAGTTATGTAGTATTTTTAATATCTCCCCAGTGGTAAAAACAATGGATTATATCATTTTTGAAACAAACTGTATTACAGTTAATATGTGATAAACATCGGCCCAATGTACAGCTCTAAAGAAATTGAGGTAAAATCTAGAAGAGACTAGAAATGAATTTCTGTCTCAAATTATTTGTGATTGAATTTTTTTTTATTTTCATTCGGGTTTGAAAAAACCACAACTACTTAAGCTTTCCTCGACCATAGGAAGATTTATTGCAGAAAGTAACAGTTAATTTTTCAAACAACTGTTAAGTTGTCAAAAATGTAGTAGACATACAATTTTTGATTTTTTTGAGGTCAAGTACGTACTACTTTAATTTTTTGCTGGGACATTAGTGATCTGCAATGAAATGTTCTATTCCAGTTAAAGTCTATAGACCATTTATAGGCTTTACTTACCACTACCGTGCAATGTTTTAGTGATTTTTTTTACAATAAAACAACAAATTTAAAATTTAAACATTTATTTTATATTTATATTTTATTATTTTCTTATCAAAAATGATGTTTTTTTATTTTTCTTAAATACTTGTACGCGTTGTGACAATTCCTATACAAATTATTACCTTCACTTATAAATTACAATAAAATTAAAATAATGAATATATAATGTGTATAACTGCGATATGGATTCTTTCTTCATATTAAATCAACTTTACTGTTAAGATTACTTTAAGAACAAAAACCCTTAGTTTCGTTATATTTTATTATTTTACAACCATATCCTTTGTAGATATGTTTCTATTTTTATTTATTTATTTTGATAATGCTCGATTCTTGTGCGATATGAGTTTAACAATGATAAAAAATATTGGAAGCATTCTTATTTCGTTTGATTTGGTTTTTTAAAATAAATCGAAATTCATCTTAAATCTAAAACATTAATTACAAGGACCTATATAACGGTTTACTAAATGACATACACAAATACACTATATATCTATTTTGTAATTTTTATTTGTACATTACATATTTTAAATAATAATAATAAAAAAATAAAAGTCCAACTTAAATCACTAAATTTAACAGTTTTGTGTTTTTAAACAATTTTAAATTATTTTTATTTTTAATGCTTAGAAAATATTTACAAGAAAAACCAAAATGATATGATGACTACTTTTTTTTTTTTTCTAAACGGAATTTATTGGATCGCAGGGTTTTTGAAAAAGTTTCAGAATTCCCTTGAAACACCCTGTGCGACATGAACAGGGTTGCTCAAGAGGTATTTCATCCGATACAGACATAGGTTGTCATGATATGATGCAGTTTTTGTTGTCAACGTCACTCGTTGAATTCTGTTTACGCTTGCGTTCATATGCGATCGCATCATTCGGCACATACGATACTCGAACTCCGCCATAGTGCTTCCGGGCAGGAATTCTATAGACATATTCGTCCAAACTCGACGAACTGGAGGAACAAGTTGAACAAACGCTCGAGGCATCAGTTGCATTCTCATAGACCGGCCGTTCGTGCTTTGGCTGGGCGTTGTGATGAGTAAGGTTCTTTTGATTTATCTGCATTTCAGAAGAACTCCGGTTTTGGTTCCTTCGGCGTCTGCGTCGACGGGAAGTGGAGTTGTCAGTGTAGCTCTTGGAACGGGACATGGTGTCGTGTCCGCTATGGAATCGCACTTCTTTGGCAAGGTTGTGTGAATGTTGGTGATGGTTGTGGTGATGGGGGTGGTAGTTATTTTCGTCATCGCCTTCATCGTCGTCGTCGTTATCTCCAGGACTCCCACGGGGATCGTGTGGAATTTCGTTGTTGGCATTTTCGTTGTCGACATCTTCGTTGTCATTTTGTGTAAGCTCCTGAGTGCTCTGCGTCAGCTCAGAGGCACTGGGAGAGTTGATGATTATCTTATCTATACTTTGGTAGCTGTGGGAGTCTTCTGCCTTTGAAAGCAACAATTCGGGAAGGGATGAGGTTAGGTTTTGATCGGGAAAATCAGTTCGTTCACTTGATCGCAAATTATCCAGACTCACTCCTAACTCGGATAGATCGATGGGTTCTCTCCGGTGATCTTTGAGTGGAGAATCATGGTCGAGGACTGCTTTTTCCATGTTCCGTTCGAGTATCAGTCTATCGAGATTCCTATTAACGGAGTCTTTTTGGTTTGCGTTGGATCGTTTGCATGCTCGAGGAGACTTTGCTCCTTGTCCTTCAGTATGCGATGAAGAGCGTTTCGTCAGTCTGGGTCCTGGACCAGAACTGTCCGAGGGCGTTGGTGGCTCACCTTTACTACACGCAATTGAACAGTAAATTGTTCCTCTTCGCGGCAAAAAAGGCCTTCCAAGCAGCGAGCAGCGACACGTACAACACGAGAAACACTGGTCCGTAGCATGCCAGTGCTGGCCATCGTGACTCATTTGACCCTGATCCACTCCAATAACTTCCCCACAATAATCGCAGTACTCCGCAAACATGGTGTCGAAACAGGTCAAACAGAAAGGTTTCCCATCACGCATTATGTAACGCTGCCCCCCAAGCTGGTGGTCACATTCGAAGCAGGCAAAATGCTTCATATGCCATGTGTTTCCTTCAGCTTCAGTGCATTCATCGGAGAAGATAATCTAAAAAGAAGAGGATACATTATTTGCATATTTTTAGGCTAAAAAGGTATGAAGTTAAGGGTCTTATGCATATTTCGCAAGTAACCAACATCAACTTTGACACTCACCTCATCACAAGCTGAACATCGTGGTTTCATGGTTTCAGCATGATGTCTGCCACAAAATAAGCTTCCATCCTTATAGAAATATATCAAATCCACAAGGATTTCCTTGCATACCGAACACACAAAGCATCCTGGATGCCAACAAACATTTGCTCCGAGCCTCTGGGCAAATACAACAATATCACCGGGTGAGAGTTGGTCTTCACACTGTAAAATAAAAACAAACAGAAAAAATCCACTTTATAAAATCATTTAAAAAACAGAAGAAAAAATAAGTCCTTAAAAATAAAGCCCCAAAGGAATATCAGCACAGTCCCCAAGCTCGTTAACTGTGCCAGAATCATAAAACCATTCAAAATTAAGCTAAAGGTTATTTTCTATGCGGCAATGAATGAGTTATGTATTCAAGAGTTTTTCTGCTCTCACAGAAGTGCAATTCTCCTTAACCTAGATGATATTTTGTTTGTCCTTTATTTAAACTCACAACTTGAAAAAATCCAGTGAGAAAGTGAATAATGGCTAATAGCTGCTAATTAACAAAACCTATACAGAAAAGTTCGCAGAGTTAACAAACAAAAGTTAATTGAGTCTCTAGCCCCCACGAGTCTCAACTTTGCTTTGTAGAATATAAGGAATGGGTGCGATTACCCTTAACCTGCGAATAGCTTCATTATTGAATGACCTCTTACCTTGGTTAGAGAGAGGTTTTCGCAATATATATGAAAACCTAAATAGCCTCAAAGATTTCCAGACTATTTAACCTAAGTCATTTAGGCTGTAGGCACACTAAACTTAACTATACTCTTACATCTTTCTATCTAAATGAACCCTATACCCGCCTTACGAAAGTAATTTACTCCTTAAACTTTAATAGAGGCCGAGACTGAGACCAACCAACGACACGAGGGTTTGAATGGCAAACTACTTAGTGTTTTCTTTACTCATCCTTTTCCTTTTGTTTAAGTTTAGTCCTTTTTCCCTTTATGTGCTGAAGCTGATGGTGGCTCGTGTAATACGCTGCAGGGATGTGCATGTAAATAAAAAATGACTATACGGGATCGAAGGAAAAAGCTTTGGGATGAAAGGCGGAAACCGCTTTCGAGGCTTCCGTATCCGCTATTAACTTTTTCTCAGGGAAAACGATTTTATTTCGTGATAAGACAAAAAAAAAGAAGAAGAAGAATTGTTTTTATGTGATGCAGAGGTTTAAGGGAAGAACAAAGCTGTAAAGGATTTCTTTTTTGAATACCTACACATAAAGAGCTGGGAGAGTTGTTCTTAAACAAAAGGAAGTTAAAGTAAATGTTTTGCTATTAAGTTGATTTCATTTTAAATCGTTTTTTTTTTTTTCTGGAAGTTGAATTTATGCGGTGTATATCCCCGATAAAGCACGCTTGATAAGTCATTGATTAGGGTTTTAAAATTGAGGTTAAATAGACGTTGAACATTACTTTTCTTAACGCTGATGAAATTGAGAGAAAATATTTTAGAGAAATTACAGTTTTAGGTCGAAAAATCAATGAAACCAATTTAGGTCATTGAAAAAATCTTATATAAATTGTATGCGATAAATATTTTTTGTCCAAGAAATTTGAGAGAAAGGAGTTATTTTTTCTTCAAAATAGTTTTGCATTAAAATTTTTGTCGGTGAATTTCCAAAGCATGGATATCTACTTATCTATTTATAAGAAAGTGTTAAGCGAAAAACAATAATTACGTTGAAGTTGAAACGTTTCCTGCAATGTATTCAAATAAATTGACATTTTGAACGGTCAATAGAATACGTTCACCTGTATTCCTTGAGAAAATATAAACAAAAATAATTCTTTTTAAATCTAGCCATTTTTGTATTCATTAAGTAATGAGTCGAGCCTCCTCCATTTAGTATTACCTTAAAAATTCTGTTTGGTATGAAATCTTACATTTTTTAAAATAATTTAAAGAAATTTAGTGATTTTGTGTCTTCAAATTGTTGCCCAGACTTGTAGACTTCACAGACGAACCATCCCCAAACATTCTCAATAATATTTTGGTCTGGTGAGTATGGAGGTCAAGTCAAAAATCCAACATTTTATTGGTTTATCCATCAGGCTTTTACAACTCTGGCGGTATGAATGGGGCGTTATCCTGCGGAAAAGTCCATTTAAGGGGTCCAAACATTTCACTGAATTTCGGAAAAGCTCTTTCAAGAATGCTTTTATATGAATTTGAAGTCATTCGTCATGATGGAAATTCCAGCTCAAAAGTTCTAAAATACGATATTGCAGCATTCTTTTTGTAGATCATGGTAATAATAATTAAATCCGTCCGGGTCATCGAAATTAAATTTTTTTTGCATCCGTGAACACGTAAAACTGCCACTCCTTTCTCCATGACATGTGGCACCTACAGAATTCAAGCTGCTTTTCCTTTCTTTGTGGGTTAGGTGCAGCCTTCTTCTTCAGTTTCATGCACTACATGTTTAGGGCACTCCTAATCACTCTCTTAACCGTGAAAATGCTTGTTTTTGTTCCAGATGATGTCTTTATTTGAGGAGCTGATTGACAAGAACAACATGCCAGTCGAGCAATCAATCTCCTTTCAGAAGGTGACGTAACTTTTGGGCGTCCTTTCATATTCTTTTCATAATTTTCTTTATTTTTCAAAAAATTGATCACAACATTTTGCGATCTTCTAATTTTTTTTGCAATTAAACGCGCAATTAAACTCTACGTACAGTTTCATTTTAATTTTTTCTTCCATATTAAGGCACTGTGCTCGTGCCATTTTTTCTTAAAATTGTATTTTGAATAATTTAACTTCACTTTGTAAAAATTTTATGCACTGATCTTTACAAATTCTGAACCAGAACTAACTAACTTTAAAGCAGATGAACCTATTCTATTGACCGATGGGAAATGTTTTTTTTTTTAATTGCAGTTCATTGTGTGCTTGCAATTTACTGTTAGGACATATTTTTATTCGTCTCTTTCTTGTAAATAGATCGATTATGAGACAGGATTTCAGAATACAAAAGAAAAAAGCTTTTCGCAAAGCTCTATTCTGGATAAAAAAGCCTTTTCCCTTGTAAAAGCTGTGCACCTATTCTATTGTCAGGCAGTGTATAATAAAATAATGCAAATTTTGACAACACTGTCTGATTATCAACTTAAGGCACTATGCCCTGAAAAAATTATTACATTTTCGAGAATTTTTTAGCAGGAAATAATAAGGTGTATTCTCAGCTATATTTTAAGATTTTTTTTTTCAAAAATAGCGATGTGCCTTCGAAAGTGCCCATAAAAAAGTTCAAAAACTACTGACATAATTCCCGCCAACCCAAAATACTACAAACTAACAAAATGGTGGCGTAGTTTTGAAAAAAAGTAGTTTTTGAGGTCGTTTTTTAACGCAATTCAAACCATTGTATAGTAAATATACTTAAGAATACTTAGTTTCAATTCGAAGTCGATCATTCAATTTTTCGTTGAGTTATGATGCCAGCAACTTTGAAAAATGTTGTGTCAAGAAAAAAGGGTTTAAAGAGTCGTCGATTTTTGCTAGATTAATATTGTTTTTACCATACGATTTGCTAATCTGTTATGACCAATACATCCATCATTTTTAGAATATACTATATGAATTATCGGTAAATATTGAAACTGCTAGGAAATCGTTTTCATCCCGCTGCTGCCGATCTGGAGCTCTTTAGAATGTTGCAATTTAAAAATTATCCAAGTTGCAAGTTGCAGTTGAAAGTATAAACTATCAAATTTATAACGCGGATAATGGATATAGCTTTTTTTTTAAGAACTACTTTAAAGATCAAGGGAAAGTTAGATTATTTTACTTGATATTTCTAAAGCAGTTTAGCATCAAATTTGCTTATCGAAAATGTGTGCAATTGGTTACACAGAAACTCTGCATTATTGGAGCTGAAATAAAATTTCATACCAGTATTTTTGCACGTTTTCAAATCCGATATTAAAAACAAAGCGCTGGTATTTCACATGGTTCCGTTTTGTCTTTGAAACACTTTTTAATATTCATAGTTACATTCGTTTCTAGATTTACGCTCTTCTTAAGCGGGAATAAAAGTTAATCAGCGGCGTTCAATGAGGAATGTTTAACCTACATTAAATGATAACACTTTTAGTTAAAACATTACTCTACACTCAATGTCTCTTTCCACGAGTGATACTTGAACAGGGAAAACTTATCATTTACATGGTGTAATAATTTATTTATCACATATCACCATTAATGGAATGAACACATATTCGACGTTGCAAAAAAATGCTGATAAGTTTTCTACTTTTCTACTTTTGTAACACATAAGAGACTAATTAACCCATAACATGAGTACAATTATATTAGTTGCCTCTATTCTTAACAAAAAAAAATTGTTGCGATCCCTTATCAAAAATTCTGCTGTGTAATCACGGAAATCTTCATTATAGTATTGAAATTCTTTTGCTACCAAACATCAAGAATGCTGTATTCAAACTTTAAAACTGTGAAAGGTAGTAATAAACTGTTAATTGCGTACAGTATGTTGATATATTTTAAAAGTCGCTTTTGAAAAATATTTCCTGTATTTTAAAATTTAAAAATGTATCTACAAAATTTAATTATAAAAGCCTCAATTTTTTTTTAAATTTAGATATACAAAATTGTTAGAGCGTTTTTTTAAAATTATTTTTTATTTAATTTGAGTTTTGACGTAGTTATTTAGAGCTTATAAATATGATTTCACTTTCGTAAGAAAATAGTGACCAATTTTCGAGTTCTCGAATTTCGAAAAAAATGTTTAAAACTTTTTTTTTAATCAAAAATAAAAACTGACATTTTTAAACTCCAAATTTTGTTTTAACAAACCAAAAATAATAGAAATCGGTTGACTAATTTTTGAGAGAACTTGAGAACAAAAAAAACGTGGAGGCGCACCCTTTTTGAAAGAAGCCAAATTAAGACAACATTTTTAGAGAAAAAACAAAACGTTTTTAAGAAAATTGAAAAAATTAAAAAAAGGCCTAACTCGAATCGGCTTATAACCGTAACTTCCAAATTTGAAGTCAATCAACGCAGTGATTTGTGCTGTAGGGGTGTGGACAGACTCATTATAAAAACGGACGGAATCGGGTTACCCATTTTCGGCTTTATCAATATCGTAATGTCATGTCTGATTAAAATTTCGAGTTAAATATTTTTACGAAAGCAAAACTATATATCGCAAGAAAACAAAGTATCATGACAGCTTACAGTGTCGTAATAATATTTCAATCGGTATGAAAGTTCTTATAATTCTACCATCACTCTCAAAAACATCTTAGTTTTTAATCAACATTTGTAATACAAAAATAAGATTAATATTGCGACCATATTTCGAGTTTTCAACCATATCTTAGACATTCTCTAAACATGTTTCAGAAAATCAACTACCCAACCACTTTTCAATTGATAAATGACACTCATTCCATTATTAAATAAATATCAACCTGAACAACCTATCAACCTTTTCCAACAATAAAAAAATGAGATTTCATTAGAAGATGACACTAATGACTCGAATTATTAGTGTGTTCAAAATTGCAAAGTATTTATCTCAATAGCTTTTATCGTCTACAAAAGGACAAACAATTGAATGAAAAAACGAACTCACTTCCCCTAATTTCAATAAACAATCGATTTAAAATAGAAGGTCCTGCAATCTCCACTCAACTATCCTTTTAACCTGGTTAAAATAGCATCGACACTTTGTTCTAACCAAAATCACCAGACCCTCCTTCATACCCTTCTACCAGGGTATCTGCGCAGCGCACAACACAAAATTTCTGCACGTTTTCTTGTTTCCATTTTCAATCCCCAAAATTCGGCCGAATTATTAATGAGACTCGTTATCGTGCCTTTCGGTACATAAAGTTTTGGTTCCCAAAAATGAGAATACAAAAAATCTTTTGGTACACACCCTTGGCCCGATGACATTGCTAAAGGGCTACTTAATCCCACCTTCAGGGACTTGTGTGTTTTTCTTTTCTTTTTTTTTTGTTCATTTTCTTCTTTTTCTTCTTCTTATACTTTTGTCATTGCGTTCTCTTCATTTTCTTTATGGATTCTTCATCAGTTGATTCGTGGGTAAAAACCATTCTTATCTTCATTGTTCCAAATGACAGCGTCTTCACTTCAATTCACATGAGTGCACAATATTTTTTGAAGAATGAAAGAAAGAAAAATGTATTTAACAAGGCGATCGATTGTTGTTATTGTTGTTATTGTTGCTCGTTGGTCGCTGTCCCTTTTTTCCTTTGAATTCTTCGATTTTTATTGCTCATTCCTAAGAAGATAATTTAGTCTTAAAAAAAAAGCAGTTTCGAAGTTCCAACCAAAACAGTTAAGGGCAGAGATTTTGGTGTAATGAAGAAAACGAATAAAAACTGAATACCACTGGGTGCTTATTTGAATTCTTAAGAAAAAGTTAATAGTTTTCAAATTAAAATATGTAAGTACCAGTGGACGTTGAAAAAACTCTCACACCGTAAACACAATTTAAAATGGATATACATACACTCTTTTGGACCTTTAAAATTCAATTTAATGATAACATTCATTGTACTCAATTGAAACTTTTACTTAATTTTTCAACCAGCAATCATTTGACTCAAAAACATGAAATCACTTTTCTTTCAAATCATTTGAATGCAATCTATTGATTGCAATTACTTGAGTCTTCATGCATTCGCTTGCATTCTTTTGAAGGCATTACATTGTTTTGCATTGTTACCCTTTTTCGTGATATCGAATGATGTATGATTTTACAATTCTCAGATAAAGTCTCAAAGTGAATTCAACATATGTAATCTTTAAATTGAAACCATTAAGATTAAATTCCCAAAGATTGCAATCTTTAAAAAGCCTGTTATGAAACAAAGCTACCTTAACAATCAATAACGACAAGTTGTACGGGCTGTACAGTGACGTAAATTTAGCCAGAAGTTTTAAAAACCAGCGACTAAGATGGCTGGGTCACGTAGAGCGCATGGAAAACAATGCTCCGACCCATAAAGTAGAACCCAGCCGATTTATTTTGCGTGATTGAGCTTTCCAAGTATCGAAGCCATGTGGCCTTTGACAAGCACACAATTTTCATAATTGGTCTATCAAAATGCTGGATGGAGATCCGAATTTTGCTTAAAAACTAATTCTGTGTTTATTGTTTGGCTGGCCTAGGGTTTTCGAAAAATCCATTTCTTCTTCGAAAAATCCATTTCTTCAAATGTCAATGGTCTATTAAAGCATCTTACACAATAGCTAAGAACTACGAACTGCGAACTGGGGATGTTCGCAAATTTTGACTTTTCTTTCACATGGACTTTATTTCGATTCGGAGACAGCGACGAATCGTCAATTTTTAATTAAACTTTTCAACAAACTAAACAAGAGTGGTATAATTTTGAGGTTAAGTTGAGCGCAAACAATTTATTCGTTGCAGTGTGGACGGTATGACAGTTCGTAGCAACCAAACTGCAATTCTTTACTTCCAAATTGTTTTTACAAAATTGTCTTGTTTTAGAGAACAAAACAACTTATGTTAATAAGTGTCAATTGTTTCTTATAATTTAAATGTGTTTTTGTTTGAATTTGACTTTTTGAAATGTGTAAAATCACGTTTGTTCGTCCATTCGTTGTTTGCTCTCATGTGCAAGGCCCTTAAGACCTTCAGCACGGTATCATAAAAATTATGACCGGTAAAAACGTTTATGTGTTCCATTTTATAATTGAAGATATTACAAAATTACTCTTGCTTTTTAATTACCTTAAACTTTAAATCCTCTTATCTCAATACTGATTTTACAAAGTTGGCAAGACTCAGAACTGCGGCATTTTTGAATAAATTTTCTTTTTTTGAACTTCTTTATTAAGTAGATAGCATATTTAAGGATGTAGCTCATCTGTTACTAACAAATTTTTACTTTTCACTTAAGAAGTACTAAATTTCTATAAAAATATATGTTTTTCAAAAATCCCACAAAGCAGTTACTATACGTAATCAAAAAATTTAATTAGAAGCTGTAAGTCCGTACGTTGATCCTTTAAAAAAAAATGTCATCTCAAAAACGCTTCACAGTCACTATATTAAAATAAACCGCTTCAAAGAAAAATTATTGCAAGCAAGATGCAGTAGTCTTAATTTGTTTTTGAGTATCTCTGAAAAGTAATTCCAATACACCTATTTTTTGCCTATATCGCGGACTTAGCTCTCAAGATTTTGAAAGGTGCAGATTTTCAGGGGTGCCACTTTGTTGTAATTGCAGTTAAAATAATGTACTTTTTATAGTCCCTTTTCTCCTTTTTTTCAAAAAGATCGTGTTATGAAATTTAATAACATCTAGATGTGCAAATAAGGCTTTCAGTAAGTGCTCTTTTAATTATAAAGGGTTTTTCAACAGGAGGTTTCTTTTTAGAATTAAAATTATTATTGAAATCATGCATTTCATTTTTAATGTCTTAAATATGTTGTTGATCATTAACATAGACCTTATTTTTCACGTGCCCTAAAGAAAAAAGTTTAAAGGTCTCAAATCACAAGATTTTGGTCGCCAGGAAACAATTTTTTCAAGATCGATTGTTTGTTGCGCGTGTGTTTCTGAAGCGTGGATCGTGCTTTTGGAAATAGCAGAGTTTTGAGTTGTCAACATTTTAAAAATGACAGCTGCCCACAAAGTGGATAGCTCAAATTGAAACCTGTAATTGGAAAAAATCTAAGAAATTAAAAAAACAGTAAAAATGTTGTCTGACTCCAAACTAATTTTCACTAAACATATTTGTTTGTACTGGCAATTCTTATGCTTATTACAATGTCATTGCTTTCTCCCTATTTAAATAATCACATTTTCCTTCTTTATGAACAACAACAACAACAAAAAACAGTTCTGAATAATTTTTCGCTGATTTGAAGTAACCAAATCTTTACAAAATTGTTGTTAACAAAAGATTTCTTTTAAGAACTCCTGTTTTTTTCGAAGAACTATGTAAAACCCATCTACCTATAACAATGAAGCATAAAATAGCCAACTTACTGCATAAAATTCCATAGAACTTTCAAAAAACAACAAAAAGGCAGCTCTCTCAATATATTAAAGTTTTCCTTTTTAATCAAATTTGCATTGTTAAAAGTACCAGACGCAGTCCTTGCTAAAGAAAAAGTTATTAAAAGTTCTTCCTTCGCTTTGACTTAAAAATGAAAACAACAACAACTAACAAACAAAAGGAAGTAAAATTTTATACATATAAGTTAAGAATTTAGTAGATTCTCTTACCCCTTTGCATGGTCTTTCATCTGAAAGTAATCGCACTGCTCCACGACCAAGAGCTTCGCGTTTCCTTTGTGCTGAAAATATCCGCAATTCCTTTCGTTCTTCATCGCTCAACGAATGGCAATATCGAACCTTTTGTAAAAATGAAAAAAAAAAGAAAAATAAAATACTTTAAAGGATTTTAAGGATTAACAATTCTATGTGCGACGAGAGACGCCACGAGACGCGGCGTTAGACCGTTCTTATTTTTTCCTTTTTAAGGAAAAATCTGAATACTTAGAAATAGAAGGGCAAGTTTTTCGAGACTGCCAACATACATTTATGCACTCTACAAAAAAAGAGTATACTCACTTCGTTATCTTGCGGCGGAAGTTGATGCAACAATTGCTTCACCCGATACTTTTCGCCAGCGCTATTAACGTAAGGAACTTTATCGTCCGGAAGTTGCGAGAAATACAATCGAACCTGCAAAGAAAGAAAAAACAGAAGAAGAAAAATTATTGCAATGTTTATCTATAAGTTCAGGGGGAGGTATACAAAAAGGGGTTGAAGACGAAAGTTAGAAATGGTCCAAATTAGTAAAAGTTGCCTTTATCGGACGTTTAATGACGCGAAAACTTTCTCCGCACCCAAAACAACACAGCAGCGCAGCGGGCGGAGGATGAATCGAATGTTCATAAGAAAGAGGAGGACTTAAAGTAGAGCAATTAATTTTCCTCGACTTGAAATAGTACTCGTATATTAAGGTACTTTTTCTACCATCGCTGATCAAACGGTTAACAGCGGTAGACGGTAAGTGGCGACCGCGGCGGAGTACCGCCACCATTATCAGTAGGGGGCATTGCTTTGGTCGCATGGTCTGAGTCTGTAGGCATGATGAAGAAATCCGACTTTAATGTGAGGCGCTTAATCAAGTACTCAACTCATGCCGATGGAGTGATACGACTACGATATGGGGTGGATTGGACAGAGGATATGGTTTCAAAGCAGTATATACACAATTTGACTGAGTACTTGCAATACATTTGCTGCTATTTCAAATGTGGCTTCCACTTAAAGTTGACATGTTGAATGTGTATATAGCAGATATACATATGTAGACGACATGAGACTATGACAGCCTGAGGCAGTTTGTTTGGCCTCACGCCCATCGAAAGAAAGTTAATAGCGCACTGAATGCAGCCATGTGGAGGATTTTGATTTCTCTGACCAAAATAAAAATATATTTAATGCCCGTTGGCACACACAGGTTCGTTGGTTTGGTTGGTTGGCTGGTTGGTTGATCACATCATGTATCGTGTTGTGTCGAATGTAAAAAAATGGCCAACCATACGTGTATAGAGTATGTAAACAGTTTAATGGCCCCGCCACGCCAGCCATAGCTCGTCGATGGGTTATACTAGTATCTTGTTGAACTTTCATTGAAAGCTAATCCGATGCACTTTGGTTTAAACTTTTTTGCAAGTCGAGTTCATTATGACACATAAGCAGAATGGAAAAACTCCAACTCGTGACTGTTTAAAATTTTATAAGGCAGGACTTCAAATACACCTTAATAAGTTTAAATTCTGGTTTCCTTTTTTTGGTTAGGTTCAAAGGTTAAACAGTAGTAAATTTGGAGGAAAATTTGGTGTTTTTACAATGAACATACTGTTTCCTTATCTACTGTTGAGCAAATTTGTGTCAGTGAATCATTTTGAATGTTTCGGCAACATAATATCCTTAAGACTAATAGGAAAAGCGTGGTTTAATACTTGCCCGTTGTTGAGAAATATGTATAAGGTCACTGAATTCAGTAGATTACGTAAGAGCCAAGATATCCTTAATAAAGGTTTGTTTCCAAGGAGTACAAATCTTCTTTTTTTTTAATAAAACGGAAACCATTTGAGGTCTTTAAAAAACTTAATTATCGACTTGAAGTTAAATAAAAACATAAATTAGTGGAACTCGACTTTCGACGTTCGACTGCGGACAAGTTTACAACGGTCGAAACGTTGGACCAAATTTTCGATGACTCGGTCACTCATTTCACGTTATTTCACGAGCAAAAAAACAATGACTTAACAAAACTTTAGAGAAAATAGTCGCACCAGCAAGATGACCAATAAACAGGCCCATTTTTTGAGATAACACGCTTAATAAACTTAATCTTCAATTATCAATTGTAAGGTGTGCTGTGTAGCTTGTGGGACCACATACTACACGGCTATACCTTCCAATTCCGACCAAAGATGTTCCGTAATCATGGGGCGATAACGTCACGATTGTTATCATCGACAAAAAAAATACCACCAGCATGCAAATCGCTTCTTTTTTATGAAGTTGTGATCCATGGAGCAAATGTTAATTTTCACTCGGTCAGCAGTGATTGACGAACACTTTGAGCCTAAATTGGTTGTGTTGGATTATGTGCTACCAATATTTTCGTCACTTTGGAGAACCTGTTGTCTTTCTGACACAGCAGTATACTCAAATTTGTGTACTTAAGTTACTATTGTCTGTCTACTAGGATGTTATAAGCTGCCGGCAATTGGAATTAACGCTTCTGAGGTTGCGGTCACCGACTTCGAAATTCGGTAGAAAAATTGTATGCTTTTCAGACATTGTATGTTCTCTTAACCATTAACAAATTGTTGATTTTAGTGAATAATTGACAATGACAATTCGATTATTATTAATAGGTTGTCAAATCTCTATTGGAAAACACGTTAAAAGCGGTACAGCTTCCTTACCAATTAAGTTTGTTTGAATTTTTTCAGTAAAGTTCTGGAGTGCAAAAACTAACACCAGTCATGCGAATTAATTTCCAAAATTCTAGCTCATTTCCCCAAACTTAGGGAACTTCAAGTGAGTGACGACTTTCTTTTTTGACTAAGTAGCTTTGTAAATAAACAGAACTATTGTTTTTGAGAGAGCACAATTATAATGCTATGTATCATACATAGATCAAATATAAT
This sequence comes from Eupeodes corollae, assembly GCF_945859685.1. Classification (NCBI taxonomy): domain Eukaryota; kingdom Metazoa; phylum Arthropoda; class Insecta; order Diptera; family Syrphidae; genus Eupeodes; species Eupeodes corollae. The sequence goes on from NC_079149.1 coordinate 46,154,613, forward strand.
TTTGATGAGACAAACGTTAGGTTAATGGACCACCGTGTATAATTAGACTGTCTTTGGTCTAGCTAATACACTAACATTTAATGCACTTTTGATGAAACAACTCTGGGTAGGCTCTAAAAATGAATGCCAAAATATTGCAGTTATGCAGCGTTCATAAAAGTATTGAGGAGGATAGGCATTCTTTTAAACATTAGATGTCATGAAAGTGAAGAAATTTAAAAAACTAATAAAGCAATGATTTTGATGATTATGAAATGCTTTAAATCTAACTTTTCGAAAAAAAAGTGTGATTCCTTCAATATCTTAATTTATTTGAAGAGTTAACTTCCTCGAATCGTGGACCTAGTCTAACTTACAATTAAATAGGTGTTTAAAATAACTCATAAAAAATGTTTACAACTACAGTTATTAATAAACTATAACTACTCAAAACCGCTTTGACATATGTATGAGGTATCAAAACATGTATCCTTATCAAATGGCACTATAGTGCACACCCAAATTCTTAGACTCTACTCTCTTTTTACAGGCTTTTTCAACTCCCTATCAATTTTTCAGGTTTCAACCGCTTTGTGACTCTGCTAAGTCATAAATCTGTAGATATTTAAATGGCACCTAGATGTCGCTGTTTTATCAACACACATCTGTCATTTATGTCATTTTTATTTACTCCAGAGTGTGTTTGTAGTGTTAAATGGTTGTTAATTTAACAATTAATTCATTATTTGTACAAATTTGGAAAATATCTCCATTCCGCTTTTTGGTTTTTAATTCAATGCTTTATAAAAAGTGTTACAGTGGTTGGATTTAGTTCAAATATTCGCTTTTTTGTTCGATAATCTGTTTCCATCTGGACTCCAACTTCATAATACCTCGTGGTATTATGAAGTTCCTCCTTATCTGAGAAGAACTGGGACAGCCACTTTTCAGAAGCGTCTTTTGAGTTCAACTTGCACCACCATGGGCGTTTGCCATGAACAGGATATAATCAATTGGCCATAAAACCTCCCATCTGAGCTCCTGTAGCTTCTGCCGAGTCATCATCGAAGTGTGTCGTGTTGCGTTGTCATGGAGGAACACTACACCCTTCCTGTTGGGCAATTCTTGAAGCATCTGGTTGATCGTATGCTTCAAGCGGTCCAGTTGTTCGCAGTAGATTATTAATTAAGCGTCTGGGCATATGCAGCTCATAGTGGATGATTAATTTCCAATCCCATCAAACACACAGCAAAACCTTCCTGACCAATCCCGGTTTGGCCATTGTTTGGGACGATTCACTATCTATGTGATCCAATTTATGTCGACAGTCACTACCCGCTTCAAAAATAGGTCGAGTTCATTCCGTTTCAGCAGCATATCTCAGGCGTTGATTCGGTCCAGAAGGTTGTTTTGCGTCAAATCGGCACAAAAGTCGCATGGACGGCTGGCTTATCCATGGTGTATGTCGCTTCCACCTCCTCTGAATCGTCGAAATCATTCCTCTACGGTTCGAAGTAATAGAGTAACATCCCCCAAAACACAATTTACATCATGGAACGTTTCTCTAGCGGATTTTTTTTTAAATAACGCGAATTTCGGCTTTAGTAAACTCTATGTTTACACGTCCATAACTATTGAACGCAATATCCAAACGAAGCATGCATAGAGTAAGTTTGTAGATTATGTAAAGACCTTTCAATTGATGTATAGTGTTTCCAGATACGAGCTTTTCAGCGCTTTGTACATAGCCGTGAAATTCAAAAAACACAAAGGCAGAATGGAGATATTTTCCAACCTTTTATCTATGTTATTCCAATGAGAATTTTCAGTTTGAACAGCCAGTAAGTTTCGAATTTGACTTTTTCTGACATTAATTTGATAAGTAAAAACTACGCCGTTTAGAGAACTGGAACGTCCAACGTTCCAACGACACTTTTAATTTATAAAAATTAACTACAAATGTGGCTTTAGCCATTAAGCAACCTTATACTTTTCCACGTCCTTCAAGTTGAAATTAGTAAAGTTATCGATGCGACGGCATGCATACAGATACAGCTGCAAATGAGCGAATAAGTAATGGAAAATGTTGCGGAAATGTTCTTCTAACAATGAAGTAAAAATTCATTGATTTTTCTTAAAAACATACCGTTTTTTTCTATTATCAAAATAAAACTTCTTATTGGAAAAGTCTGTAGAGTTGAATTATTTTTATTTTAAACATTTTCTCATTAGAAAAATATTATCTTAGTTTAATGGCTAAATCCAAAACAAACTTGAAAAAGCATATTTTTCAGTTTAGTTCAATAAGATTGTTTTTTATTTCATACCTGCAAAATGTCGAACACACCCCATAGTGAAATATAATAGGAAACTATTAGGCATCTGTTTAAAAACCAGTTTTTCAGTAAGGCTTTGAAAATTCCAAGTTATTTAATTCTGAAAATGTTTAATGAAAAGAGCTTAAAACTGAAAGTGAATTCATCTAGTTTTCAGGGTTCTATAGGGCGATTTTTTAAAGGTCATAGAAAAGTTTAAAAAAAACACATACAATTCAGAAAAATTTATGAAATTTTTAAATAAAATGGTCTATCCGCTAAGTCCAATTTTGGCATACTCTTTCCAGCATTTTAGCCGGTATCTAACAAATAAATGCTTCAATGTTGTCTTCCAATGCTTCAATTGAAGCAGGCTTGTCTGTATATACATGAGCCCCACAAAAATAGGTTTAAGGCGTTAAACCGCACGATCTAGGTGGCCAACGTGAAATAAAATGTTCACCGAACTGGCCCCTCAATAAGTTAATTGTTGAGCGTGCTGTGTGCCATCGTCTTATTGAAACCACATGTCATGCAAAACAAGCTCTTGCATTTTGGGCAAGAAAAAGTTGGATATAATCTCACAGTTGCTTCACCATTGACAGTTACGTTACGATTCGCATCACCTTTAAAGAAGTACGGTCCAATGATGCCACCAGCTCATAAACAGCACCAAAATGTGACTTTTCTGGATGCATTGGTAGCTTTGGCAATAGCTTTTTGCTGATATTTACTCCAAATTCGATAGTTCCGCTTATTTACGAACCCATTGAGTTTCGTCGCTGAACACAATCAAATGGAAGAAGCGCGCGGTGAACTTTCTTAACAGAGTACTCATTTTGATAATGAAATTCAATACATTGCAAGAATTATTCGTTGATAAGACGATTTTTGGTTACATTAGAGACCAAATTAAAGATGTTTGACAATGAAAAAAGAACACGAAACTTGCGTCAGCTGTTTAAACCAATGATGCCAAAAAGATAAAAGCTAAAAAATCAGCCTTTATTTTTCGAAAATAAAGTAGTAGTATCAGCAAAATAGTGTTGCCGTAAAATCGTACGCTAGTACTTCGAGCAAGACTGTTCAAATTTCCCTTTTCATAGATTATATTTTAATTAAGACGGTTTTTAAAAAAGTCAACACGCATCTGTCATTAATATTTTCTAAGTTATTCCAACCCTGAAAAAAAAAACAATTTCTCGAACTATAAATCAATAGAAGTTTATTTAATTGTTCTTTTATTCTGACAAAAAAGTCAAAGTTAGAATTTATTGTCGCTACACATTTTTGTGTATTTCCCATCTCATTTATTTTACATGAGACTAAATTAGAAAGTCTCGTTGAAAATCAATTCATTAATCATGAATTATTATATCATTACCTGATAATCTTTTATGTATTTTAATTTTAAAGTAACTTTTGTCATAAAATTTGCACAACACATTTTAGCTAAATTACTTAAACCTGAATTTTATTCAAACAAATACAAATTGTGGAATTATTTATTTAAAATTCAAAAACTTAAAACAAAAAGGTAAGCGAAACTGATTTGGATATTTATAAAAGGCCTAACACGATGGTAATCAATAAATTAACCTCAAGTGATATGTAAACCCAGTAGTCTTAGATCTTAATTCGACAAACTTGATTTAATTTGTTTGTTTGCAAAATAGTTAAAGAAAACTTTTTAGGGTTACCAAAAGACAAGGTCATTTTATGAGAAGTAAAAAGATAAATATTTTAAAGCTCATCAAAGAATGCTATGAGTGAGTAAACACTCTAAAGTTTTATTTTTCTTCGCCGTCTTACCTGATCTGGTCTCAATCCTGGCGGCACCCATGTATACTCCTCGAGGGCACAACCACTATCATCGTCCGACTGTGAATTCCTCTGGAAGTCTATCTGATGATTGTGATGATAACTTTTGTAATTACCTCTAAGTGGCGACGAGGTTGCACTTAGGGGCAGATTTGGTGGCGGCAAGCATCTTCTTTGGAGTGGTGGCAAAAAATGTCCCGACACAGACGTTGTCGTGCTATTATTTGCACTACTGCTGAAACTACTACTATCCAGAGATCGTAAAAGTAGTTCAGGGTTATTGTCGGAACATTGTTGGGATTCTGGTTGAAGTTGTAGTTGAAGTTGATGGTCGACAAGTAGTGAAGATGGTGTTTCATTAAGTCGATGAAGATCTTGTTCGCTTTGAGTTTGTGTGAAGAAGACTGTTGATTCCATGGCATTTACTTTGGCTTGGTTAGAACTGAAATTAAAAATAAAATAAAATCAGAGAAATTAGAATCACTTTTATAATTAATGCAATTTAGGTTGTAATTTATTTATAAATGCAATTTCTAAGAGAGAAATAAAGTAAGGGTAACGTAAGTTTACATTAATAAGTCTAGAATATAAATTGTAAAAAGTAGATTATTTTTAGGTCCGTAAAATAAATATTTGCATTTTATAGAAAGAAATATTTAAATTTGATTTCTAAAAAAAGATTCAAAGTCAAATCGACGTTAATTTGAACCGCTGAGTTCTTAAGGCCACATAAAATATCTCATGGACTTATTTATGAGTTTATGAAGTACATAAGTAATAAAAACAAGTATTAATTTAGATTTCAGGGAATAATTACAATCAATGGGAGATAAACAATGGAAAATTAAAAAGGTCTTCTGCATTGACAAACAGAACTAGGCACGTTATTTACAGATAACAACATTAAGACGAACAGGAAGAACTTAAGAAGGATTAAATTTAATTTATTTATTAAAAACACTTTTAAAAATATTACTGACATTTTTTTGCGAATTAAGAAAAAAAGTTAATAGGTAAGGTTTTATGTGATTAGAAACAATGTTTAAAAACTAATAAAAAGGCTTCTAATAATAGTTATTTTTAATGGGTAGTGTTAGATTTATGAAGCTTAAGCTTATTTTCCTAGCTCCATTTAAAATTGTGTGACTAATAAAAGCTTAAACTGGAATATAATAGTTAAATCTACAAAAATGTCAAGATTCCGGGACCTTTTTTTAGAAAGCTTTGACTATAGTTCCTATTTATGGAAAACGGTTGGAAATTTTTGGTGGTAACTTTCATAGTTTATTTCAATTTTTAACGTGAAAACAGCTAACTTTTAAGGTAATTAATAAAGCGGGTTGAAGGGCACTGAGATATCTGAGGGAACCTGGATTTCAGGATATTTAAGATTTCCATCCAACCGTGGGGAAATCGAAGCAGAAAAGCAAACGTTTATTTAATTCTTTCTGCATTCTTCAAAACATAAGGATTTTCTGATGAATACATGAACCGGGGGATTTTCTTCAGCATTGATGAATAAGCAACATGACTTTTAAAATAACAACAATATAAAGGATTGGCGCGGGTAGATTTTTGCGCCCCATGGTGGCAATTTTGTTTTCTTGATATCGTGCACAAGAACTAGGCCCTTAGCAAACTTCAATTTGGAACATTTTGCGTCGGGACTTGAGCCTACATCCGTAAAAGGTCGAACTGACTAAGGAGCTCAAAGTTCATGACCATATGGACAACGCAGTTTGTTCGCTTAGTGGGCTTCGAATAGTTTGGAAGTGGACCCAAATTTTGGCCTAAAGATTACCTTAAGTGACGAGCCGCATTTTTAAAAGGAATGACTGTGTTAACAAGAAAATTGCTGTATATGGTCCGACACCAACCAACGCTTGGTTCACCTAAAAAGAGTCTGGGATGCAACCCACACTGATAACTTCCAATCCCGTATGTCAATTTGTGTTGCTTAAAAGTTTGTCTATATGTATTATGTACTCGTATCAATTTTTACCAAATTTGCGTACTATTTTACGTAGATTTTATTTTTTATGAAAAAACAGACTGTTGGATTTTTATATAAAAATTACTGAATGTCGAACAAAATATTTTATGTGAAATAAAATAAGTTTGAAGAAAATATTTTTAATTTTTGAAAAGCTATTTGAGTCGAAAGTAAATTTTTACCAAGTTTTATTAATTTTTTTCGGTGTTTAATTTTTTTAAAAAACTGTAAATTCGATTTTTTTTTCAAAATGTTATCGAATGTTGAAAACAATATTTCTTATAAGATACAATTAGTTTGAAGCCAATATTTAAAATTTTTAAAGAGATACTTGAGTCGAAAATCAATTTTTACCAACTTTTGTTAATTTTTTTTAGGTTTTTATTTTTTTGTAAAAAAACTATCAATTCGCTTTTTTTTAATCTTTAACTGAATGTTGACAACAAGATTTTTTGTAAGATAAAAGTAAATTAAAGCCAATGCCTCAAAGTTTTGAAGAGATATTTGAGTCGAAAATCAATTTTTAACAACTTTTATTAATTTTTTTTAGGTTTTTATTTTTTGTACAAAAACTGTCAATTCGATTTTTCTCAAAATTTTACTGAATGTTTAAAACAATAATTCTTATAAGATAAAATAAGCTTGAAGCCCAAATTTCAAGTTTTTGAAAAGATATTTGAATCCATATTCAATTTTTACGAACTTTGAGTAATGTTTTTTTAGATTTTTATTTTTTATAAAAAAAACTGTCAGTTAGATTTTTCTCAAAAATTTATCAGATGCCAAAAACTTTATTCTTCGTTGCACAAAATTGTTTTGGAGATGAAATCTTATTGCAGTCGTAAAATTTTGGAGGTGACACATTTTTTTTTCAGTTTTATTGATCTATAAAAAAAATGTTAAATTGATTTTTTTCAAAAAATATACCTGTTTGGTATCACGTTACAATATATTATATAAAATTTAATTCAAGTCTCTAGCGCTTTTGGTTCGAAAGATATTTAGGTTTAACCAAAATGTTCACCTTTTTTTCAAACTGCTATGGTAAAAAGACCACCCACGCAATTTTCTTGAGAGCCCTTTTTGCATCTTTCTGCCTTATTATCTGTATAACAAAATTTATTTAAAATTGATATCTCTTCTGGTTCTTTAGCTATGGAGGACGAAAAAATCATCGCGGACGTACGTACACACCCACGCACAGACATCTTTCTAAAATCTTTTATTTCGGCTGTAGGGACCTTGAAACGTCGAGAAATGTAAAAAATTTCAATTTGACAAATCATACCCATTACAATAACTTCCTATGGGAAGTTAAAAAAAAACAAAAATTTATTTTGGACTTAAATATCTTTTCAAAAATTTAGGAGTATTGCTTCCAACTAATTTTACCTTACAACAAATATTTTTTTCAATATTCGAAAATGTTTTGAGAAAAATGGAATTGACAGGTTTTGTATAAAAAAAATAAAAACCTAAACAAAAAAAATAGTAAAAGTTGGTAAAAATCGATTTTTGACTCAAATATCTTTTCAAAACTTTGACTACTTTTATCTTTATATTGTTTTCAACATTCATTAAAATTTTGAAATAAATCGAACTGACAGGTTTTTCGCAAAAAATATAAACCTAACAAAAACCAATATTAAAACTTGATACAAATTTACTTTCTTTTCAAAATTTAAAAAAAATTGTTTTCAAACTTTTTTTATATCACAGAAAATATTTTTTTCAATATTCAGTAGTTTTTTTTTACAAAAATTTAACAGTCCTTTTTTCATAAAAAAACTAGTACGCAAATTTGGTAAAAAATTGATGTTTGGTTCTTCATATCTTTCAATATAATTTCACTCATCCAATTTGTAAAAACTTAACAAATTTTAATAAAATTGGTAAAAATTTGTTTTCGACTAAAAATCTATTTAACAAAACTAGATTTTCAAACTAAACTATTTCTTTATATGACAAATATTGTTCATAATTTTAAACTTTTAAAAATTTAAAACAAAAACCTACAAACTTTTAAGCAAGACAAATCGACAGACGGGATGGGAAGTTATCAGTGTGGGGCAAATCCCAGACTCTTTTTTTTTAAATTAATTTCGATAATCTTAATACTAGGTTATGCTTGATTTGGCAGAAAATTAGTTTTATCCTTCCGCTGAACGAATATGGTTGTGTATACGCTTGCGAATAACGCTTTTTATAGCAGCACAGATATTGAAAAGTCGATGGTGCGAATGTTGGTCCAGAAGTATAATTGGGTAAATTTTCTTTGAAAATGGGCAAGGAGTGGCCGCTGCAGTCAATTGCGATCGATATTGAATTGTTGAACGAATTTTTGCTCACGAAAATTGAAGAGGAGGATATTGGCAACACTTGGTTTTAACAGGACGGTGACGGCTCTAAGTGCCACACAGGCGAAGCTACTCTCGATGTTTTGCGCCCATTTTCAAAACAAAAAAGTTATTTGGCGGACTCTATAGCTAAATCTATTTAGTGTAATTTTTTTTAGTGGCGGAAAACAAAGCTTAAGCTCGAACTGACCAGTTTTAGCCGCTAGAAATAGCTAGGGCTGTATAAAACTATTAAATAAACAAACATAATTTTTGTTGTGCGATCTCAATTTTACATGTTTGGGTTTTGATCATTTTAAGGAGTGAACTTAGATTTATTAAATTTTGTGTAAAAAAATTAACATTTTTTCAAAGTTATGAAGATTGGTGCTCAATATTAAGGTTAATGTAAACTTTCATGTCTTAATAAAAGGAAAAGAATTTTGGATCACTACAAAATGAAATTCGTCAATTTGAGGCTTCATTTCAATTTTATATTTTATGTTTTATTCTAGTTTTTTTTATATTATGTTTTGAAAAGAAAATATGATAACGGATACATTTTTTTTAAGAACTATAAAGTAGTAAAATACAAACATTACTAAAATAGCTTTCAAGTTTGTTGCCATTATATTTTTGTAAAGTTGAATTTAATTATATTTTACTACGATTTTTTAATTATTCTTATCAATTTATTTATTTAACGCAAATACATAGAACAAAAATGGGATTAACGAAATAACTCCATTTCAATCAAACTTTTAATTCTATTTTTATTGTTTATTAATGTATAACTTGAGAGAAAGTAAAAAGCATATCTCTTTAAGATTCAAGATCTTTCTTTTTTCTTAACTTAAAGCATCTTTTTCCAACCCAAAAGTCAAAAATAGCTCAGTCAAGAATGAATTATTGATAATTAAATTTAAATATCCTACTTGTTTATTGTTATTAATTTAAAATGAAATCATATACTGTTCACTTTCTTTTTTGCAATTCTTTTATATATCAAAAGTACAATATCAGTTAAAACAAAATAAAAAAAAACAACCTTCGATTCAAAATTTCAAAATCATTACCATTGGATGATCATAAAAATAGCAATGACACCAATGTTTATTGATAAATAATTAGCACGTTTAAGTGAATACAATGAATAAATTAAAAATGTATATTTCTTTAAACTGTTTAAAAACTTAAAAACAAAATTATCCAAATATGTTGACAATAGAAAACATTTATAAATGGAACATAAATTTTCTGCAAACATTCAATAAATAACACATTTTAGAAATATAAACTATGATTTAAAAACGACTTAGTCTCTCTGGTTGGGCTTCTGATATCAAATTAATTAACTTAAATCATCAGATTTTCATTTAAGTTACTGAATTAAAAATAAATGTATAAAAGTTGGCATTTTCAACATAATGATGTGAGATTTAATTTTTGAACAATTTTATTAACATAACCTGATAACAAATCAAAACTTTATAAACAAACAATCCAAAAGACTATGCAAATTATTATTAACTTTTAAACAAAGAAAAAACCTTATGTTTAGGTCGTTAACTTATATGAACTAAAACATATTCTCCTTGATTTTTGCTTACCTATTCCATAAATACAAAAATCCAGTTTATATCTTTACCATCTAAGCTTTAAATCATAATAATATACAGTAACTCACATTTTCGATCGAATGTAAGCCACATTCTCTTAAAATGTTTCACAAAAAGTTACTATATGACACTGCAGAAATATTTTACACATGATTTGCTAGAGGTAAACAAGCTTAATGATTTACCAATAAGAATTACAGCTAATCGTAAATACCGTTACCAAATGCAAGGTCATTGAGGAATAGGTACATTCGATCAGTTTTGTGAGTTGTTTATTGCAGTGAAGTTGTACAGAGAAAAACCCTAATTAATAAAAAAAAAATTTGTGAAACTGATACAAAATTAAAGGTAAGTAAGTAAGCTGTAGTATTTTTATCCCATGTTCATTTTTCCTTTGGATCTTTTTTGAAATATTTAATTTTTTTTATAAAAAATAAAAAAGGTTAAAAAATGAAAGAAATAAGCCGGTTTTTAAAGGAAAGTATAAAAAAACTATTGGAGGAACATAATACGCATAGAGAAATCTCGAATAAACTAAAATGTTCATTAAGTACTGTCAGCAAGTATAGAAAGATGCTGAATATAACAACAAAAAGTCGACCGTCAGGAAGAAAACCCAAATTGAATCCTGTTACAAAACGGAACATCGTTAGATCTGTCATCACTGGAACATTTGACAATGCTGTACAAATAAAACGGAACTTATCAGCTACTCAGGGAGTTGATGTCAGCCCAGAAACGGTCAGAAGAGTCCTAAGACAAGCCGGAATGAAAGGACGAGCAAAAATAAGAAAACCCTTACTGACGAATCGCCACCGAAAGCTGCGTTTGCAGTTCGCAAAAAAATATAAAAACTACACCATAACGGACTGGGAAAATGTCGTGTGGTCCGACGAAACTAAAATCAATCGTCTGGGTTCCGATGGCAGAGAATGGGTTTGGAAAAAGCCCAAAGAGCCTCTATCCAAACGTTTGGTAAAAGAAACGGTGAAATTTGGGGGCGGTAACATTATGATATGGGGATGTATGCATTCTTCCGGGGTTGGGGTGTGCTCTAAGGTAGATGGTCGTATGACAGCACAATCCTACATTCAAATATTGAATGATAGCCTTGTCTCATCGGTCAGAAAATGGGGTAAGGGGCTTTCGGACATTGTCTTTCAACAAGACAATGATCCGAAACATACTGCAAGAATCACTCGCGATTGGCTTCAAACTCAAGGAGTCAATGTTTTAGACTGGCCACCCCAGTCCCCGGATCTGAACCCCATTGAACATCTTTGGGGGATCCTTAAACGCAGGATTTCATCTTGGGATCATTGCGCTAGATCTAAGGATGAAGTATGGCAAAGAGTGGAAACTGAGTGGAAAAATATTAGCATAGAAGAATGCCAAAAACTAATTCACAGTATGCCAAACCGGATAAAAGCTGTTTTAGCTGCAAAAGGAGGGCATACAAAATATTGAATTGCATTAGATTTTCAATATAGTATAAACTCACAAAACTGATCGAATTCCAATTTCTTCATTTTGTTTAATTTTTTTTATTTTAAATGTTTTATTTACATCAAAACCCATTTCATGTTATTTCTTAAGTTTTGAACTAATAAAATATTGTTTTTTTTAAAGTATGCAAACATAGTATTAATCTTAATATGACAAAAATCGAAATAGTGAAACTCATTCGATCGAATATGTGAGTTACTGTATGTTTTTTCCAAAATAACAATAAAAACAAATAAAACAATAAAGAAATCATCGTACTTTCAATTTCGTTTTAGATATTTAACTTTCGCATAGATGCATATGCTGGTAAATGTATCTGTATCTATTTTAATCCCAATGAAAACATATAATTCCCAAGCATCTAACATTGAAATTTGCATATGAGACATTCCCCGAAACTAGACACAAAACTATCTATAAAAAGAATTTCACTTTTCATTCAAATAGCTTTTGAATTGGTCGTTGTTGGGCTCCCGGGAAGTAGTGGAGATATAGATTTTTAAACTAAAACTTGGATGGTCCGATTTTTATCAATGAATAATTCAGTAGCTGCAGAACTCAATTCGAATCTATTTTAATGTGGAGTTGTATGAAACTAAAAAAAATGGAAAGTTCCAAAATGAAATATGTGTATTTTTTATTTCAGTGAGAAATTTTTATTTTTTGGGGAGAATGCACAAAGTGGAAACATTCTCGAAAGTAGGTACCATTTATTCTATAGATACTTTCACATTTTAAACACACTCATTTGCACATCTGGAACAACCATGGCAACCAAAACAAAACTGTTGAACACATAGAGTTGTGCAAAAACTTTTCCTCTTGGAAAATTAAATTAAAAACCATGCTGTTATGTCCCAATTACGTTTCATATATTTTGTAGCTAGCCGTACCCAACCTACCTTCAACCTATCCTTTTGGTTACAATGTTGTAATCAATTGATTTTAAGGGGTGGTATGGTAGTGATTCGCAATCAAACGATACCTGTAATGATTTTCTTTTTCATAGAAATTGGTCGCAAATCAAAAAATAGATATTTCTTATAATACAACCTGCCAAACGGACTCCCATTTAAATTATTATAAATCGATTTTTGTTTTTTTTTTTCTATTTTGTTGGACGATCGGGAATAACTGGTTGCATTAGGAAGCAAAACTTGGGATGATATTGCTACTTGTGCAATGTGTAGAGTCTCTGTATCTTGTAATGGCACGAGAATCTTAACTGAGCGCGGATTGGTTCTGGGTTGGATTTTATAAGTACTCTGGGCCTATGAATATTGCATAAAGTTTAATGATTGTTGGCCTTGAAATTGGAATAAAAAAGAGAAGATAATATCTCACTACTGCTGACCTTCAAAATTGAAACTGATATGTATTGAAGTAAACCGATATTTTTTTCATGATAAGCACACATTTAAGGGGTTTTTGATAGCTTTAGTCAAGATACTTAGGGAAGGGAGAAATGAGTTTTCTGAATTTCTAGATATATTCTAGTATGGCAATGAATTTCACATTCGTATTGTATGGCTAAGGAAGGAATCTCTGTATTTTTAAATACGACCGAAGCTGGGCTCAAAATTATACTGATAAGCATTTCTGGAGGCGCACGTATTACGATGTAATTACTTTTTTTTTGAGGAGTGCAACTGCCTATTTCTATAGAACGCAATCCGTTAAAATAACGATAAAAAAGAGTTGGGACAAGAAATTCTATGAAGGTTTTCAAGCGACGTTAATGATTCGACAATAAAAATACGTTCATATTGTAGAAAAAACATAAGAAAGTTTTGAACCCAAACAACTTCCACAAGAGGTGGTTCGTGACAAAGGTGGTCAATTATATTTTAACGATTTTAGACAGTATAGCGTTTTCCACGCATTAAATTCTATTCGATTCTTGATTCCAAAATTTAACATTGGTGTTGAAAATTCACATTTGAAGAGCAAGGTTGTGAAACTTAAAAAGAATGTAAAAAGATGAGACTACTATCGTGAGCGAGGCTGGAAAGTGGATTTAATATTTCAGATAGGAGTTCATTAATACAAAATGAGAAAAAGTATCGGAAAGAGAACAGAGCCCTGAGGAACTCCAGCATTTAATTGTTTTTGTATGGCTTGAATTATTCCTATTCTGCTTGTAATGAACGGTACGAAATGTAATTTTTATTAAACGAAGAAGGGATTTAACGAAACGGAAGGCACGCATTTTCCATAAGAGAGACTAATGCCAAGCTCTATCACATGTTTTAAAAATATCAAGTGCAATAATCTTACTTTCTCCAGAACGATGAAGGAATTTGTTTGAGTACTCCATGAGATAAACTATCAGATCACAAGTGGACCTTTACGAAAGTAGTACGGTTGGCCATTAAGAAGCTTTCAGTCTTTGAGATTTTTCTCACCTGATAGTAAATCAACGTATCCATGACCTTGGAAATAAAGGAAAAAGGTATTGGTCAATAATTCGAAAAGGAGGAGGGTTCCAATTTTTTGGAGATGGTATTGCTAGATTAAAGCCATATACGGAGTGATTTTGCCAGCTTTGAAAACACGTCTTCACAAAAACTGCGGGGTTGTCATCCGGGCCATAAAACCATATGTTTTTATCATTTTTATTAGAGCTGATGCTTTAAACCCTAGGGAACTTTGAAAAACATGCTATCAATAATGAAAGTTTAAATTGATTTCTGCTAAATCAAAGAAATTAAACATTTCAATTATTTCTCGTATCTTAAAGCAAGATAAGTTTAAAAAAAGACTATATTTTTATTTTAGCATACTTATTTTTCACAGTATTTTGTTTACAAGATAATATAGGTGCTCTTAGTTCCTGGACGCCCTTAGTTCCTGGACGCCCTAAATTGTTGCTTAGTTTGTCAAAGACGTTAAACCGACTCTTGTTAACTAACATTCCTAAGTTGCCTTACGCATTTTTATAGTGGCTTTAACAGATTGTGTATCCGCCTCAACGCCGGTCGATGATGATGGCTTCATATAGATAAATTTTCGTTCCATAAGTAAGCAAAAGAACAGATATTCCATCAAATGGACCCGTTTTCATTTTCCTATTGAGAGCAAAGAAGCAGATCGTTGATTTTTGTTGTATCTTTGCGAACTTAGAAGATGCCCCACAGTAATATACAAATCTATATACCAACATACTTAACTTTAAAAACAAGATTCATTTAGGAATGAGAATTATTATATATTTTCTCGCACTAAGTCGAGTACACGAAATTTGAGTTTCAGACCATCCAACAGTCGCGTCGTAGTGCGTCGTTCTTTTTCTTCTTATTGCTGTTGTTGTTCGACGAAGACTTAACCACCTGCTGAAATTTTGCTATAGCTTGACTTCACTAAGTACCAAGGTACTTTACTTCAACTATAAAGGCAGCAGCAGACAGTTAATAGATGATGAAGAAAAATTCATGATTTTACATCAGAGATGATTTAAACTGGTAATATATTTCCTGCAATATGCAACAATGCTGATGATTATAAGGAGAGAGTCGAGGGGTATATGATTTCAATTGGTTTGGGCGCGCCTTCTTTTTTTTTCTTCCATTCATTTAGATTATGCCTTGCAAATGCACATAGCACAAGACCAATTTTCACGGAATGGAAGTTTAGTTTAACTTGTTTCGTTTTTCAAAATAAAGATACCTCAAGTCGTATAGATACATATATCGTGAGAGCTGGAGCACGAACCTACTATGAAATTTAGTTCGACCATCCCATTCCCATTCCCATACGAATATACTACGTTTGTATGATGATGAAAACAAAATTTAATTAACTTTGATTAAAGTTCAATTATTATTGATAGTGAGTGGTGTTGGTGGCTGCGTTCAATTCAATGGATTTCACACTTTCACCGTACTATTCGTGATAGATAAGTATCAATTTGGACGCGTTACGCGTATAAAACTAGAACTAGACTTGGACATGATGATTAAGTGTTGGCTTGGTGGGCACAATGAATGAAATATTATTTACTAGGCATGGATATAAATTTATTCAATTTATTTTAATACGTGGGTTTACGAGTGTAACTGTAATGTTATACATTGATTTTCGAATTAATGCAACCGGTCTTCTAAGTGTGGAGTTTGGTTTAGATGGGAACTCTTTCAAACGATAAATCAACATGACCAAAAATAATGAAGCATTGGGAGCCCAGTGATTTAGGGTTAAAAAAATATAAATTTTTGAAGAGGAAATCGCATGCGATTTCTTGTCATTGTAGTAAAAAAAGTTAGTAGCCAAAGCGATTTCTTGGTTACATGTGCTCTGTTGACTCAATGTGATGATTCCATGATTTTTGTTTTTAAAAGCTTATCGTACGACCGAAAGCGCTTGTGAACTTGACTAACTACCTTTATTCCGTCGTGCGAAAAAAAAGTGGTGTGAGCGTTTTAATAATTCTTGCCAAATAATGAAATGCTGATGTGTAAAGCAGCCTCTAACGAGCTCATTCGAACGAAGGTCCTTCTTATTTTCTTGCCTCACCTCAGTAATCGGGTGTGCTGGGACTGAACTTTCCCTTATGACATACTCATGGAACTTTTATTTGTGTTTTTCTCATATGAACATTAATCAGTTTGAACCATCCACCGACTTTAAGGATGACTAGGATTCAGCCAGGAGGCAATAACGAAAAGTATTTACAGCACTGGAACTTTTGGTGTTGTGATACTATTAGGGATACCAGCAGGCACTAGTTCACCAGAGCCACCTTCATTCTTGACAAAAATGTAAAAATGAGGCGGCTGGGATAATTCATGTCAAGGATGCTGACGACAAAATAAAGTAGCTTCTCAAGAAATGGCCTTCGAGCGTAATAGATCTCCATAAAAGGCCCCTTCAAAAAACAGAAACAAAAAAGAGTTAACTTGACTATCGGGAAAAAGGCGAAGTATGCCATCTCCTACAGCAGCGTAATCGCATACTCTTAGTGAGGTTGTCAACAGCGACGCCCTCCAAGTATCAATTGTGAATGGGCTCTCCACCAACAGAAAAAGTCCGCTGACAGTACATTGGATACACATCGAGGTACATAAATGTATGGTACTTTCCTATATCTTGCCTAAAAGCGAGGGTCCCTACCGTAATCAAGGCGTAGAGGAGTTTCTCAGCGAATTGCAGAAACCACTAATGAATTCTTTTTAATGTATGTTTTGAGTCTGAAATTCCTTCTCCTTACAAAAATCTTAAAAGAACTGACTAACTAATCAAATAGTTAATTCCAAACTATGCAACATTCCGAATAAGAGCATAGGATCTGTAGAAGTTTTGGAATCCAGGTTTAATATCTTTAAAGAATTATTTGAAACTACCTTTAAGATCTTAAAACAAGCAAGATTTTTACCAATCCTATAAAGATTGTCTTGAAGTTTCTAAGTGAGTCATAGAATCTTCCTAAAAATAAGGCTGAAGAGAATACTGCCATCATTTGAAGACTTAAAATATTTCGCTACACTTAGTAAAGTCTTATTAAAATAACATTGTAGTCCATGTTTTCGGAAAAAACCTAATGGATTGTAGGGAACCCCTCCAGCTGAGTCCGTGGAAGAGCAAATGGCAACTCATTTTACAGGGTGCTAGATTGGCTACCCCAAAACACTCTTAGAACTCCAAGCACCAATCTAGTTCCAATTAACTGCACCAGCTTTGAAATGACAGTTCAATAAATTCTTAATTTTTGACTTAATGTTTTTACTAGATATCTCTATTAAAAGCAGCTTATTCTTCGTGGCATGATGGTTAGTCTTGGGTTCGATCCCTGCCTATGCAGATCTAAAGTATTTTCACCGGTTCTGCCTCTAGCGAGGAATTTACACGTTCTCCAAGAGTAATTCTTATCATGATAAGTGCTTTCTCAAATTATCCGTTCGGATTCGGCATATAAACTGTAGGTCCCCTCCATCGCTGCAATTACTCTTAAATAGGAATGGTTGTGGGTTGCAAGTCACTAGACTCTGGTTCGCTCTGTTGTGCCACCTTATTTATTATTTTTTTAAGGTCCAACTTTGTAAAGGCACAAATATGACTTTATAAAATTGGATCGAATTCCAGCTTCGTTTTAATTAAGTCAATTAGTAGAAAGTTAACTTAAAACCTTTTGAATATTTAAAGAACAAAAAAAACACGTAATTAAAAGCATTCTGACTTGAAAAAAAAGTTGAATTCATACAAAATAAATTAATTATATCCCGTGACTAACTGAATAACGTAAGTTGTGAATTATTTTCTCACCAATTTAAATCTCTTAATAAACAATTTAATGATCTACCAGTAAAAGAGACATACCAACAAAAATTGCAAAAGTAGTTTCACAAGCCCTATAAAACCATAAATTACATACATAATGAGCAACAAAAATAAAGTTTCTTTTTTAATTCAAGAAATAAGTAGCTAATGGTCATTAGGGACACATATCTAATTAAGAAAATTTTCAGTTAACAAAATCGTAAATACGACTAGTAACAATTTATTATGAGTACGCAAGGCAGTTAAATTCTCCTGGGTTTCTTGTCATAATATAAAAACAGAAATTCCCTTCATCTTAGTTTGTTCTTCTTACTACTTTATAGTCTAGAAGACAGTGTTGCTTTTTAATTTCTGAAGTAAAGGCATCATAGATATTGCAAAAACAGTCAAGAAAGTTTGGTATTTTTAAACACGGATTGGTTTTCAGCAAAGTGATAAAACAAAAAAAAGAGGAGTCATATATATTTCTCAGTGACAATGCAATTTTTTTCCAAGGTGTCATCACCAAAGAGTGTAAACTACAGTCTTAAAAAAATGGTCAAAATATTTGACACTTCTAGGGAGATGCTTTGGAATTTTAGATGATTACGGATGATCAATAAATAAGAAATGTATTGACCTAATCTATTAAAACCCACACGATACAGATTATTTATTTTGGAACTTACATTTGTCCAGTACTTTGTCCTTGTCCTTGGTCTCCTAAGCTCTCTCGGGTTTTATAACAACTTAAAATTTCAGTATTTTAATTTTATTTCGGAATGTCAAAACATGGGTTTTTGTCCATATTCCAATTTCAGTGAGAAAAAGCTATTTTAAAAAAGCCACACAAATCACTGCAAATGTTTCCACATATCTGTTTTCTATTTTTCAAGGTTTTAAAGCAATATCATTAGACTTAAGATAGAACTAAGAACTTTGCAATTTATGAAACGAGACTACAATTTTTCGATTTTGAGGATTTTGATACGAGGTTGACAACGTTCTGATAATCTCACGGACAAATATTTAAATACATTTTCCTAAGCATTTGTTTGAAGCCATGTGAACTATTAATCATATTTCGGCCACAAATACCTTCCAGAACTGTTGTTAGAAGACTTCTTTAGGAACTTCCGAAATTCAACTATTGCTCCCAAACTATTCTTACCTAATCATTTTCTTGTTAGGTTTTTGTAGATTTGCATTTAAGGATGGATGACACTTAGCAAGGAGTGTGACAAATCCTATAAGACAAGATAGAAGAAGCCTTGGAATATAAATATTCTGTCTGCACAAATATTTGATAACGACCCACAGACACCAACGCCATCTGCAATGATGCAAAAGCATCTTTATATTCATAAACAGAATAAATAAACAAAAACAAAGACGCAGGGAAGCGAGTACAAAAAAGATGTCTTGTGGAATGTAAAAAAAGGTGGTATCAAATCAAACCCATGGGAGTGTTAGTGAGCTCTCTTCCTCGTCTTCACTATATTGTTTAGACTATAGACGCTCAATGGTGTTGTATTGTTCAAGCCTTCAGCCGTCATCACCACCTTGCTTTAAAGCTATGTCTCCATATAAAATATTGAAACGCTTCCAATTCATTAGAACCAAAAAAACCATTACCTCTCGCGCCATTCTAATGAAAGAGCTCTAATAACAACTTCTTCGTCGTCGTCGTCTTCATAGATTGCAGAATTGCGTAGCAGTGGTGGAGGAGAGTAGTGAAGTTGAATATTTTAAGACCGACTTGAATGCATTCACCATTAATTACGTTGCGATAGTTTACCTTGTGCATCAACCTTAGCTACAGAAAGGCTTACAGACGAGACGCATTGATGGGCTTAGATGGTTTGGCTAGGTTATGCCCCTTATGAAATTGAAAAAATCTGGATAAGAAATCCAAAGAACAAACAACAACAACAACTGTTAGGAAGTTTGTTCAACTAACTGTCCATTATATACAGACTTCCACCACCTGGAATAAATATGGAAGTCGGGAAATAAATATATTCTTAAGTTTTCTGCTTTCTGGTTCAAACTCATCATGTGGCATGATCTTGTGGCTGTTGTACTAGAGATAGAATGAGTCTGACGGTAAATCGGTTGGGTGATGATCATAAAAAAGTACCTATGCTACCAACTTCTTTGGGTGGAAATTATATCACGTGGACGCCATCTTCATCTTCATCTTTATCTGAAAGTGCGGTGAATGAGGGAACAATTTGCAATCTGCACAGATCATTGATCATGTTTAATTTCAGGTAATGCCTAGAAGTGCAGGATAACGATCGGTTTATAAATTGCTCCATGTCGTGATTAAAAATAGAAGCATCTACAATTTACCAGTTCATCTACGGTTTAAAACTGGACGATCGATCGATGGCTATGGCGATGGTCGTTTGAGCCGCAATCCATATCCAGCGCAGGGCGAATTCCTTCAAGCATATACCTACCACTATACCTATTTCGACTTCATTCTTGGATGCGGTTGGGCTTGAAAATGATGATGATGATGGAAGTCTTTAATTTGAACGGGAATGTGTGTAATTTGGTTTGGTGATTAGGATGTTCCTTTAAACTATAGGTTATATGGTGTTGGTAGTTGTATGGTTCATAAAGTCTAAACCAATCTTATTATGTTCGATGTTTTCATTTCATTTTTCTTTTTTAATTCGGAAAATAAATTGTTCTTAAAATGTTGAAGGGCGTGTCGAAATGTTATCACATTCTTTTTTTAAATATATTTAAACTTTTAACCACCCAATACCAATGAGTATTTATGATGCTAATATTATTTAAAATACACGTACGTAATTGTAATACCTTTAAAATAACTATCTATTGAAACTTGTATAGTCTGAGATGGTTTGAGGATAGGAGATTGTATTATTTTTAATGGAATTTGTTTAAAGTTATTTGAACTATTAAGTTTAACAATTATCAGGAAAAAAGCATCTGGTTGAAATCCTAATGAATATTGGATTATGTTTTTCAGATTCTCTTTTAATTACATTAGCTAAAGGAGAGACTTAAGCTGCGCGTATCCTTTTCAAGCTGTAAATCTCTGAAAAAATAGACAGGTGCGGTTGCAAGTCAAACAGTGTATGGCAAATACTTAAAGTGTCTATAACCAAATGATTGAATACAAATATGGAAACGTAGCCTATGTAGCTTTCAACAAAGTTAAGGAAGAGACATTGACAAAGGTTCTGACTTTTAAAGTAAATCATGTTAAAAGCTTAAAACTTTCAATATACAAGAACTTTAAAAACATTGAAAATTGTAACAGGCCTACTGACCTATGGCGACCTTTTAAATTAATACCGACGTCTTGTCGTCAATTGGGGGTCGTCAAAAAATAGAGGTTTTCTTTTAAAAGGGCGTTTATCCACCCACTTTCTCAATTAATTTTTATGAAATAACATGACCTCTTTAAATGTGTTGTAGAAAAGTGAAATTAGGGTAGAAGGGACTTGTAAGAAAATAAAGAAAATGTACAAAATCATAGACCTAGGGGTGTGGTATCCACCCACTTTTTCTGAAATTGTTTTCATTTAAATAAAACACTTAAAATTCAATATTTTGAAAACAAGTTTATTTCCAGTAGTTTTTTTAAGAGAAGTCAATCAATGTTTGTTTTTCTGCAAACGAAAAATTATGTTATTAATAAGAGAAAATGATATCAGTCAAATGGCAGCCATAAACTACGGTTGCATCATGAAATTTACACTGGACAATATCTACATTTGTGGCTTTATG
Organism: Eupeodes corollae; assembly: GCF_945859685.1. Lineage (NCBI taxonomy): Eukaryota > Metazoa > Arthropoda > Insecta > Diptera > Syrphidae > Eupeodes > Eupeodes corollae. Next base: position 46,176,205 of record NC_079149.1, read on the forward strand.
TCTTTGACTCCTTCCCAATATCAATGTTTTAAGCTCCCAATTTGGTAGTTCATTGACTTTTGCAACACCAATGGCCTTGTGATTGATGGCACAAACTGTGTCATAAAATTAGCTGGGTGTCGACGGACAGGCAAGCATCTTCGAACCAAATTGACCACTTCGTGATTAATCAACGTTTTAGAAGCAGTCTCTTGGATGTCCGAAACATGAGAGGCGCCGACATGGGACTTGCCCGTGACCACCACTTAATTATAGCTACCCTAAGATTGCAGCTACAGTTCGAAGATCCAACGGAATAACACGAGCCACCAAATTCAACATCGTCAGACCAAAGCATTCCACGACCAGTCAACAATTCAGGGACCACCTGTCACACGAAGTAAAAACAATCAGCAGCACAGTACATGACGACAACGAACACCATTGCAATGCTGTGAAAATGTTTTCATTTCAGGTGCTGATAGAATAGTTGGTCGGAAAGAAGGAAGCAACAACACTTGGCACGTGCAGTCGATGCTTTCTGAAGCACCTGAACAAACTAATCCCCGAATCCGCACCGCACCTCCCAGTAAATTAAAGCACTTAAGAACAACAAAGCGGTAGGACTTGATGGAATTCCCGCAGAGCTTTTATAAGCAGCACCAACGTCATCAAGCGAACTGCTTCAAGCCTGGACCACCGAAAGCTTCCCCGATGAGTGGAGGATGGGAATTATCGTCAAGCTCCAAAAAAAGGAGATCTAACAAAGTGCACAAATTGAAGAGGAATTTGCTTTCTAACTGCCGTTGCCAAAATAGCAGCAAAAGTCATACTAGAACGTATCAGAGAACAACTTGAGGCCAAACTCAATGCCGAACAAGCAGGATTCCGCGTTAGATCCTCCTGTATTGATCATATCAATACCCTGCGATCATCCTCTCAAATAAATATTTCGTCGCAACTAGTGGAACAAGGTGGGAACTTTTAGTACCTTGGAAGTATCGTCTCCATTGAAGAAGGGACCGAACAAGACGTGATCTGCCGCATAGACAAAGCAAAAGCAGCGTTCAGTATGCAGTCGAAAATTTGGAGGAATAACTCTACCAGCTTAAGGACAAAGCTACGACTGTTTCGCACAAATGTCGAATCTGTGTTTCTTTATGGGTGCAGCACTTGGAAGGTTACTTCAGCCATCACAAGAAAGCTTTTGTAAATAGATGTCTTCGTAACATCCCAAGGATTTTTTAGCTAAACCGTATTTCAAATGAGGTCGTTTATAGAAGGACAGGCCAGGAACCTATAGACTCTATAATACGAAGACGTAAGTGGCAATGGATTGGACAAACGATTCCGAAAAGGTCCGCTCACAGAAGAAGGAAAAAGAGCTGGACGACCGAGAAGCGCATGGCGCAGAACTGCGAGGCGGAATCAGCGTGACTAGGCAAAAGTTGGAGGGAGCTGATACACATCTCCGGAAACCGTACTCGATGTCGCGTATAATCGTAGTAGAAGCCCTATGCCCCTTGAGGGGTTCATAACGAACTTAACAGGTCTGAGGACCTGAGTAAAGTAAGTAGTGAGTTAAACGCTCAAGTCTTCACGACGACCTAAACTTGTTTCTGGTACTACAAAATGTTCGCTAAATGTTTCAACAGAATTTGTACCGCTCTCCGAGTAAAAAATCAGACATTAAAAAATAAAGCAATGGGACCTCGAAATCAAACGCCAAATATCATTTAAGTGATATCGAAGCAATCTTTAACAACAACAAATATTTGCTATTAAATGACAACTAAATGACTTCTTTAATCAAATTTTTGGGAACCAATTAGTTGTGGTCAATAAAGTAAGAGGAACCTTTTAATTCTCTCATTAATATTCGTGGCCTTTTGATGTGTAAATTTCAAAAAAATCGCGTACATTTGTACATTTTCTAAATTTTCTAAATACTTCAAACTATCGGTTTTAATCCCATTGGAACCAAATTATTTTCAAACCAGATTCAATAATTGTAAGATAATTTCTAAAGCATCGATTTTTTATGAGAAAAACTACAATATTTTTAAGGAAACATGAATATTTAGTAAAACATATACAAGTTCATCACCATAAAATTACACACAAAAACTATTAAATTACGTCACTTTAGTGTTTTTTCTCTGACATAAAACTTAGAATGTCGGATTCCAATAAGAATGAATCCCATTTGGAATCTTCACTTCAATAATTTGAACTCATCTAAATTGTGTTCCATTGTGAAACAAGTTTTATCATACATAAAATTCGAACCTTATTTATGAATAAATAACACATAAAATATGTGAATGGATAAAAAATGAATCTTTTTATAAATAGACTTTTAAATTCTTTAAGAAAAATACAAATTTAAAAGAAATACCAATCGCGACATCTGTGAAAAATGATTGCTTTAAAAATATAAAAGCAAATTCTCCTTTTCTGTTTATATTGAAAGTAGATTGATAAATTTATCGCAGCGAAAGCAAAAATTTATTATTGACAACTTGATGAGTTGGAATTTTGACACGATAATATCGATTTATTTCTGAAGTAATTTTTATATACCGATGATGCTGATGATGAAGGGACATGAAATCAATCAATGTAAAATCTTAAAGCAATTATGCAATTATTTTTGCTTTGCTTGACTAAGATTTCAAGTAAATTATTATTATTTTTATCTTCATTGAATAATTGCCCAGTTGGGTATGAGTTATGTGCTATCCAATTACAGAAATTGAGAAAGGCTTGTCTGATGAATTAAGACAAATTATAACGATGAAAGCAGCGATTTAATATGAAATGTGTTCATCAAGTAATTCTTATCTAATTATTGGTTCCCTCAGAAATTTTAAAATTAGTTTTTTTTAATAATCCAAATTGTCATTTAAAAAAGTGAAGTTACACTTTTAATAGCATTTTTTATGAGATTTTATAACATGTTTAAAATAATCTGAACAATAGCATTTTTATAGGATAAAACAAGATTGAAGTAAATGCTTTTATTTCTTCTCTAAAAAAACGGTGATTTTTTAAGAGCTTGAGAACTTTTCTCATCGATTCTTTATTTGAAACGTTAGATTGGTCCATGACATTTACTTTTTGAAGATAATTTCATTTAAATGTTGACCGCGGCTGCGTCTTAGGTGGTCCATTCGGAAAGTCCAATTTTGGGTAACTTTTTCGAGCATTTCGGCCGGAATAGCCCGAATTTCTTCGGAAATGTTGTCTTCCAAAGCTGGAATAGTTGCCGGCTTATTTGTGTAGACTTTAGACTTGACGTAGCCCCACAAAAAATAGTCTAAAGGCGTCAAATCGCATGATCTTGGTGGCCAACTTACCGGTCCATTCCTTGAGATGAATTGTTCTCCAAAGTTTTCCCTCAAAATGGCCATAGAATCGCGAGCTGTGTGGCATGTAGCGCCATCTTGTTGAAACCACATGTCAACCAAGTTCAGTTCTTCCATTTTTGGCAACAAAAAGTTTGTTAGCATTGAACGATAGCGATCGCCATTCACCGTAACGTTACGTCCAACAGCATCTTTGAAAAAATACGGTCCAATGATTCCACCAGCGTACAAACCACACCAAACAGTGCATTTTTCGGGATGCATGGGCAGTTCTTGAACGGCTTCTGATTGCTCTTCACTCCAAATGCGGCAATTTTGCTTATTTAAGTAGCCATTCAACCAGAAATGAGCCTCATCGCTGAACAAAATTTGTCGATAAAAAAGCGGATTTTCTGCCAACTTTTCTAGGGCCCATTCACTGAAAATTCGACGTTGTGGCAGATCTTTCGGCTTTAGTTCTTCCACGAGCTGTATTTTATACGGTTTTACACTAAGATCTTTGCGAAAATCTTCCATGTGGTCGAATAACACAAACCCAATTGCTGCGAACGGCGACGAATCGACATTTCACGGTCTTCAACAACACTCTCAGAAACAGACGCAATATTCTCTTCTGTACGCACTGTACGCATTCGTGTGGTTGGTTTAATGTCCAATAAAGTAAACTAAGTGCGAAACTTGGTCACAATCGCATTAATTGTTTGCTCACTTGGTCGATTATGTAGACCATAAATCGGACGTAAAGCGCGAAACACATTTCGAACCGAACACTGATTTTGGTAATAAAATTCAATGATTTGCAAGCGTTGCTCGTTAGTAAGTCTATTCATGATGAAATGTCAAAGCATACTGAGCATCTTTCTCTTTGACACCATGTCTGAAATCCCGCGTGATCTGTCAAATAGTAATGCATGAAAATCCTAACCTCAAAAAAATCACCCTTTATTTGTTTTGATTTTTTTAAAAATAATTTATCAGTTAATTTTTTGAAACTGTTATGTAATCCAATGATAACAAATTTAGTGTGACTGAAATTAAATTATTTTAAAGTACATATCATAATTGTTTCTACATTCCCATAGGAAGTTATTGTAATGGGTCCGATTTGTCGAATTGAAAATTTTTACATTTCTCGACGTTTCAAGGTCCGTAGAGCCGAATTAAAAGATTTTTACAAAGATATCTGTGCGAGCTTGTCGATTTCAAATAAACTTTCAACAGTTTGTTTACAAACAAATAAAAACCGAAAAAAATTAACAAAAGTTGGTAAAGATTGATTTTCGACTCAAATATCTTTTCAAAAATTCGAAATATTGGCTTCAAACTAAATTTATCTTATAAGAAATATTGTTTTCAACATTCGATTAAATTTTTAAAAAAATCGAATAGAACGTTTTTTTTTACAAAAAACAAAACTCTAAAAAAAAACAATACTAAAACTTTATAAAAGTTTACTTTCGACTCAAATAGCTTTTCAAAAATTAAAAAAATTGTCTTCAAATTTATTTTATTTCTCAGAAAATATTGTTTTCGATACTCAGTAATTTTTATATACAATTCCAACAGTCCGTTTTTTCATAAAAAATAAAATCTACAAGAAATAGTACGTAAATTTGGTAAAAATTAATACGAGTACATATAGACAAACTTTTAAGCAAGACAAATCGATAGACGGGATGGGAAGTTATCAGTGTGGGTCGCATCCCAGCCTCTTTTTTGAAACATTTTAAAGCTGAAAAATGTTTGTTACACATTTTTTGATTGAAACTAAATTTGTACTCATTAACTCGTAGTTTGAAGATATTGTAATTGGTGCGAATTGTCAAATTAAAAGCCTGGACATTTCTTGATGTTTCAAGTTACCTGGAATTTAAGTCAAAGCTTTTTAGAGACATGTCTGTGTTCTTACGTTAGGGACATCTCAAGAACCAGAAAAGATGTCAACTTGAAAAAAATATATTTCTTAGATTATAGTGTGAAAAGATACAAGAAAGGACTTTAAAAAAATTAAATGAGTGTTTTTTTTTACTCTAGCAACTTTAAAAAATGAAATTTTTTTTGACCCGAAACATCTCTGGAACAAATAGCAGTAGCAACTTCAATTAAAAATTTTATTTTATTCCTGACGTATGTATGACCCGATACCGAATTGATTTGAATTCGAAACAAAACTTCAGCAATGTTTCTTTCAAATTAAAATAATTGTGTCACCTCGAATATTTTCGAACAAAAATTATGTAACTCCCAAAATAATTGTATGTTTCGAAAAATAAAGTTTTTGACAACATTTTTAGAAAGTCGAAGTGACAATGTTTCTTAAAAAATTAAAACATTGAAAAAACATACTTTTAAAAGCTTCTTAAAATTAATGTCCGGCTTTAATGTCCTAATAACAGTTAAAGATGTTGGCTTCAAACTAATTTTAATTTATAGAACGTATTTTTACATTTATACAAATTAAGAACCTAAGAATGTTATTATTCTAGAAAAAAAAGGAAACGCAGGTATTGACTTTAAAGTTATTTCATTCTTTGCAGTATTTTATTTTAAACCTTATAAAATATTCCTAGAACAATTAAATCAATACTTTTTTATTTAATTGAATACAATTTTAAGAAAAAATACTAGTTAAATTGGTAAAAATTGGTTTTCCATCAAGGGAACGAAAACAGATATTGAAATCAAACTTATTTTATCGACATTTCACATCATTATCGTTGACCAACGTTATTCTGTGTGAAATAATAAATATTGTCGTTTGAAAATCAAGAAATTCTGTAAATTGTATATTTTTTTCAATTGCTGTTGTAACAAAAAACACACATCAAAAAATTTTTAATGAAGTCGATATTTTCAATGGAAAAATGCAGAATTCGTTTACATTAAAAAAGTCCGAACTAAAAAAACTGAACTAAAAATCCAGTGAAATTTTGACTCAAAACTTAAAAAGTCATCAGAAAATCAGACAGGTAAACAGAATATTATTATATTACGAACTTCTTCAAAAACAAGTTCGCCAAGTTTTTGAGATACAATCTTTTCTTATTCGAAAAATACCTAATATTATTCTTTGAGGCTATGTAAACTCGTTTTTTTTCATTAAAATTCGAAATCGTTTTCCAAATATTTCATCCCTTACCTCAATATTCAGTTCGTAAATTTTGAATTTCTTACATATTTTTATAAAAAATCCTAATTACTTGAAGGGGTTATTCATGCGTAGTCTTAAGGTTATAAAAGCAAGTTTTTTTTGAATATAATCAAAAATAAACACATAATGTTGAAAACGTGTACTTCTGTGGTATATATACATAGCTGAAATCGGAGTTCGAGTTCGGAATCAAGACAAAATATTAACCCTTAGATAAATTAGCCAAAAAGTCATGTAAAGGCCCATAAGTAATCTCATGAAGTTCAAATTCAGGATATCTTAATCCTTTAAAAAATATTTTGTTGAATGTACACCAAAAATAAATATTAATTTGTTGACCAGTGTTATAAATTCATCCAGAAGATGTAAAATCTTTTTTTAGTTACAACTTTTACTAGTTCATTAGACGAAATCTAAATAGAAACATTAATGGGACATTTAAATCTACTTTGCACATGTTCACAGTTGTAGAAAAAGAATGTTTTAGGCCTTGAGAAGTATTGATACAAAATTATCAATTTCGAATAGTTGAAAAGTGGTTATATAAGTTTTTGAGAATATTTTTAATTAACATAAAGTTGTAAAGTTAACGAAAAGTTGAAAAGCGGTTATATAAGTTTTTGAGAATATTTTTAATTAACATAAATGTGTCAAAATAAGTTGATGTTAAAACATTAAAGAAATAACAAATCCATCTGCTTGGGAAAAATAGTATACTACTCGAGTATCTGCCACCCATATTCAAAAAAAAAATCGAATAAGTTGAGACTCCCGCTGAGGCAATTTGTTTTAATCAGTTTGCTTAAACGCGCTCTTCTTTGGGATCAATTTTATATCGCGTACCGGCGATATATTTTATTGTATATTCAAGAACTCAAGTTTACACAAATGTACATAAGTCCAAATAATGATCCCTAATGGCAAAAACCTATTCCGGTTCATCTACATACCCAACATTCATATTCACATAGGTACCTTCATAGCATTCCATTAAGGAATTCACATATAAATTACCCTTCATCTTACCAATATTGAAGGTACTCTATAGGTATACCGCCGAATGCCATATGAGTATTGAGCATTATGCATTCTTAATGCTATTCTCGCAGTCAGTTTACCGCCACCGTGCGTCGGTCGCCGAGCCGCCCATCCATTTGCTGAATCGATTATTATTATTATTATAAAACATATGAAGCTAAAAGGACGACTTCAATAATGACCTCAGCCCAGAAGTCTTGAAGAGTTGATGTAATTAATTATTTGCCGACATCTTAAGAAGCTTAACATATAAACCTGTTAATAACCATCACTAACGGCTGGGCCTTGCTGCAGCCCAGCAGCCGGTGTAAGACCAGGCGGCCGGCCGGCAGCAGCAGAGGAGGAGGCCGGCGGGCGCAGCACAGAGATCTTAACGTAATATTTGAATTTAATTGAGCATCTTAGCAGACATTGGGATGGCATCACTAATTTGTTTTTCACACACATATTGCTATGCGAGCTCAGGTACTGGAAGGAGGGTTTTAAGTTGAGAAAATTGTTTTCTCGACATTATAAGCTTAACGATGCTTATCATGGAAGCTATGTTATGTTTGTTGTTTTTGTTTATTTGTTGTTACATCAACCTACAAGACAACAAAGTTAGATGCGGATAAAAGTATAAAGATATGTGGTGATGTCTATAGGTACTTCTTGTTCTGAAGACACGTTATTTTACCTTTTTTACATCAGAAAATTCTTCGGGCTTTCTTTTTTACATCACTGTAAGGTAATGTTTTATTTCTTAAGTAAGAAAAAAAACATATATAATTAACTACTTTAAACTATGCAGTGATAACACTTAATGATTTTCTATTTCATATGAGCTATACATAAGAAATAATTCCTTTAAATGAACGTGGAAAAGGTGGCTGAATATGAGCAAAACCATTGCCTTGAAGTATTTTACCTTTACCAGCAAAAACATAGTAAATTGTTGTGGGAAAATCAGTTTTCTTTAAAAATCAATTAAATGTGTGAAAGCAAAAAAATTCATACGAAGAAAAAGAAATTAACTGAAATTAAAACGGCTTGACATTTTGGAATAATAATTTTATTTTATTTAGTTTTTTGAAATCCGTAAACTAATAGTTATCAGTTTTTTAAAAACACTAGTTTCAATTAAATCTTAATTAATAGTGTTTCAAAACGTATACCTTATATTTAACTCAAGTATTTGTTTTTAGCCTTAGCTATATGGTTTTATATACACTACAGTGGTATGCCACAAGGATCAATTTTGACACCACATCTTTTAACTTAATAAACACATGCAGATAATTCACTTCGGCTATCAAATTGGTTTGATTGTAAAAAAGCCATACAAAATATTACGTTAAGGGTTTCACGAATCCCAAAACCAAAACTTAAAAATTGGCTTTTTTAACGTAGTCTTCGATGTGAAAATGAGTTAATCAATATAGATACAGTTTTAATGAACTATCTAAAATGTTTTTGATGCATTTCAAGGGCCCTATCACGAAGATACGATGTTAAAACCCAAGTCGTTTGTGAAATGCCTCACACCTAATATTAAGTGGGAATCGACATAAGTGGATTATTGTAAGAACTACAACACCAATATTCTCTGAGCGATACAAAACGGTATTGATTCGTCATACACTAACTTGGCGCAAAAGTTCAAATTTTGTTCAGGGCTTAACAACGGCTCAAAAGCGTTTTTCTTTTGCAAATCGTGACTAAAAAATTACGACCATTTTTGTTGGGAATTTTTTTGAAGGGTGTGTTTTTCTTTTTACAGTTACAGTTTTTGAAGTTAAAGCTATTCGAATAACGTTAATAAAGTTCTATAAAATCTCTTATTAGAGTAATAAGGACTTGCCAATTTGCCCAATCAGAGAACGCACATCGTCGCTTCAAAAAATCTATTGGCTTCAATTCTTTAGTCATCTTGATATTGTATGAATGTTAGCCAAGATCTTTGTGCATAATAAAAACAATTTAATCTAATTGATTAATTTGGATCGTTTGCTATACGGAGGCCTAAACGGCAGAGATATGTTTGACACTTCGACCGACACATTTCGAATAATAAGGCTCAAATGTTTGCATTAAATTTGTTATTGCATGCCTACTAAGGCGAGAGTTAAGACCGAAAATTAAAGTTAAAGCTCTTCAAGTTGCACTCACCGACTCCGGATTTCGTAGCTCGTTTGTGTTCTGGACCACGATGAAAAAGTTAAGTTTACTGCATAAATTGACAAAGACTCTTCAATGAATAGTAAAAAGGATGCATTCACAAATTAAATTCAAAGTTGTCAAGACCCTGTTAAAAAAAACTTTTCTTAAGGATAAATACAATTAATTAGGTGGAGCAACACTAAATGGAGAACTAGGGCTTATAGTGAGTAACAACTCTCTCTCAACCATTCCTGAGTTCGAGTAATGTTGGCAGAAATGAAGGGGACCTACAGTTTTAAGCCGAATTGGAACGGCTGAGAAAGCACTTTTCATCACAAGAAATACTCTTGGGCATGTGTTAATTTCTCCTAAGAGGCAGTACCTGCCAAAAAACTTTTGACAGGTTTTTTATACCAAGACCTCTAGCATGACAGTCCTATGCACTAATTATAAGAATAATGGGACCTTTTTCCTTTATTATTCTAAACACTGGCATGTGCGATTTCTTTCTTAGTAAGATGTTCAAATATTTCTTCCTAAGAATTATAACAATTTATGTTAAATTATTCCTTTAAGCTGAGACGATTGACCACAAATATGTAAATAAATATTTTGGGTGCCAGTCTAGTCTTTTATCGCCTTAAATAAAACAGGGCCTATGCCATAAATACATCATAAAGATAAAAACAAAACGAAAGTGTGTCTTTTTGATAAAGTCTGAAATATGGAACTTACAAGAATCTCATGTCGTCTCTTAATGCCTAGTTCGAAATAGAGCTCAACATTCATTTTTACACATTCTCCTATTAGAACCACCAAAAAATGTTTTTTTTTTTAAATTATGCAAATATCAAGAATGTGATCACTTTCACAGTGATTTAAAAAAAAACTATCAAAATCAACATCTCGATCGTCTTCTTTGTAATAAAACCGGAACAGAATTTTCAATAACAACATAAACAAAAACCTATAAAAGTTCAATTCTATCAGATAAAAAAAAGATATCTGTCGTGTTGTTACCAATAGTTGAATGAATGCTAAGGAAATATGCCAATTAAATAGAACTAATTTAAACAACAACAATTTCTACTTAACGTCTCGTGTCTTTTACTACCATTTTATTGTTGTTTTATTTTTTGACAGGTATTCTGTTACACATGGAATTATCTTTCGATCAAGCCGCGTACAACTTTCGAATTGTTTTGTGTTTGTTTGTAATTTTATTTATTTTCATCTGTCGATCGTTGGTAGAATAAAAATTGAAAAGGTTGTTAAATTCACAACCTGAGGCACAGGTGATGAATATAAAAATGTCTTGCAGCAGCAGCCGCCATCGATCGCCATATCGCCATCGCAATCCAGTGCTATGTGGTGCGACCGGTGCGTGGTTGATGTATAGAAAACGCGACAGGGTATTGATATATTGAATCAAAACATATCTTACATCGACCTTCGTGAGCATAAATTACTTGAGATTTTTTTTTATTTTGGGGTTTTTATGAGAGTGGGAAGCATTTCAAATTCGAATTTTTTGAAAGCAAAAACTGTCAGACGTGTCTGGTTGGTACCTAGTTTGGCATTTAAATAAGTTCATAACTTAGACTAAAAATTCACTGAATGCCAATTAATTGATAGTTTATTTCTTAGTTTATTGATTTTTTTCAATAAAATATTTAACATAGTTGCTTATCATTTATTTCCTACTCTACCCGACTAAGTTAGTAAGTTAAAGTGTGCACAATAATTATCAGTCCTCGACCGACAAGTCGCGCGTTCAAGTGCTCCAACTTTATAATGCCTTAAGTGATACTGCATGTCATATAAATTAACTTTATCTATCTATCCCAGGTGGGGCAACAATATCCAGAGTCACTTTTCATCCCAAATAACATTATTTATCAAGCTATTTCCCTAAATGGAAAACAGGGAGCTCTTTCTTTTTTTAACCGACTGCTGACGACGACGACGACGATGGCGGTGGATAGAATATATTTATGTGTGCGGTAATGTGTGTTCAAAGCTATTTCAACTTATCGATAGATACTCTTTAATTACTCTCAATTTATTTATATATAGAAAGAATGGAGAACAAATCCGGTTAGCAGTAAAATAATCGTATTTAGAGATAGATACTCGTATCATCCAATCCTTTGGTTGGTTTTCAATTGAGTTTATATACTCGTAGAATCGAAATCTAGTGCACCAATTAGTCTAAAAAAGATTGAAAAGCGATAACCATTCCTGTTTTTTTTCTAATTTTTTTGTCTTATAGGAACATAGATAGATACGTAGATACTTACTTTTTATATTAACAATAAGAAAAGAACACGATGCATTATGCCGATTTATGTCAAGTTAACTACTAGGTAGGAGGTTATAGATAGGTTCCCATATTCCTACTTACCCACTACTTCTATCTGTTCCATTTCTTTCTTCTTTTTTTGTTTTGAAATAGTCCTACTGTATACGTATGGATAGAACCTATATGTGCTACCCATTAATTGGCATATAGATTGAGTTGAAGTAGTTTTGATCTAAATGATAACCTAAGTAGGTTTTGAGAATAAAAAAAACTTGAACTGTGGTAATTATATTGAAATGGGTAATAAAGAACGAGATGTACTCGTTTCCATTTGCATTAGGCAAAAAAAGTTTAACTATGGTAGCTTTAAAGGTACTAAAACGACTGACGACAACTTTTTCTTACCAAGGAACACCCTGAAGTTTTGTTTAAGTCCGTTTTTTTAAATAACGCTAAGTTATAGTTTTTTTTTTTTAATCTGAAAATACTGAAGATAACAAACTTGATATTAAATACGCGTACCTTTTTTTTTAATTCAACTTTTTGTCTAATTTTTGTCAGAACTGAAATCAATCACGGAATATATTGGTTTAAAATATTAATTTCAAATTTATTTCAATAAGACCATTTTAACAGTGGTAACTTAGAATATTCTATTGATTTCTAACATATATTACTTACTATAGCTTTTACCCGCGACTTCATCCGTATTAGATAGTCGTTTTGGATAGTACTATGAAAAAACCTGAGCTGTACTTTTTTGTACGTATGTTTGAATTGTGCCGAGATGGGATAAGGCCATACTAGGTGTGATTGTCATAGGTTAATTAAGGTTTGTTTTTTTTTCCAAAGTTACACCTGCAACTTTCAGCGTTTGCCCCTGAGCTTTATTTATTGTTATTGCAAAAGCTGCTTTCAAAGGAAAGAGAATATCAGAAGTAGAAGACAGACCCAGTGAATTATTTTGTGTAACGTGATGGCTCGTGTTTGCCGATGAAAGGTTGCAAAGCGCAAAATTTAGCTTTAAAATGATTATTTGTGGAACTTGGTGGGAGACACAGTTTGCGTCTAAAGTTGAGGGCTTGAGGCACGTGGCTTGCAAAGCCCGCACGCTAATATACGTGTATGATAAGTTTATCATGTAACATAAGGGTTGGGAATGCGTTGTTTTCCCGTAATACCAACTTTATACAAATATTATTAAAATCTTTGGTAATTTAGAAGTGAATGCGATCAAATTCCCCGGAAAGTAGTTTTTCCCATCGTTTTCCCGTTCGTTTTTTAGTCTCAAACTATATTCTTACCAAATTTTATTTAAATCTGTCCAGTAGTTTAGCTGTAAAGAAGATCGGCCCACTTAAATTCTCCCATGGGAATGCGTCATTTTTAGGGGGTAAAAAGTAGCCTATATGTTTTCTCGGGTATCAAAATATCTCCACACCAAATTTCATGAAAATTGGTTAAGTAGTTTAGTCGTGATTGAGTAACAGACAGACAGACAGATTTACTTTGCATTTATAATATTAGCATGAATTATTACTTTTTGCTACTTGAGTATTATTTTTGAAACGTAACCCAGAATTAGAATATTGGATTGTTGCCCTTAAAGAATTGGTCTTTTAGACTCATAAGTAATTGGTTCTCACTGTTAAAAATTGAATCAAAATAAATGAAGAATGAATTACAAGAGCCATAGGCAGCATCGATTAGCAACGAAAACATTTTTCTAGAAACTTTTAAATCAACGTTAATTCATAAGAACGTTATATATATGGCATCGTTTACAGAACCGAAAATTAAACTATTAATATAGAAATATAGGATTTTTAAATTTGCGGGTAGATATTGGCGGCAACCCGTTGCGGCCATTTCCTTTTGGTGACATCTGTCAAATATTTTGTTTATTGAACAGCACGTTCAAATGATAAAACTTATTTATCAAAATGATTGCGTTCGTTAACGCAAGCGTTGCGCGCATTGCCCCAATTTTACGGTAGACGTGATGGCCCTTCAACAGTCGACTCTTTAACGTTTGGTGGCCAAATTTGAGACGACCGGTTCAGTAAATAAGTAGCCAACAACCGTCCGTTAAAGGGACGGAAGATTTGTCAAGAAAATCACCGCAATCGTCAAAGTCTACAGAAGAACCAGAGGCAGTCTATTCCTCGCAGTGCACAAGAACTCGGCCTTTCGCAGACTTTAAGATCAGACACCCGTACATTATCCAACTGACCAAAGAGCTCAAAGTTCATGACCATAGACAATGCCGTTTGTTTGCTGACTAGGCTTCGAATCGTTTGGAAGAGGACCCACAGTTTGGCCCAAAAATCATCTCTAGTAACGAGGACCATTTTGGAGCAAGTAAATAAAGGGGCGCAACAGTCAATTCAGATCACAAAGCATAATGACTTACAACTCTCAACTATTCCTTTGTGCAAGTCATCTCGGCGTTCGGAGACATACAGTCTAGGAGACATACACTTAATGTGACGAATATGTAAATCGAATTTGAGAATACGCTTTTGATGACAAAAAGTAGGAAAAAAATGCCCAGTTTTGCAGTCTACGTAGAACTTTGGAACCGAATAAAACAAGGACACTTATTGAAAAAAAAATGTAGATTGTTGGAAAGATAATGTTGTGGCATTATATTTTAAATATGATTTCTGGAATATGACCACCATGGCTGGATCGGAATAAGTTAGTCTAATCTGGATGTCAAATGTTTGATGTTATTTTCCAACATTTGTTGCTGTATATAAGAAAATTTTGTCATCCAAGTGGTCATTAGTTTCGGATTTTTGACTTAGCGACTAGCGACTCTACATATCCTCACTGAAAATAGTCAAGCAGTATTGAATAGCAAAATCTTGTAACCTTAAACTACGCCGTTACCAAAAATGTCCTTCAATAAACTAATTGTGTCACGAGGTGTTTGATAATTCGCAATATCTTGTTAAGACCACTGCTACTGCACATCATTCGTGTTTAATTGATGAAAATTGAAAAAAAAAGTCAATAATCATGGCTTTACAGAAGTCAAAGAAGCGTTTTTGATCAATTGCTCAACCAACTTAATAAGCACGCCAAACAGACAGTTTTTGTGGAAGTAAAGGCCACATTTTTATTTCTGATTGTTTTGTAAGCAAAAAGTAGTTGTGATTGAAGATATTTTAAATGACACAATAGTACACGACGTGAAATATTGCCAACAAACAATATTTTTGACACCTCCAAGTCTAGTTTCATAAGCCTTTTTAGATAGCATTGTCTTATGTCGTCTCGCATGTGACAATACCAATGCTTTTCTGGTTGGAATATAAAATAAAATTAAAACCTAGAAACCATTTTAAGTTTTCTCTCCTTAACAACTGATGTTAATTTATGTAAATATAAGCATTTAAAACACTTCTAATAAAACCTTTTTTTTAATAAATGATGAATTTTGTTTCTTTTCTTTTGAAGATGAGCTCAAAATCATCGAACTGAAACATACTAAATTACTGCCCAGGGTGTGGGAATCTTTAAAAAAAAAATATTGTATGTCCAAAATAAAAGAGAAAACTCTTCAACAAGTGGAAGAAGAAGATTTGCACCCTTATTCTTCATACTCACTAACCACATCCAGCAACAGGTGGCTATTTTGAAAAATAATGAAGGAAGTGAATTTCTTCAGCATTTTTTTGATTCCCACAATTAAAGGACCCTTAAATTTTTCGAATGGAACAAAAACATTGAAAGCTATTCATTCCGTAGATTGATAATTAAAGAAATTTGACACGCTTGACGAAGTAACATGAAGAAAAAAGGTTCACAAGGGAAGTGAACAAAAATAATCAACAAAAGATAAATTTTATCAGAGAGAATTATAGATTAGGAGCATTGATCTTCCATTCACTTTAAAAGAGCTAATATATGTGGAAGCAGCAGTTGAATCACAATTATATTTCTATTTTAATTTAATTCCTTATAAAAATGAAATCATTCAATTCTTCATAATCCTTCCATTTCATTCTTAGATATGATATAAAAGAAACTTAAGTCACAAATTATAATTAATAACTGATTCCACAGGTGTAAGAAATCCTATATTCACGATGTTTATGATGATGATGACACAACACATAACACCATCATCTATCTTAAGACCTATTTGTATATGACAGAGAGGAACTACCATGACATAACATATCCGTTGTCACTTCTGTAATCGGATTAAGTTTTGTTCTTGTTTTTTTTTTATTTTTTTATCTCATTTTTCTTATTTTTTATGAAAAGAAACATTTTTCCATTGCTTTAGTTTGGTGTTCTTCCAGATCGTTGGGCTGCTCGTTGCTGCTTCTTTTTAATCTGATCAGTGTCTCTAGTGAGATTGTTCCAAGTCAGGGAAGCGTGGTCATCATCAGCACATCTCATCAAAATGTGTACATGCTCATTCAATGTTTGTTATTCACAACATACACAAAATCCAAACGGTGACTGAATAAGACGCTGCTAACCTGGGATTGAAAAGAAGTAACCTACAGGTATCTGTGCTTGTAGAAATGATAACAACTTAAGGCATCAGGTGCGCATTTTGAAATGTTATATTCATAGAAGAAGCCAGAGAAGAGGTGAAAATAAGTCAGACGTGACAGAAAACTCACCAACTTTAAATGGCAATGACGACGACCAGCGACGAATGCGGTGAACTGTTTTTCGATCTATTCTATAGTTAAAGGGGTAGAGTTGTATTTTAAAACATATTTGTTTTCAAATATCCTACGAGTTATTGAAATTTTAAGACAGCTCATGGTTGAAAAAGTGATTTTATCCATTTCAATTTCAAAACACAAACTACTAAATTACAATTTTTAGTGTAAAATAAAAAAATGAAAATAAAAAAATACTAATTTTGTTTCATATTTTAAGAGGCTGGACTATAGTCTCTTTAATTTAACAAGCGTTAGCTAGTGTGTACGCAGATAAATCTTTGTGACTTTGCACTTGTTGAATGCTTTGACTTAAAGAATCTTTCGTTCCGGGAAAAACCGAGGTGATCCAATGTTCATCACACAAGAAGATAGACTCTTTGGGCTTCTCTATTATATATCCTCGTTTACAGATACGACAAACACCTAGTTTTATGTGTGCGATATGTTTGCTTGGTTAATGATTTATGTTATTTAGTTTGTCAGTCAGAGAAAATGGAAAATAATATAAATATCTACTCTACCTAACAAACATAAATTTATGAATCTCTTGTTTGGTTTAGAGTCACGTTTTAAAATCATTTAACACTTCCTTCCTTGATGCGAGTAAATTCTTTCATTCTTATTTATGTGTTACCGTTCGTTTGAAGTATTACATTCATTTTATAGTTTACTGTATCGGTGTGCCTTTTCCTTTTACGGTAAATTGAATTTGTTTTGAAGACGATTATGTTGCTCAAGAAGATCTATTGAAATACCGCCAACAACAGTTTCTTTAAAATATTATTTAATTTATGTTGTTGTTATTTAAGAAACAAAAGAGCTGAGGTTCGAACTTTAATTTGTAAAAAATTGCTAACTAACCTGAATATATATTTGTTTTAATTTGTTAAGCTTAATAAAGTTATTGCTTCGATTTTTTCACTTAAGTTTACTAACGCACATAATTTATTTATCTATCTCAGGGTATTTTTATTGTTCTAAAATATATAATAAAGTGGTGATATTTTTTTGAATGAAAAGTAGGTTAATGTTAAAAGTAAATTAGTTCCAATGTTCTGATCGGTTTTAATTGAATTTCTAGGCTTGTTAATGTTTTTGATGTCCATAGAAGGTGTCAGATTAGAGAGTGGTTGAGATTAAGTTTTCATCAGAAATCACAGATTCAACCTACACGCCATTTAGGAATTTATATGACTTGCTTTACTTTTGTTTTCTCAAAATAAGTCTTAGTAATAAAATGAATGGACCTGGAGTGAAAGAGTTAATTAAATAAAAAATATTTAGAACAGGTAAACGATAGGTAAGAGAGTAGGGTATTGGCGAATTTTTAAACAATGTTTAATATAAATATATTAAAATCATCAATTTTTTGACAAATCGAAAATTTTAAATCGAGTACTATTTAAAGTTCCTTCTAAATCAGGTGAATATTTTTTTTAAAAGTCAACTGCAAAAAAAAACATGTCCTGAAGGAAGAATCAAAAAATAATATGACAGAATTATTTCTTATAACAATCCGGAGGAAGGTTGATTTGATTTGAAAATTTATTTTTATTTCTTTAATTTTCATTTAGGTACTAAAGAATTTTGGTTAATGCTTTTTCGTTTGGAATTTCTTAATCTGTTCTTATCTAGCTTTAGATGAAGAGTTATTTTTCTATTTTCTTTTATTTTTTAGATCACAGGTTCCGGTCAAATTTAAGAAATTTAGAATTTGACTTTCAATCCAGATTTAAACGAATAAATAAACATTCTGTAGATATGGATAAGCAAATTGAGACGTTTTTTATACATACACCGGTAAAGTTAAGGTACAAAAAATATTTTGTGAATTTTTACTGATTTTTTTGAAATTCTGAAAGTTTGTAATGTCGAGTTTAAACTAAAAAGAAAAACATACATAAATATAATAAAGCTATGAATTTCTAGTTTTATAATTTTAAAGAAAATTAAAGTTCAACATGCTTCATGCGATTTCTGGAACGGACTGTAACACAACTTTTTAATGAAGCTCATAATATGGACCAAATACCTTTTCTTTGATCGACTATGTATCAGCAGAAAATCCATGGGCAGTTCCGAAAATTAGAGTTAATTTCTGATGCTTTTTAAAAGAAAAAGTGCTCGTTTTTCATGACACTAAAAGAAAGTGACAGGAAAAGTAATTTAACAGGGAAAGTAATTGTAATTTATATTTTTTAGGACGTTTATAGATCTTCGTAAAATAATTAATGTTAAGAAAGTATTTTACAATTAAACAATAATTTTACATAACGAGATTTCAATTTTATCTAGTAACAATTTTTTAACCAAAATTTTGAAAGGGTTACAAGATGACGTGAACAAAACAATCGTCGTGAGATACGCGTAGAATTAATTTGTGTGTTCATTCAGAGAATAATGTGAGAGTCTGAAACAAATATACCTTCTTTTTCAATAAGAAATATTAGATACAATTTCAAACACAAATTTGGCGTAAATTCGTAGTTAAGGAAAGGCCTAGCGTAATAATGTTTCATTGTCTAATAATTTTAATCCATAGTTTTTTCTATTCTAGGGAAATAGATTTCTAAGATGAGTTCAAACCAAGCATTTTCCAACTAAGCGCATACAAACATAGATTTTCAATGCCACGATGATTTCTGTTTAATCCAAATTTGACACCAACATATCCTTCATATAAAAACACTGCCATTTTTTTACATATTAAATTAATACATATTCACTAAAATCTAATCAAATTAAAGAACATACACAATTTTTGTTTTAAATTTGCATTTTCGTCTTCCTGTCGAATTGTTTTGTATATTTTTTTAATTATACATCAGAAATTCTGGGACACAGAATTTAACCTACTATAATTTGTCCTTTTATAAATATTGCTTTAACAAAAACAAAACAATTCTTATGAAAAATATTTAAGAACAATAAAATTCTTAAGAATATCTTTTGCATCGATGAAGTTTTTTTTCTTTCTATAACAGCCTTTGGCATTTGATTTCATATTAAGATACAAAAACCATTCTCATGGAAAATTCTGACAAGTTATAATTGTTGTGTTCATTTTATATCAAACTGTCTCAGACATGACATAAAGAAGGGAATCTGAATCTCTACAACCAGCCCACCCATCAGGATATAACAACAACAGCAAAAAAAAGTCCCTCTATCGTCATCTATGTTTTATTATCTTTCCCTCTTCGTTCGTACGGTGGTGTCGGTTCTCGACCTGACATATCCATTTAAATGCCTCAGATTGAACATTTATACCATCATTACATTCGTGGCAAGGAACGTACATAGATGCATACATATATATACAATAATATTTTGCACGCTAAAGAAAGCCGACATAAGAAAATTCCGCGGTTTCGCATCACGGCATCACCACTTCTCCTATACCAACCACACTCTCTGCTGTACTTGTTGTACATATAACATGCAGATGATTTCCAACATCCGACTACGGCGACTACGGTGACTACGACGACGTCATTTCGCATGGTATCCGGGGGCATTTACCAGGTACTCTAGTGGTAATGCTATATGAAGGCATATCTATGATGGCGATGGCCCCCTTCATTTGCCATCAGGACCGCAAAAAGCAGCTTCTGTAGGCGCAGAGATTTCCCAACCGCAAAACCATAAATCATAATGAGAGAGTGTAAGGCGCAAAAACAAAGCCTCATCACTCTGGCACTGCTAATGTTGATGCTGGAGCTGGTGCTGCTGCTACCGATATTCCAAAGCAATGTGAGGGGCAAAATTATTATCATCGGCTCCATGTATAGATGATACAAATTAACCCCCTCGAATAGGCATCGAAGGTGGAGCCCGCATCCGCAGTCCGCACAAAATGCGCCCTTAGGCTTGCATGGGATATCGACACGACATGTTCCAAACCGAACATACCTAGTATGATACAAGTACCTACCTACCAGTACCTACATAAGTGGCCCGATATGCTATAAAGGCGACACTTGCAATTTACGATCATGCTCTTATAGTGTAAGTTTTATGTTTTCATTTTGGAATCAAGTTGCTGCGCGTCGCTTCGAATGGGCTATAGTTATTAGCACCTGCGAGGAAGCATGTTCGCAGGTACCCTATACTACATTATAGAATGTCTCCTTGTATCCGCATGTTTTACTCCCCAGACCGCCCTCTCCTTCTTCATTCCATAATTGCTAGTGAATCCTAAATTTAATATTCGATTTTCACACTTTTGGACAAAATATACCAAAGGTATACATAAAGCCTTCTCCTGCTGCTGTTGGTCATGGTCATTGTATCTTCTCTCTGACCTCTATTATGGCTTTTTTGATTTCTTAGGATTGCGCGGTGCTTCTTGATGCGCACGAAAGGAGATGTATGTATGTATGAGGATTTATGGATTTATATAAAGTTTGACCATCATCATCATTATTATCATCGAGTTTTGAGAGTATCACGTATTGCGGTTTCTTATGCTCTGCCAATTTTTGTTTCCAACGAAATATTCAATAATTGAATATGGCGTATAATTTGGTTGAGGAAGAATGTGAATTCCTGTATCAGCCACAGCAACAGCAGCAGCAGGAAATTAGGAACTGTGGTCATCATCAGTGTCTCTGTTCGTCGTCATCCGTTCAAATTGAAATGGATTGTTGGTTCGTATTCGTTATGATTGAAAAGTGAAGGAGACCGAAACGGAATTTTTCGCAAATGCGTTGGTGGAGATGATTGTTATACGATATTGTATTTTATTCTTCGGATTTCTTGGAAAAGAACCATGCTTTTGAAATAATATAGAAAAACACGCTAAAAATACTGTTCGTACTAATTAAAGATTATCCAATAAAAGGTATAATTTTGAATAGCCCGCTTTTTGGACAGCTGTTCCTTGTGTTCAACATAAAACTACGTTATTACTAAAAATGAAACGATAAACGATTCAAGACTGTATTGAAATTGCTTAAGTTAACTGCAAAGATGCTAAATTGTCTGGAGTTACAGCTCCTAAAACGAAAGAACTTTTGGGTCATGCATGGAACACCTTCTCGGCTGGTAAAACTGTTGGTAGAAGTTGACAGGTTGGGATAATTAAGTAATGTACAAAATTGGACCCTGTGTGTATCTCAAGAATAATTGATAATATTTGAGCTGCAGACCAGTTTTGTAGATTCCCCGCAAAGCTTTGCAAATAGTAATTTTTCAAACGACTTATGTCTTAAGGTTTTAAAGTTCAGTAAATAGAAGAACAAAGGCCAATTAATTTCAAGAAACTTCGTATATTCGATGGTTGGATCGTTGAAATACATTTACATACATATTTTTACATTATATAGGCTACGTTATTAAGCAGAATTGTCTCATTTGAGGCCTTGAAAATTCATAGATGATTGTTGAAAAGTCTATCCATTCCTAAAATGTCACTGTTTGGTGCCCTTACGGTTATGCTAGTGGTATGATTTCTACCTTACTTAAAGTCAAGGTTTAATTAATAATTTGTATGATTGGGACGTGAAGACATCACTGTCAAGGAAACAATCGTAATTTTGCAAAAAAAGTTCTCCTCCGTGTTATTTCTCCAAGAGGTCATGTTGGTTTCTACATCTTCTACATCTACATCTACATCTACATCTTTAGCCCTTCAGACTTTGAGACCATGTGAAAGATAAACTCTATATAATTGATCCACAATGGTTTCAAGACCTCAAAAATAGAATTCGTGAATTTATTGAGGAAATACAGTGGTAGCGAAAAAGTGCAAATTGGTAATTAAAGAATTTATGGATATGGTAGCATGTCTGATATTTCGCCGATATCACTGACCATTGCCACTGGCATAACTTCGTCCTTTTACAACGAAATTGGTTTCTTTGATCAAATATTTTTTTAAATATCAATTAACGAAACATACCCAAAGCGGAATTTAATGACAAAGCAGAGGATCGGAAAATATAATTTAAATCTTTTGATGAAAGGATCAAAAGGATTGCTTATTCCCTTCAAGTTCTATAAATCTGACCAATCGGACCACAGAACCAGAAGAAAATTAAAGTGTTATTAAAAGTTATCAAAACGATATTCACCAATATTAAATTGGATAATTTGACACAATTTTGTCCTCAAATCGCAAATTTTAAAAACCGAAAAAGAGTTTTTCAACTCGATTCCCACATTTTTGCTGAATGAATTTCTCTCGTTCTATGATCTGAGCGACCAGCCTAAGACGATTTAAAGATCTTCCAATTATAAATTGGGCGATTTTTTGCAAGAAATGTTAACCATTTTTTATCAACCTTGTGAATACCTAATTTTTCTGTCAAAAGTGACAGAAATTCTTTGAATTCTTGCAATCGTTCGAAAACGTCTAAACATTAATTGTTTTTTATTTTTAAATAATTGGATTTTCAAAGTATTCGATTGGGTATTGGGTCATGTTTTTGCCAATCATCCAATTTAAAGGACATGGTTTGGCAAGATGTTAACAACGCTATTGAGATTGCCACCGTCAACGAATGCGAAATCAAATGGTCAAACCTCCACACAAAATTCAATTTAAACCTTTACAAAATGCAAATAAATCCAGCCAGTGGACGAGCGACAATGACTCAATCTTCTTGAAGTTCTTTAAGTCGATTATGTTATCAGATTTTAGAATTTTTTTAATCTTTTTGCACGACCTGTTGTTCTCACTTCTAACATATATTTTAATAATTTCTGTCACCTGTTAATTAAATCGTCCTCTAATGAGTCTTCCAATTATCTACTTTTCCAATTGTTTAAACAGACAGTTTTTAATTAGAAGACACAAACTTGAAAATTTTCTACCATTCATATTTCTAACGTTTGGGTAAAATTAACAAACGGTCACTATTTGCTTTTTTCTGTCACTTTTGACAGACGTTACCTAATTGAATTGTATTAGAAGACTTTGGACAGTTCGGCCAAAATTGCAAAATCTCCAAATCGTGTATACTTAGTTTTATTTCTACGAAACCAAGGTAACGTTTGGGTTTGACGAGACTAGCAAGAGTCTTCTTGAGTCACGTCTCGTGGACCTAATACAAATCTTTGTCATCAAATGGTTGCTGATAAAAACGCATTAATAACTTGAAACAACGTTTAAAAAGAAACTTAATAAACGAACTAGTATTTTTAAACATTATCAATTGAAGTATTGGTAGAAATTATGTAACCTATATACTTTTAGCCAATGGCTTACGAGGCTTTCAAATAAGACTAATCATTCAAACATATTGCAAATGGTTAATGTGTTTTGAAGATTAACGTATGTCAATACAGTGAATGAAGTATTTATGAAATAACCAAACATTGCAAAGAAAACATACATTTTAAAATTCCCTTATTAATAATTAAATTTTTGAAATAAGTTTGAGCACAATATTTACATTGATTCTTCTAAATCTACAGCTATGCCATACATCATTACCGACAAGCCCATTTTTCTTCGAATGACTCATAATCAAAAATTTACCTAGCTACGAATAATATGAACTTTTCTCTTACACAATTGACCAAAAGAAATCAAAAATACCAAACCTATCTACACATGATTCGATTTCAACAAATTAAACTCATCAAAGCTCTATACATAAAATTAGTTCAACGGTAACTATATAGCCCTTTACAACTTTATAACTTTTATAAAACATACCATAAATCATTGTCATTCAAGCCTGCAACTAATCCACACTGTTGCAAACTATTAACCGTTGCCAATTGCTCTTCGATATCACTCAACTGCAATTCGGCCTCATTCACGTTCAAATTAAAATAATTGTAATGTTGCACCCACAGGGCACTCCGATTGCGCCGCACAAACAAGTTTCGCAGGTCATGTTCTTCGAATCGCATGTTTCGGTCACACGCGCACAAAATATTATTAGTTTTTTGTTGTTTTTGTTGCTGTTGTTGTTTATGTTTATCAACATCATCCATGTCAGCAGAATTTCGACTTTTCATTCGACTAACAGCCATTTTGATTTGGTCACTTTTCTTATTCTTGTTCTTTTCGACTTCAGCTTTAACTTCAACTTCAACTTCGACTTCAGCAGCCATTAAAGTTTGATGATCCTTTTGGTGATCATGACTGATATCATCATTATTCGCGTTCGCGTTAGCATTTGGTTGCTGCGACTGCCAAGGGGCATCCACATCTTCGTTACACACACTCTGATCGGAATAAGTCTCCCCTGAACAGGAGACTCCCGACGAAAGGAATGTATCGTCGAGAATAGCAACTTTGGCATTTGCAACAATTGGCTCTGAACAGCTGGCGCGGCTGTTGGGTCGACTATTCGAACGGCTATTTGAACGACTATTCGAGCGACTATTAGACCGACTATTTGAACGGCTATTTGACCGACTATTGGCGCGACTATTTGGTTGGCTGCTTGGCCGACTACCTGGTTGGCAACTTGTTGCACTATGGGATCGTTTATGACGATTCCGGGATTTCACTGATCTGGGAGAGGTTCGCGTTGAATTACATGCAGATGACGACGATGGCACCGCCACCGCCGACGCCGCTGTCGTCTGTGGGTTTTCATTTTTGGCGCTAGCCTTACCCTTTCTACGGATGCTAGGCATGTTCTTGGGAAAGAGCGAGGGAGTTGGGGTTAAACTGCCCGGCTGTTGATATTGGAGACTTTCACTTTTCGAGTTATTGTTATCGTTGTCACATATCGATAGGGTCAGAGGTCTACCGTACACTTTCTGAAAGAATTTCAATTGGTCGTTGTGCAAGAAACACACCTTCCACCAATTCTTGCACGCCATAAGAGTCGCCCTCCGAGCCACGGGCTTATTTTGATTAAACATTGCATTCGACATTATTTTGTATCTCGATACATGTATCTTAAATAAAAACAAAAACAAAAAATATGTATCTTAAAAGACAAACAGTGCCGACGCGACGCTGAAGAGAATATCATAAAACTGTGTGTAAACACCGCACGCGGCCACGTCTAAGTATCGACTGAAACGCTAGGAATTCCAAGAGACTTCGCTGCGCCCAGCCAAACGAGAAGTGCATGGCTTGATCATCGGCTTCAGCATGGCGTTCACCTGAACTGAAGTTTTGTATAGAGTATAGAGAGACAGACAGACAGATACAAGATACTTTTGTCAAATGAGAAAAAATAAACTACAGGTGGAAGTGGAAGGAACGTGGAAACTCTACTTTACTCCGAGGAACAGATAGTCAAAACAAAAACGAAGATAATCGTGTGCTAACTGCCGACATTTGCTCGTTGTGTATGAGGAAGACCATCAGAGAGGCTGTGTGAGGGAATTCATTCGAGTTGTCTTGTCTTGAGAATTGCTAGAATTGAGAGACGGGAACGGGAATGAATTGGTTGATGGGTTTTAGGTTCCTCATCCATGGAAATGGAAACATGGATCTTTAGAGCGCGATCGGTGTGGCTGTCGCTGCTGCTGCTGCGGCTGCTCGTTGCCGCTGCTTGTTGCCGCTGCTCGTGGACTCGTGGTGATTTTTAAAGTTGGAACAGCTTATAAGACCGAGAAAGCGCACGGGATCAAGTGTACATCATTGACTTGGGTTAACAGGTTGTGGGTCCATATAATACCTCATACCTACCTCTTTGTAATATACGACACAACAACAAAAAGGAGAATGCAATATCTGGACTGGATATGGATGTGGATGATTGCGTGTGATCGTGGTGTGTTTTGGTAACAAATAATGCAAATATGTCAGGGAATTTGTCGAGTATTTTTATTTGTCGTGTTTTATTTTGCTGTTTTGATAACTTAATGTCGTGTGAAAGTTGTGAGTAATATGTGTGTGTGCTTGGGTGCTCGAGCCTCTATGGCCAAAATGATGCCGACGCGACCAAAAGGTGAATGTGCAAAAAGAACCGATCGCCATGGAGAATTCTTATGAAGAATTGGAACATTCATATTTTATGTTGTTTATTAACGGTATACACTTCACAGTGGTGGGCTTAGGTTAAAAATAACTTAAGCTTTATCTGAACGATTTACTGCTTGATGGTGAACAAAACGTAGTTGAGGATTACACTTTGGTGGAATTTTTTTTCTTGCCTCAAGTCTTAAAATTTTATATTTTTTCAGTTAACATAAACAAATCCATATTAATTTAATAATTAATTAAAATGGACATATCTACCCCAGGTATTTTTTTTATAGAAATTTCAGTCAAAAAGCTCAATGCAGGTATAGGTACCTTTCCAGGTACTCAACATCATCAGAAAGACCGAACATAACAAACCATCCATAAAGGTGGATACAAAATAACACTTTTTCTTTTATTTATTTTAACGAGAAAACTTGATTGTTGGCTGTATGAAAGTCGTTTAGGGCAATCATACAATCCAACCAATGAACGTTTATATTAATGAGGTCTATAAATGTCATATTAATTACATTTCTGATATTTGAATCGTTACTTAATCTTTCGTTAATAAGAATTTTTGCTATAAGTTTTTTGTTAATAGGGTATAAAATTAAAAAAAGGGAAGTCGAAGTATGTATTTTGTAGAATTGTAAAAAATACAAATTTATGGTAAAGGGCTGTCACATGCCACTTTTTGATGTCGCTAAACTTACTAGAGAAGTAAGTATTATCTTGGAGAGTATTATTTTAAGCTGCAGAATAGATCCTTTTGGGAAGGGCATAAACATTTATGATGTCACAAAGTCATTTTGCAATGCGCCAGAAACTATGGAACTTATAGAATTTATAGGAACTATATAGGAGTATTGAAATAACATTGATAGTTGACCAATTAAAAATCTAATTAGATTTGGTATTTTAAAATTTATAGGAAAATGATTCATTGAACAATTAAGGATTTGTGTCATTCAATATTTTTCATCTGGCAATTAATATTTAAAAAGGGAGAACATAAAAATCTTTGTAAGACAAATCAGAAGGGATACATTTTATTGATCTGTTTTTATGTTTTTGAAATTTGAATTAATTATTTCATGGAAATTTGAAGGCAAATTTTACTGTTTTTAAGTCCGTTTTCTAAGAACTTGCTCGTTATTTGGATCTAGACTTTTAAGTACTCATGGTTTCTTCTTTCAGTGATCTATAAACACAAAATTAATCCTCTTCTTGAAAAATTAGTTCATTTGTACTCTTCCATCATTAAGATCTAAGTACTAAGACTAACAGTTACACAAAAGCCTGGGATTTGTTGAAAGAAAGGTTGATAACATCAAGTGAATGAATATTTCAGTTCCAAAATATATCTCATTGCAATTTTGTAGGCGAAACTAATAGAATCCCTTATGAAATCGCAACCTTGACCTAAATGCAAACAAATTCAGTCCAACATTAGTCTGTTTTCTCTTCGTACCATGGGAAATCCGGCTCGAAGGACCAATGTTGTTTTTGTTGCCAGTTAGATTGAAACATTGATTTGCAATCTAAAATGTTTTGTTTCTGAACAAATTTGTTCCACTTTTGGTAAAATGATGACTGTGGTTAGTATTCCAACGTTAATAAAGATATACTTACTTAACTAAAGATATACGTACTTACAAAAATACAAACTTCATCATTTGTACGTTTGTATTCTTGAGTATACCTAGGTATGGAATAAAATAGTAGGAAAACTACGTACAAGTTTTATTTTAGAACATAACTCAAAACTGATTCAGAATACACTTGTACACGTTTAGAAAATTGCCTCCCGCCTAAACGGGAACGGAAAGGTACTAAACACTTGTATCCTATTTTAAACATCTTAAACCCCATTCACCAGTTTTGGTATAATCGGAAATACACTCGCAAAATTGCATGAAAACTAAAAATTGGAATTAAGACTAATTTAACTGGCCTTTACAACAAATTCAAAATAAGTCTTTTTAAAGTTTTCCCGAGATAATATAGGGTTTTTTAATAAGGACTTGACAATTCGTTTTATTAAATAAGAAGCAAACCATGTGCGAGATATTTCAGACACTTTTTTTGACATCAGCACCAGAGAGTTAGCTTTTGTAAATGACGAGGTGATTCATGATATGCATTGGATTTTCTCCTCACCAAGAAGCATATTTTTTTTACCCATTACCCCAAAAATTAACTCGAAGGAAGTACGTCTCGTCGGTCGGTTCAAATGATTTATCGGCTACAATTCTTTAGTCAGCTTGATCTTTTATGGACGTAAGCCAAAATCTTTATGCAAAATATGCCTGAAAACCAGTGATATTTCCATGCAACCCATTATCTCACTGACACGGTAACAGGGGGTCCAACTGACATCAATGTAGATGTAGGGAAGCTATATGCTTATCTATAGTCTGGAAGGAAGAAGCGCTTACTTGTACCTCCACGTGGTGGCCCCTGGGCACAAGTTAGAGAAATCAGTGCAGGTCGATGATGAAATTTCATAGTTATTGAAAAAGGCACAGCTTAGAACTGCACAGAGAAAATTCTCAACTTGTGAGCGAACGCAAGAAGCTACGGTTAACTTTCTTCCTAAGATTAAATCTTGCGAAAGATGGTTAACACAGGACTGTCATCCTTCCTCTGGGTTAGAGGGTGACTTACTGATATAAATTATAAAAACAATAGAAATCAGTAAATATACAAATCGAACAACTTTTAAGCGTCGGTATTTCAAATAAGTTAAAAATCATTTCTAGGAATGATGTAAATTGTCAATAAAAATCGGCGGATTGCATATTACAAGAAGCCGGCCGACCACTTCTAAGGTTATCTTCCCAAGATGTCACTTCATCAAAGATTAGATTAACACACCACTGTAGATGTGGTACCACGGGTAAGTTGTAGCCCTCTGGCTAATTCCAGGAACATATATGGAATGGCCTCCTTGTGAGAGTGTCGTGGTGGTTGTGGTTTATCCTATATGCATAGGGTATTGGTTTTTATTGCTCAAAAAATCAATATATAGATGGGCTAAGCCAATACCAAACTTTAACTAATAAGTGAATTTGTTATGTCTTAGTAGCTTAGAAAGAGGAACTCACTCGAAGTATTTCGCCAAATAAGAGAGGGTAAATCTTTGCGTAAATCCTTTCGGTTATTTTCAAAAACTAAGCAAAAAAACAATGCCCTAAGGCAGCAAGTGTAAGAACTTTCCACCAAATTAATGCTAACTGTCAGCTGTTGGTGTTGTAAGTAATTATTTGACACGGTAACAATACACAATAAACATATAGATACAAATTCGTTCACCAAACTATTTCTTGTCTACGTGTTCAACAATTACAACCGAAATTTGAAGTTAACACTTGCAATGTTTTGGACAACTTACATGATAAAAATGTTAAGTTTACTGAATTAATTGACACTATCAGCCTTTATCCATCAGGAAAGAAAGAGAAGCATTGAAAGATGGTTTCTGTGCACATTCGCGTAGTTCAGATAAAGAACCAATATTTATACTTCTCAGTACGACTGAAGTTGGGCTTGAGTGTATTTTAATATGAGCTTTCATGGAAGCACGAGTACAGCAGTTGAAAAGCTGAAGAGGAGAATATCGAGTTATTAAGTCTCATTGATACAAGTAGCACTCATAGATTGTATCAAGAAAGATATTTCTCGAATAAACGTTATACAAAACAGCGTTTGACTTTCCAAGTCTTAACATGATTAAAACGATTTTGAAATATAATACTTTAATAGCATATTTTGTATATCAAATTGAACTTCCAATGAGAATGTAACAATTATATTTTAACATATACCTTTTTAAATTTTTGATAAAAGACTTTATCTGCCTTTTCATATTTTAAAGTATTGATATGCATGTCTTGACTTATTATTAACTACATTGATTTATTCTTATCTCACACTCGTATAATTTAGATAAACTTACCCGTGAATGCTAACATTTGTTTCCTTTTATCGGTAGCAGCAAAGCAACGTAACGAACTCCAATTTGAAAGCTGAAAAAAAAAGAAAAAAATTCTGCTTTATTTTTGAAACCTAAGCCAGAGGTAATGAAAACCAATACATTCTACTGACAACACTTTAGTTTGTTCTAATTAATAACAACTTATCCTGCTGTTTAAGTCCACACGTAAAATTCGCACATTTAATTGCGACATTCGAGTAGAAAATTTGCCCAGCATGATGCCGACAAAGATTAAGACATTAATAAATAGGGAAATTGGTATTGTGGTCCAATGTAAAATCCGTACATAGGTATTAAATATCTATAAATCGTAAGCAATGCATAGCATAATTTTTGCAATGGTCGTTGATCTGAATTCAAAACGAGTAGCCGCTTATTACTACAGTTTTCAACGTTCAGCGCACACGCTGAGCTCTGTTATGCTCATTTCAATATTTGTGGTATTAAATTTCAAACTGCTGCTATACATAGGTCACTTCATGCAAAGTTGTTTTACTTTTCCGCGATTTCACGCTGATGATGGCTAAAGTATGTTATGTATGTTGGTTGGGTGGAATAGGAATAGGAGAAGTATCTACATAACTACCTTAAGCCTATGATTGTTGAGTTTTCCAAAAAAAAAACAAGCTAAAAAAGTTAAAACACACCAAGTCTTGAATACTCACTCAACTTGACTACTGAACGGCGTTGCTACGCTTTGCAAAGGTATATAGATTGCAAATAAAGAGGCAAGTAGGAAGATACTTCACCTCTTTATTCGAAGAATATGGCCGAACAAACGCGAACGGCGAACGGACGATGGCAGCGACAATGCAGCTTGCAGACATATGAATACACAACGTACTTAAAACTTCACTTCTTGTTTAAAAGTTTGAAATGAGTCCGCCTTAAAATAATTTAGAAAGTGACTCAAAAAGCTTCGTAGACCATTTGCCTAAAAAGTGAATGGAAATGTTATGGGGAAGGTACGGTGGCGACGGCCGGCGCCCGTCAGAGCCGTATGCTGCCTTCTGTACCTGTACGGTACGTTGTTAGTTTGTTTTTAAATCCATTCAGTACTCACAATTTATTAACTTTCAATTCAGATAACAAACTGAATCAGAGATAAAATCTTTTTTTTCTCTCTGTCGAAAATTCCCAGGACAATCACTTTTGGACACAAATAACTTTAAGTCCTAAGGGAAATTAATTAATTCTGTGATTTTGTATGTATTTATAGACGAATTCATTTTGGCGCCTCAATCGTCACACATGAAGTGTGTTTGCCACTTAATTCTTGAAGAAATCATAATAAACTACTTCCACTACTTGTCTCCAAATTTAGGAGTGGTTTGGGTTTATTTTAATTGAGTCGACTTGGGTCTTTCTGTCAATTTAATTACCTTTTATTTTAACTAAGTTTCAATAATTTATGTGTGACTTTTGAATGGAAATAAAACGTAGTTAAATTTTCATGCTTCATTTCATTGAATTTCTTGACAATTTTTGAAAATCTCGAAGGTTCATGTATCACATTTTTTTTTGAAAAATCCAACAAAATATATGTAATGAAAAAAGGGAATGTAATCAATAAAAGTCATAAAATGTATATGTAGGTTTACATTGTATAGAAATGGACGACTGGACACAAAAGAGTCTGTTTTGGAAAATAGTACTTTTAACCTAAGATTTTAAAATATGACGTTAGGTCTTTTTAATCAAAAATTGCCGTATTTTAACGAATCTTTAAGGCATTTTAATTTACCTTATGTTTCACATGGAACCAAGAAAAAAATATCTTGTGTTAAATCAAAAGAGCTCAGTATTCAATTCTGTTAACTTCTACGTGAAATAACGCTGTCAGAGAACTTTTATAGTTTGTAATTTGTCTAGTACGAAACACTGACTTGTTGAAAATAAATGTCATCCACATCAATATTTTTCAATTACGGCCTAAAAAATCCTAAAAAAGAGGCTGGGATGCGACCCACACTAATAACTTCCCATCCCGTTTGTCGATTTGTCTTGCTTAATAGTTTGCAGGTTTTCGTGTTGGCTTAAAAAAGTTGTTACTAATAAGGAAATAGTTTGAAAATCTAGTTTTGCTAATTTGCATTTCTTAAATGTTTACAAATTTGATGAATGAAATTAATTTGAGAGATATCAAAACCCGAACATCAATTTTTACCAAATTTTCGTACTACTTTTTGTAGAATTTATATATAATTTAAAAAAAAAAAAACATATTGATTATCGAAAACAATATTTTCAGTGAAATAAAAAAGTTTGAAAACTATATTTTAAGTTTTTGAAAAGCTATTTGAGTCGAAAGTAATTTTTACCAAGTTTTAGTATTGTTTTTTTTTATGTTTTTATTGTTTGTAAAAAAAACTGTCTATTCGATTTTTCTCAAAATTTTACTGAATATTGAAAACAATATTTTTTATAAGATAAATTTAATAAGAAGCCATAATCTCAAGTTTGTGGAAAGATATTTGAGTCGAACTTAATTTTTACCAACGTTGAGTAATGTTTTTTTTTAGGTTTTTATTTTTTATAAAAAAAACTTTAGCTTCGATTTTTTTTGATTTATAAATCAAATGTTAATCGTATTTTTTTCACAAAATATACTAAAATTTAATTCCAGTCTCTAGCGTTTTTGGTTCTTGAGATATTTAGGGTTAACCAAAATTGTTTTTCCAACTGCTTTGGTAAAAAAAAAACACCCACGCAATTTTCTTGGGAGACCTTTCTGCATCTTTCTGTATTTTTATCTGG
This sequence comes from Eupeodes corollae, assembly GCF_945859685.1. NCBI lineage: Eukaryota > Metazoa > Arthropoda > Insecta > Diptera > Syrphidae > Eupeodes > Eupeodes corollae. The sequence continues at coordinate 46,209,516 of NC_079149.1, forward strand.
ATAACAAAATTTATTTGAAGTCTATATCTTTACTGGTTCTTGAGCTATAGATGATTAAAAAAACGTTGCGAACTTACGAACGTACGTACCAACGCACGCACAGACATCTTTCCAAAACGATTTTATTTTTGCTCTAGGGACCATAAAACGTAGAGAAATGTCAAAATTCTCAATTCGACAAATCGGATCCATTAAATAACTTCCTATGGGAAGCTAACAATAGCTCTCAAGCACACTGTTAAAACTATATAAAAGCAACGTTACTTTCGAAAAAGTAAGGTCCAAGCACACCGTCATTCTCCCAAAAATTTTACCAAACAGTGACACGATGAGGATGGTAAAAAGCTTATATTATAAATCCTTTACATTGTTTTTTGGATTAACTGAGCCCCAAATTCCAAAGTTCTACCTTTTAACGTAGCTTCCGAGATGAAAATGGTTCAAAATCACTAAAGAAAATTTGTTGACGAAAAGAACCTAATGGCTTCATTTGATATTTTCATTGAACAGCCGAAGACCTAAGTGTTTTAGTTTATTCCAAGGATCAACAAGGAATCAAGAGACCTGGGCTTTCGTCAACACTAAAGGCAACATTTGGAACTTCATCGATTCTACTAGAGTGACGCACACAATTATGATTCCTTAGGACACTTTCTTGTCTTGACAGAAAAAACTTTTCAACCAGTTTCTTTCGCTTTTTCTGGCCGAGAAGAGGCGCGAAACTGTGTTGGCCTAGTGAAATATGACTCCAAATTTTTGTAGCAATTTCAATTAGTTTTTAATGCGTTTATCGTTCCATTTTTAGTATTACCCTCGTTTTAAACTGTCAAAATATGAAATGAAACTGCTTATAATCAAAAACTTATTTAATTCCGCCAGAACTATGATGACATGCAGTCTCTAATCTTGGCTACATTCAACTTTTCCCTACATCATTTATGAAACCATTGAAGAAAAGACCAAATCCTGTGGTTAGAAAAAAAATCACTTTATAATCTGTCAAAAACTTAAAAAGTTCAAATTCCACATCGTTAAGTAAATGTCTATTCAACTGACATTTCACCATAAAACGATGACGTCTAAAAACAATTCACACTTTTTTCTGAAGCCAAGTTATGTATGTATGTAGGGACATACATATGTATATATATGAAACAGACGATAGAGTTAAGCTCTCAACTAGACTTAATGGTACCATGGCCATGCCGAAGTCGATGTCATCCACAAAAGCACTTTCATTACACTTCATATCCCAACAACAGCAAGGATATACACAACAGTTTTCATTATGTACTGTCATAATTCCAATGACAGAAGAGAACACTCTCTGTGGGAGATGTGATCCTTTGGAATATGAATAATGTAAAGCATATTTTTCTCAATTTTGTTTTTATTCCTGCTAAAGGTAAATGAAGTGAGTTTGGGGTTAGATAAAAGAAAACCCCAGATTCAGGACACACAACAAATCACACATTCAAGGATTTGGTTTTTTCGTTTATACCTTTTGTCTTTGAAGAAATATCCTTATTCGAAAGAATAAGAGAATAAGAAAAAAACTTTGCTATGAATGGTTTATATTTATTCTCTGTGGGATGTCCTGATTATGATTTCTTTCATTTTCTTCTTGTTTCTCATATTCGTTTGTTGTTGTTGACTATCGTCCTTTCAACTACATCAGAATGGAAAAATATGTCACACACTTGTTATTTATGGAGTCCTTTATTGGTAACGACTGTATACAACTTCAGTGTTACAACAAAAACAACTGTTACCTTAATAAAACACGGCATAAAATAGAGGGTGGTAATGAAAAGCCCTTCCACTGAGGTGGGTTTTTGAAAATCTCTTCGTTATTTTTTTGCTGTTCCTCTTTTTCATTCTTATTCTTATTCTTTTCTAATTCTTGTATTATGAAGCATTCAACTTGTTAATTTCTAAACTTGTTGGAATGGAAAAGTTTAATCCTTATGCCTATCCTTTAGATGGAAAATGCGTATTCAATCAAGGGTTGATTTTTGGAAGAAAGTTTTAAGATGATTTTATATTTTTGGAGTAATGGCGATGGGGTGATGATGGGGTGGTTAATTAATTAAGTTTCTAGTATTTATGACATTTTTTTGTTCTTACGTTCAACATTTCTAACAAATTGTCGTGATAAAGTCCTTGCATTTTATTATAGGCATTTGGAAAATTTAATAAATAATACAAACGATTGTAACTCATGGTTAATTTTCTAACATCGTGTTGAACTTTTTTGTAAACTATCTCAATTGGAAAGAAAAATGAGGTTACTTCAGAACTTGAAACTTCAAAATATTGTTTTGGGGTGGATTTAATAGGAACGAATAAGGATTACTATTACACTTTCATAATACTGACAATTTTACCTGTATATAAAGTTGACCGAAAAGTTAAATATTGGGATAATTCTGCATATACGGAGAAACTAAGTTTGTTTAGCTCAGATGTCTTTACGTACGATAAAATGTTAAAAAAGAGTCAGGGACCCACACTGATAACTTCCCATCCGCACCAGTTTTCTGTAGACCTTGAAAAACTTAAAGTAAACGTCTTTCTTTGTTCTCATACTACTTGTCAGTTTTTTGTTGTTTGCGTAGGTATTTCTATGCTGATTGATTTGATTTTTATATATATTTTACATTTTTTTAAAGATGAAATTAGTTTGAGGCCAAATTATATGAAAAGATATTTGACAAAAAATCAATGCTGAGATTCTTATTTTAAAAAATTTGCTTTTTTTTCAAAATTTGACCTAATGTCGAAAACGTTATTTTTCTTCATATAAGGTAAACTGTTCGAGGTAACAAATACTGGTCCTTGAGATATGGATCACGAAAAAAATGTCCGAAAGTACGTAAGCACACACATACAGGCATCTCTCTAAAAATCTTTGATTTAGATTCTAGGGATATTTTTTTGTATTGTATTGTATTGATAGAATACTTCTGTCTACGTCTCAACATGCCTACTGTAAGTGCAAATCAGTGGAAACGACGTTACATACACTATAACGCAACTTCGAATATTCGCTCCATCATAGAGAGTTCACTCTGGTTGCTTTCCTTGACATTGAAGGTGCTTTTAACAACGTGGACACATTTGCACTAACATCTCTGAACGTTGAGAGTTCGCTAGAAGAGTTAATTCATTAAATGCTGACGAGCAGAATAATTAACTTAGAATTTGGTGACTCTTCTGGTACAAGATTTGTTAGTAGAGGGATATCGCAAGATGGTGTTCCATACACTCACCGCTGGAATCTAGATGCTATAGCTACTCGTACTTTAGGAAAACATCTCAACACCCTAAAAGAACTCTTACAGAACGCCTCAGACAGACTAATACTTCGGGCTGATCGGTGTGGACTGGATGTTAACCCACACAAAACCGAATGAGTCCTATTTACGAGGAAATACAAAATTCCATTTGTTAACCTACCTAATGTTTAAGGAATCCAATTTAAGTTTTCACACGAGGCGCAATATAAAGAGTCAACAAAAAAAACTATAGTAGCTCTGTTTTCTTGTAAAAAAGCTATTGGTACAAAATGGGGCTTACATACCCAGAATCACGCATTAGCTATACATATCGGTAATCAGGCCGATGGTAGTATGGTGGACTGCTTTAGAAGAAGCTATAAGCCGCGAAAAACTAAATAAAGCCCAACGTTCAGCTTGCCTATGTATAAGCGGATCGCTTGGCCGACCTCATCTGCGGCACTGGACACTTTTATCTACCTAACACCTCTTGACATATTAAGCAAACAAATAGCTGCAAGTTTTGCTATTCGCCTCAGAGCTTTGTCGCAGTGGACAAACAACAGCATTGGCCACTCCGTGATTCTTAGATATTTACAATCAATTCCAAAGCACAAAGACTACACTACACTACTACAAATTTCTATACCTCCAAGATCATTTTTATACAGATGGTTCAAAAACAAAAGAAGGGGTTGGTGGAGGTGTGTACTCTGAACGACTGAAATTAAGTCTCTCATAACTTCTTCCCAATCATTAAATCGTGTTCCAGGCGGAACTTTTGGCGATAAAAGAAGTCTTATCCAGGCTTAAGGAAAACTTGATATCAACATCTGATATCCGTATCTTCTCAGGCCGCTATGAAATCTCTGGACTCTGTCTCTATAAACTCTTTACAAGTGCTTCTATCTCTAAGTAGATCGCATATAAGCTCGATATGAGTCATAACCGGGTAATGTCTAATACGGGGCTAGGCGTATTCTCAAATAACTTTTGCAAAACCTTTATGGATGAGGAAGAGGAGGAAACAGTTCTTAACATCTTCTGTACATGCCCTGCTTTAGCTCGAATACGCAAGAATTACCTAGGATAATTCTTCTATAACGATCTAAACGATCTCAACCCTATTAACATAATCAGCCTCTCACGTTTTGTAAGGGACTTCAACTGGTTTCATTGAGCTTAGAACAAAGCTTCTAGATTGATGTGTTATCATAATGGGCCATTAAACTGGCCTAAGTGTGTCCCACTCCATCACGGACAGTCACTTTTACCTTAACTAATCTAGGGACCTTGAAACTTCAAGAAAAGTTCCAAGTTCACTAATCGGAACGTTTTCATAGAATGTCTATGGGAAGTATAAATTGTCAAAACCGCCGAGATTTTAAATATATAGAGTAACTTGTCTCTCCCATGAGAAAATAAAATATTTACTCAAATAAAAAAGTTAAACTAAATTCACTCGTTACTTTAAAAGTTTATAAATATAACTTTTCTCAGTCACATTTCTTGAATTTACCGGTGGGCTAAAATGATAAATTGTTTCTCTAGTATAACTTTTTATTAAAAATCACTAAAACTTTTAATCTGTTCAAATGTTTCATAAACATACTAAGCTTTTATGTTTTCTAAAAAGTAAAAAATAAAATATATTTCTTTTCGCTAAATAAATTATCGTACAAACCAAAAGAGCTTAAATAATATTAAAATATAGGATCACGAAGTCACTAAAGTACCTACTTAACACAAATTATTTTCAAACATTTATCATTTTTTTTTCATTTTCAAAAAGAAGAAAAATATATACCCAGGTAAAAAAGTCTGCACGTTTGCCTATCTCAACCTTATATCACCTTTATAGTAAAAGGTATTACTTAAACCTATTGAAATGTTTCTCTCAACCGTAGCTAAAGCGAAAAATAAGCGAAACTTCCACCCCTTAATATTCTGATGGTACGTACCATACCATATAATGACATCTCTATACAAAACTCAAAGTTCTGGGTCATAAAAGTAATGAATTATTGCCTTAAATTGAAAAGAATAATTGCGTCATTGCCATTTTGGGGGAAGGACAAAAGCCATAAATCTATTTTGAACCTGCCTATGGTGCCCATGCCCAAGCCCAACCTGCTGCCGCAACTTGCCTTTTTCTTCTTCTACTTCTTTTCAGCTTTACCCAAAATTAAAAGCAATTCGTAATCTTAATTCTTGATCTGAGAAACCAAATAAATAAAGAAGAAGTTGAAAAAAATACACCACTTCAAAATGTATGATGTGGCCATAACAGAAAAAACGGCAAACGACTACGTCGCAAGGGGTCTTGAGAGTTGAGAGACCAAAGCCCACAAAGACCATCATAGCTCATCAGTCACATCGCCCATCCATAAAAATAGAAATTTTTAATTAAAGTCAACCCCAGGACAATGTATAGTATGTTTTTATTTTACAGCATCATCATGGAAGCTACAGCGTAGAAAAAATTAGAAATAAAAGAAAGAAATAAAGTTCAAAGTATCCACCCCCATTGAGGGGTAGACGACGACTTGTGGGCATTAAGAAAATGTAAGTATTTTTTTTTCTTCTGTGAAGTAATTTCAATTATTCATTCTTCGATGTGTTCAGTGAACTTTTGTACTTATGAGTTATGAGTTATGACATTCATTACAAAAAAGCGAATCCTCTCAAGAGATTAACGTCAGTTCCTGCATTTTTCCAAGGTGAAATGGGAAAGTTGTTAATCCTGAAGATGGTAAGGTATATGCTATGTAGTATATAAATTAAGATTGAGATAAAACAGTATGGCGAGGAATAGAGAAATACCATTGCTATGGATGTTTTGCTAGAAATTTATGAACAATGAAATAAAATACCTTTTTTGAACTGAGTTTGTATTTTATTCTTCCTCAATATATAAATTATTAGTTTCGTGTAGAATAAAATCAAAATTCCAAATGATAACTGTAACTGATTAAAACTAAGGAAAAAGTGGGCTTAATACTGCAGTGTATTTCCAATCCATCTTACTAAGAAGCTGTCTTGACAAATACAATTTTGTTATCAATTAAAAGGTAAAATATATAATTTTTTTCAAAATCATTACTGAGAACTATGAGATATTTGAGATGTAAGTTAGCATTAGTTGTGAAAAAAAGCATAAAGATTCATTTTGAAAGAAGTTTTATTTAATATTTATTTAAGAATTTGAGTGTACCTATTGTCTACACTTGAGATAGCTTAGTTCAAGAGCATTATTTTTGAAAACGAACACAGAATTATAAACCATGGGGCTTAAACATTATCTAAGAACGTGGATACTTCCAATAACAATTAACAATTATCCATTTAGCGGTTTCAAAAGAATAGGACTGGAATTATAAACCTGTCAAACTAAGTTGTTAAAATATTTTGTTTCTCATTTGAAAGTCTGAAATTTATAAAAATGGATCACTTAACTATCGCACAACGCACAAATTGTTAAAACCTGCTACAAAAATGGTATCCTGCCACAAGCACATCTCGTGCCTCAAGAGGTGATTCTTTGTTTACATAAAAGTCCAACTACGCAAGCAATTGGCAAAATTGTAAGGAAATTTGAAGAGTTTAGATTGGCACCAGATATTGTAAGACCTGTGCATCAACGTTTCTTTTGTACCACTGAAAATATCGCTGCTGTAAATGAAAGTGATAACCGACTTTTTTGCTTGCTATTCAAGAATACTACTAAGAGAATATGTGGTTTCAACAAGACGGTGCCACATAACACACAACTCGAGCAATTATGGCTTTATTGCAAGAGACATTTCCTTGCCGAGTTATTTTTCGTCGTGACGATATCAACTGGCCACCAAGATCATTCGATTCGACACCGCTCTGGACTTTTTTGTGAGGCTAAGTGAAAGATATTGTTTATACAGATAGACCTTTAATTCTAAAGCACTAGTTATGGTTGAGAAACCACCCAATATGTGTCAAAAATTGTTCCAAAATTAACTCTAAAAAGTCAATGCTTGCAACAATTTGCGTAGTGTTCATTTAAATGAAACATATTGCCAACGTTTAGACTTCATAATAATATATAAATACCATGAAAAAAATATGTTATATGTGTTTTATTTACGTTTACTATTGAAACCGCATAATGGATAAATCTGTATTATTGCAAAGATGTTACTCTGTCCAAAAATCCAGATCCACAGAGTTGATCTCAAATCATAATAAATCAATTTATTTTGACCAATAGAATGCAAAACAGGGGAAATTTTTGGTTTTCACGGATTTAGATCAAAATTAACGTGTATTTATTTTACTCATTTAAAACCCCATTTGATTGAGTCTAATAAAATTAAATATGCATTGAAAAAAAATGTTAGTTGATTTGGTAAATTCGTTAATGTTATGTCCATTATCTTGTATAATTTTGCAAAGATAATTGTTTGTTAAAACAAAAGCAACAAATACTTTGCAATATAACAAAACTTTTCACTTTACACTTAGCCCAAGTTAAGTCCCATGCTTTTGGCAGACCATTTTAAATATTTGCCAAACCCAATTCCTGAGGGAAACAACTTTAATTTTGTACATCCGGGTATTTATAATGAAGTTTTGGACGCAGATATAACCAACGAAGAAGTAGATCCAGCAATGAAAAAAATGAAGGATGGAAAAGCGGCAGGCTCCAATGGGATACCAGCGGAGTTTTTTAAGTATGGAACCGTTGAGTTAATAAGTAAGCTTACTGAAGTTTACAACGAGGTGTTGGAAACAGGTATGATTTCTCAAGAATTTAGGAAATCAATCATTTTTCCGATCCACAAAAAAGGAAGCTGGTCTGAGATGTCGAACTATCGAGGAATATAAATAATAAATAATAAAACACGGCTCAATGAATGCATTGAAGACAATAAGCTGTTGAAAGAATCTCAGGTAGAATCCGGTTACTCAACAATCGATCATATCTTTGCTCTGAAAAGCATTGCGGATTCATTTATACGAATATGGAAGAAGTTATACGCGTTTTTCATGGATTTTAAGTCTGCATTTGACACGGTTAGACAAGGCAAGTTCTTTTCTATAAGCTCTTTGGTATGGGAATGTCGTTAAAATTTGGAAGAGTCCTGCAAAGCCTGTATATGGATCCTAATGCAGCAGTTAGGAATGGTACAGAAAGGTTGGATTGGTTTAGAACTGTATAAGGCGTTAGACAAGGTTTCACGATAAGTCCAAGCCTATTCGCTCTATTTATCGAAGACTTAGTCGATTTCGATATGTTATCGGAAAAATGCCTTAATGAAGCAACTGGGGCTCTGCTTAGAGCAATATACAATCAACTCAATCACAACTTATAGCGAAGAACTATTCCCAGTATGAATACAGTGTACTTTGGTGAAACGTATTTTGCAAAAAGGAAACCTTTTTAATTCAATAATTTTCTCCTCCCAAATTTATGTTTGGTGAAACGTAATTTGGAAAGTAAAAATGTAAAAGTTGCAAAGGGAAAAGTGTTTTGTTAAGTAGGACCCATCTCTCGTACATTGTCACCCATCTCACTTTTCAAAGATGTTCACATAAAATTCTGAAAATTTCAGGGAACAAAAATCCTAAAATAGTTTGTACAAAATTTCAAACTCCATATTTTAAACAAACTATTACGATGTCTAAAAAAATGTTTTCAGCCATTTCGCCCATCTGCTCTGCCCTACAGTCTTTAATCAATTGAGTTTAAATTAAATCAGATCAGATCCTAATAACTTTTTTTTATTTTTGTTAAGACCAAAATTAAAAGTAGTCCTTAGTCAACAACCAAAATTCGAATACATACAATTTTTCAAAAACGACAAAAAAGATTTCTATGAAATTTTCTCTAAATATTTTTTTTTAATTTGACTTCTTCTGATATATTCATGAATTGCTTTATGTGTATCCGCCAGCTAACCAATTTAATTTTTGTTTCTGGACAAACTCTTATAATGTTTAAATAATATGATCAAAAATGTATTTTTTTTTAACTTTCCATACGGACACGTTTTTTCGTCGTCCGTAGCTCAAGAACGAGAAGAAATATCCACTTCAAATAAATTTTGTTATACAGACAATAAGGTAGAAAGATGCAGAAAGGGCTCTCAAGAAAATTGCGAGGGCGATTTTTTTTACCATAGCAGTTTAAAAAAAGGTGAACATTTTGGTTAAACCTAAATATCTAACGAACCAAAAACAATAGAGACTTGAATTAAATTCTATGTAATATATTGCAACGTGATACCAAACAAGTATATTTTTTTAAATCAAAAATCTCCAAAATCTGTAAAAAAATATTGCACAACGAAAAATAACGCTTTTCACATCTGGTAAAATTGAAATCGAATTGACAGTTTTTCTTACAAAAAAATAAAAACCTAAATAAATAATTTCAAAAAAGTTGATACAAATTTATTTTCGACTTAAATAGCTTTTCAAAAATTAAAAATATTGTTTTCAAACTCTTTTTATTTCACAGAAAATATTGTTTTTGATATTGAGTAGTATTTTTTTTATAGAAATCCAACAGTCCGTTTTTTCATAAAAAAACAAAATCTACAAAAAATAGTATGTGAATTTGGTGAAAATTAATGTTCGGTTCTTGATATCTCTCAAATTAATTTCATTCATCCAATCTGTAAAAATTTAAGAAATGCTACCAAAACTGGTAAACATTTGTTTCCGACTAAACATCTATTTAACAAAACTAAATTTTTAAACTAAACTATTTTTTTATATGAAAAATTTTGTTGGTAGATAATTTTGAAATTCTTAAGAATAATTCGACTGACAACTTTTTTAACCCAACACGAAAACCTTAAAATTTTTAGGCAAGACAAATCGACAGACGGGGTGGGAAGTTATTAGTGTTGGTCGCATCCTAGCCTCTTTTTTTGGATTCGTAAAAAAATATTTAATTTTTTTCAAAATTCCATATCTTAGAAACAAGTCAACAATTTACAATGAAATTTATATACAAAACTTATGTTTTATATTTTTTGAGAAAGTATATAACAATTTGTACGAACAGTTAAAAAAACGTTTTATCTACATAAAGATACTGTTATGCTCGTTGAGTATCATTCATAAAAAAACAGGTTTGAAAAAACATAAATATAAAATTAAGTTAAAAAAATCTATGACTACTTTTTATTTAAAAAATCAAATATATTTCCAATAATTTCTCCAAAATCTCGTTTTCCACTTAATGGTACTGAATTTAAAGAGAACATCAATAAATGAATGGTCGATCAATAAATCTGAAGAAATCAAGTTTCTAAAATATAATCATCTAAGTTTCATGTACAACACCAGTGATGTAGCAAGATATTAATATCAGAAACTCCTCTCTAAAGAATCTTTCAAACTTAAGCTTAAATTCTAAAAAATATAATTATTTGACTTGTAACATAAAGGATAGCATAACCTTAATATGTATAAGGTTTAAAAGTATGTCCTTACGCTCAAATATTTACCTCAAACAAAATTTAAACTTTATCTTTTGAAAAATAAGAATTTCCTTAAATTTTGAACAAAATATTTTTTTTTTTCTATTTAAATACTTTCTAATGCAGAACAAAATTCACGAAATTCCAACAAAACCTGTACTAGAATAGGGTATACCTATATAGTCTTATCTTCTTTTAAAAATTGTTTTTAAAAGTCCAAAAATTTGCATATCAAACAAACCAAAAAAAAAGAAGAAGAATCCTTTCGAAGGATAGAATGTTTTCGAAGAGAAAACGCCCGCGGAAAAACCATAAGTTCGTCCTTTTCATCTTTCTATGTCACGTTGATATTTTCCCAGGATGACACAAACTCGCTAAAATTCCGAAATAAATTCCCACACAAAAGCACACACTAAACAAAGTTTTCCAAAAAACGGAACGAACACAAAAACAAAGAGAACTTTATCAGTCGAGGTCCTTTTCATGGAGCGATGGTGGTCTACCATGACAGCCAAAAACCGTAATAGGATTTTGGTTAAAAAAAGAAAAAACTAAATCGAAGAACAACACGTTTGATGCCATCACATCGCCAATGTTTATCTCTCACTGCTATGTGTTTTGGCATCACCACCAAGACCACGAGAAATGGAAAGCTTGCCAAATCGAATACCGTCCAAATGAATTAGATTTGCTTAAGCTCCTATAGGATCCTCGATTCTTATTATAGGTCCATAGGTACCCATGTACCTATAGACAACGCGACGGTGATGGGCTTTATTGTGCAGTGAACCTTAGAGAGATAGGAAAATGCAAATTTCCAGGACTATTTTGTGCACTTCGAATGCTCCCGCTCATCCCATCATGCACATCGAGCATCAGACTTTCGGATAGACACAGTGAAAAGACAAACATCGAGCCAGACGAAAAATAGCGTCATAATCAGCCTTGGGAATTGCGTCCGAATTGTCTCAGAAATTTCACATCCTAAATACACATATACTTATATTTTCCGCCACACAAAAAAGGATATGCCACTATGGCAATGGCAGTGGTAGAGTCGCGTAGCACCGCGCCACGACGTCTGTGGGTCTATGGCTGTCGTGATTCGCACACTCCTCTCCCAAAAGTACCACAAAGTTGTTCACTTTCTATGAATATGCAAAATTCCTTTTTATTAAAGTGGCTGCCGTCTTTCATGTGAAAGTCCCCATATTCCCATACCTTCGTCGGTCGCACAGTTCGTTTGGTTGGTTTTAAGGGGGTGGTTATATGGCTAAGGCTATATGGCAATGGCATTCAAAAGTTCTCGCTCCACTTAACCTTCTCACTTCTACGACGACGACGCCTATCATCAGTAGCTATGCATTTAATTATAAAGCTTCTAAAGTGTATACTGTTGAGTCGTGACACCTTACATTCAGGCCGAAGGCAAAGAGGGAAGGTGCTAAAACCCAAACGGGCCAGAAAACGGGGGTTAAACACGTTCGGGGTTGTTTTGGAGATTGTGGGGGTTTGTTATAAAGGAGACTAATGAAACATTGAAGGTCGTTTAGAATGATTTGCATAATATATTTACTCGTCGTCGTCGGTCGTAACACACTAAAATTCCTTTAGCATTCATTTCGAGATGTATTCGTAAAAAATTCAAAAGCTATTTTCACATACTTACTTTGAGGTAATCCGGGACGATATATACCTGCCTTTACAGTAGTGCAGGAGTTGGAGTAAGTAGGTGTAGGCAGGTAGGTATTCCAGGGAAAACCGACTATGATAAGAGAGGTTGAGGTAAAATGGGGGCTGGTTAAATTTAAAATAAGTCGCCGTGTTTTTTGAGAGAATGGGTGCGGGATGAATATTTATCTCAAAACTGTCATAAGAAGTATCTCGAATTATTGTATGAATTATTATTGTCACGTTATTCTTTAATTTTAATTAAGATGATGATTAGTGATTACATTTATTTTGTTGTATCCAGAAGGTATGAAGAAATAAGATTCAAAAATTGAAGACACATTCACTTTAGCGACCTTTTTGTGTGTCTTGTCTCTTTAACGTCTTTTCACTTTCACTGCAACACTTGGTTTTTGGCCCTTGGGTTTTTTTTGGGTGGGAGAGAATTTGAGAATTTGTATCTTCTTGAGGTAAAATGGTAAATTTTAAACGAAACTCGAAAAGGAAAGCGAACGCAACGAACACATCCGTCGAGCGAACAGAGCAAACCGCAACTGAATCGAAAAATTAAATTAGTCCACCAGCCTAGGAGTATGCTGCAATTTGAGAAGGCAAAACATTTCTGGTTTCTCGTCGAGAAGTGTTACTCTGTAACTTGAAGAGAATTCTGTGTGTTATAGAGACAGGCGCAGATGGTAGCGAGATTAAATACGTACTCTTAGCTTGGATTGTACTAGATGAGGAGAGATTTACTTGACAAGGAAAAAAGTCTCCACATTATATGAGTATGAAAAGTATCAATGAAATGTTTTGAACATTTTGTGTCTCTTGTAATTTTAAATTGGATCTGGTTGAGCATCTCTTAAGAAACGGATGTATTTATTTATCACCGAAATTCCTGTCAATGATTTTATTTGCACCCGATGTACGAGTTGACCAATTTTTGTTTGTTTGCAAAAATACAGATGATTGTCAAACCATATAATATTGATAGATCTGTCAGTAAACAAAATTACCTAAGTATCGAGTAAACTTAGAATATTTTGTTTGACAATAATGCCAGAAACGTCATTGCCTGACGAATTGCTCAGACATCTAACATTTTCTGATCATTCGTTCTTGATGTAATAAAAGTTTTGGGTGGATGCAAAATGAAATCAATTAACAATCGGACATTATAAATGTTTTTGGACGAATTTTGTCAACTGTGAACAGAAAATTTGTCATCAAAACGTATTTGACTTTAGTCAGCTCATTGACAGTTATTGTCAGAGTCAAACAATTTTGTCTGACCGTAGGTTAATAATCAAGAACACCTAAAGGCTGATAAAACGGGCTGTTTTTGTTGTTTTTTTTCACAAGAACTACATGATATATTATTACAAAAATGACTTTTTATTAAACATATCACTGACTGCTTATAATAATTTTCTTTGAAGTTATTTATTTCAAAATGGCGACTATGCAACTTTTTTGTTATGGGGTCTTTTTTAAAGGGTCCACTGCCGGACTAATAGATTTAGTAAATTTTGTTGATCGTACACATTAACTGAAAGAAAAATACGTAGTATTTTTGAGATGTATATTTTTGCACTTCTTAAATGCAATATGTTAAATTTGCCTTAGAATCGTCACGTAATTGTTAGTAACAAACGAGCTACGCATCAGTATTTAATCTAATTCTTTGTAAAATTTACTTTTAAAGATATATTCTATATTTCCGGATAACTCAAACAAATTAAGGAGATAACAGCGTTTTCAGTTTTGAATAGTAAAAAATCATAAGTAATTTTGCAATACCTTTTATACATTTTAAAACCGAGTATTAAAATTATTTGTCCGGCCATAATTTTTTGTCACAGTTCTTGGGAACAATTTGAAAAAAAAAAAACGAAAAGTAATGGATTTTTCGAAAATTCTAGGGGCATAACCCCTTAAAACTTTGTGATTGGCCTAAGTCTGCAATTTTAGACAATCAAAAAGGGAAAAGATCTAATAATGGTTTGGGTGTCTTTTATACAGTGGCACTCTTTAAATTTATCTGCCTACAAGTGTAACTTAACTGTGCTCTTTTTAACACAAGTTTTAATGAGGTAAAGTTTACAAAAATCCGAATTCTTATACAATGAGAAAAATTGAACCCTTGATGATTGGGGTTTCGTTCTTCTACATACTTAAAAGAGAACCGGCAAAAACTTCGATCGGCTCCAGACTTCGTTTTACGTGGGTTTTTCTTATTGAATGGATTGTTTGAAATGTTTCTAATAAACATACAAAAATTGACTTTAAAGTGTTACAACGTCACAAGAACTCATTTTGCCAGTTTAAACTTCTATGATTTCAGAGATTTTCATATTCTCAGGAATATAAGCAAAATTTTGTATACAAATTTTCCACTTTTCTGAGAACAGAATTTTAATAATTCCATTTCTCAAGAATTCTTTATCGCGCAATTCAAAAAAGATAAAAAGAAATGTAAAGGTTTATTAATTGCGAGTTGTGAAAAAATTGTAAATTGTGTTTATATTTCATTCTCCGGCTCTGTCAATCCATCTGAGAAAATTCTCCGAAATCCCATACATATTAACAGGCCAATTTTTGATTGAGGAATTGTTTTCTCTATTTTTGTCTAATTTTTTTTTTGCATGAATTTTATTTTAAATTTTTTTAAATATCGTAATTGTTTAGCAATAGTTAGAATTAACATCTTATAAAGTAGCTGCAAGCTTATTTTACAAACAAGACTGAACCAGGATAAAAAAAATTAGTTTAATTATCAAAACTTTCATAAGATACAAAAATTTAATGATTATTAATAATGTTCATATTGAAAAATAAGATCTAAGCACTCTTTTAATGCTTGTTGCGTTCAGATTTTGTTTTATACTAAGACGTGAAGTGTTCCAAAGCTTAACCGAATTTACAAAAAATTGACGTTCCAATGTTAAATATGAGTAAGGAGGGATAATAAGCTGATGAGATCTGTTTGTTGAAAAGCAACATTAAGTTTTCGCCTGCTCATGAAACTGCAGTTACAATAGATTTTACAACCATAAACCAGGATAGGAATTAACAAGGTTTTAGCGAGAAGCAAACGTATCGGTGAAAATAAGAAAAGTCAAGAGATTTAGATTTTTAGTTTTACCAAAACCCGTTTAACAAAAACCAATTTGCATCTTCTGGTCGTCATTGACGCAAAAAGCTCAATGTTCTATAAAGTCAAGTGGACAGCTGAAGTATAGCTGAACGTCATCAACATACAAGTGAGAGCTGCAATTAACTAATGAAGATGGAAGCACATTTACATAAACAGAAAACAAGAGAGGACCCAATATGGAACCTTGTGGTACACCAGTGGCATTCGGCAAACAATTTACAGAGTGTCACCAACTTGCACTCCTTACTTCCTATCAGTTAGATAAGAAACAATTACTTTAGTTGCACTAGATAAAAAATTAAAATTGGGCAGTAAAACAAATTGAAAAAATTGTAGGCCAAATTTGTGGGACCTGTAGCTGTGGAGAAGAAATGAATTTTTCATCAAGTTTATTGCCATCAATGCCGGCAAGAGCACCAAATTTTGTCTTTCCGATTCAGACTCTGTGTAGATTTTTCCACAGCTGGCGAACATGTGAACTTGAACTTGTGCTAAGCTGTTGAGAAAATGCTGGTATTTAGCCTAGCGTATCATAGCACTAGTCTGTTACGGAGTAAGCAAAACATACGAGTCGGTTAGTCGATATCTTTTCCAGTTCGTTTAGGTGTCATCTCGCTGTTGCATCGAGTCTCTATTTTATTTATTTATTTATTGAAATAATTTACAAACTTAAATTATAAATTATTTTTAGAAAGGCATCAGGGTAGCCAGACCATATGATGCAGTCTCTCAACATATTTGCATTTAATTATCAAGTTCTATATTTCAGGTTACTTTAAGTAAAAAAATTGTAAAAAAAAAATAATTTAGCAAAGGCTAATTATGTTTAATTGAGAAGTGGAAAACAAAAAAAATATATTTCATCAAATTTTTGGTGAGCGGATGTGGCATCTCCAGTAATGTTGAGTGTTAAAAATAGCTATTCCAACTCTTATTCGGGAGAGTTTTATGCTATCTTTTCTGTTTAGAGACCGATTGTATGGTATCCGCGTGTAAGTACATAGGTCGATGGTTTTTTAGAAAAGTTTCAGAGTTTTGCCAACTTCCGACGAGCTCTTTCTTATGATCCTGAATTAAAGTTCGGCGTAGAATCTTATGCAATTTGGGATACTCTACAATGAGTGGATATTTTGTAGCAGTTCTTGCTGCATAATTTCCTTTGATTCCGGAATGCCCAGGTATCCATGTAAGAATAATATTTATATTGGCGAATAAACACCTTTTTTATAAGCTCCAGAGAAGGGCATTTATCTGTCTCATTTTTAAGACCCATGAGGATACCAAGATAATCGGTTACAATGAGCGATCGGTAACAGTATTTTTGTGTAACAGATATGCCTTTATAAATTACTGTTAGCTCTGCAATGTAGCTGTTCGGAGATTCTGATAAAAGAGCTTGGTGAATAATAGATGTTTCAGAATTTGGTCAAAATTGTCTTTGTTGTACGAACCGTCTGTGTAGAAGATTCTATCAGCGTTATAAGCAGGCATCATTTCTTGGTGAAGCAAGTCGTCAATAGTATTTTCCTTTTTGTACTTAGCAAGATTAGGGTTAATGGGAAGTATATGTCTTTTCCAAGGTAGTAGATTACCTCCTAATGTCTGCGTATCATTGAATGAAAAAGAGCTAAGATTGGGAACTATAAATTTCATTTTTATAAAAACAGATTTGGAATATTTCTTGATTGGTTTGTAGCGTTAATCACATCTTCAGCAGCCTTGAAGAGGGGGTGGACTGAATCTGTAAGTGTTTTACTGATAAGGCTAATTGTCTTTTTTCCAAAGTGTTCAAAAGATTCATAGCCTGCTTCTAATCTTAGGGCTTCTATTTTTGTCGCTCTTAAAGCTCCAGAGGCTATTCGAAAACAATAGTTGATGGCTGAGTCAATATTGCTAATATTTCTTAACGTGGTCCACATAAAAATAGTTACACCGTGTTGGAGGGAACCCGAGACTAGAGTTTTTACAATTTGCAGTGCAGTTTCAAGACTGTTCCGTCGTTTATGCTGGTTAATTCGATTTTTTGCATGTGTGTCCCATTTTAGATTTCCAGAAGAAGTTACTCCTAGTATTTTTATTTCTCTTTTAAGAGGAATGGTTGTTTCCCGTAAAACAAGTGGGATGGGGTGCATTTTCTTCTTGGGACTTCTTTAGAACAATTAAACATTGTTAAATCAGCTTTTTCCAAAGTATATTTTACCTGGATAGGTTCTCCAGAAGCAACAACGTAAATATTGTCGGCATATCCTCCAATAAAGTCAAGATTCTGAAGCGACTGGAAGAGTTTCACGATTTAAGTCTCCAATGACACGAGAAAACCATGGATTATAGTTCTGTTTAACAGTTTTTGTTTTTAAAGACGCATGGGTATTATACAGTTCAGAGATAATATGTGTTTAAAATTCAATCTGAACATTAATTTAAATAATTTAGGATCGAAATATCCTCTTTTCCTTAACGTTTATAGTACTGTTTTATTTATAGCTATTTACATTTCAAAATCAGATTCATAACTAAAATGAAGTATCCATCTACATATACATATATCAATGTGATCGATTGTAGGTTCAAAACTCCCATTATTCGGTAAAAATGTTATCAAGATTTGTATAAGCACGACGATACATGGACATCGAAATATAATAGAAGAAGAATAGTTTTAACTGACATACAGTTGCTTCCGGTTAATTGCATTAATAATTTTTCATTAAGTGAAAATTATCCGAAATATTTAAGTAATGGAACCCCACTCAATAAACCGAGGAAGTCGGACCAATTTGTTAGTCAATTTATTGAAATTATAAAAATTACCTGATTAAATCTAAACAAGTCCCAGCCTCGTCTTGTGAAATTGTAAGAGATAAAGATTGAGACTAAAGTGTCCTTTTTTGATTCTGACTAAGAGATTGAGTCTCATCGGGTGTTTTTTTTACATAAATGAAGCGTGGTTCAATTAATTTAATATTATAATATTTTCAAACGTAATTTCGAAAAATTAAATCAATTAAACTAGGTGTAAATAAACGACGAATACTGTTTAGATTGCTAATATAAAACACTTCCCTATTAGAGGGTGTGAATAAAAATAATTATTTCCAATCCAAGCCAAACCACCTCTTGACATTGTTCTCCCCCTTTTTCATTCCCAAATGCATTGTACCACGAAGACATTTTCACCAACTACAAGCTAAAGCTACAACGACAACGATGAACCAATTTGTGGTTAACAACACTTCCACGCCTAACTTCGTGTGTCAGTCAGATAAACAGTAGTCGTATTCGTACTTACATAGTGCCGTTATAAAACGTCAGGAGATTGTACTTCAAAGTATATACGAACCTGTACTTACTTTATAAAACCCAACGTTGAACCGCCCGACGAACGACCGAGGACGACACATCCATCCCCGGATGTGCCTCTGTGCGATTTTGACTACAAAGAGAAATTGATAATTGACTGATTGCGGTTAATGGTGGTTTTTGCTATTATGGCAACGAAATTGGTTCGAAATTAAATTTATATTGACAAAATGAAGGGTGTTGCTGTTGCTCCTGCTGATGGATGATTTTCGTGCAAATTTTATTATACTAAAGTTTTTTTTTTTTGATGGCCTAAATAAGGCTGATGGCTTTATGAATTTATAATGATTACGTCTATAACCTTTTCTCAAACGAAATAGAATTTCTATGGTAACTAGTTGAAGGATTCAAGATACCTTTTTTAGTTTAATCGGATTTTAGAAAATTTACATAATAATGAAAAAGAAGGATGTTAATTGAATTATTGTTTATTTGATAAAAATAAGTTTTCAAACAAATAAATTTGAATCTAGTTATTTAGTGCTTTGAAAAATCACATAGAAAAAAGAATGTTTTTTACACAGAAATTAAAAAGTAGGTAAATTAGTTTTCTTTTATTTTGATTAAGAGTCTCCAGGAAAAAAACAATGATAAACTAACAGAAGGTCAATGTTTTGACTCACAAGCTAGAATGAAAAAAAAAATCAGCTTTAGTAATTTCTGTTTTGTATAAAGGGTGATTTTGTGGCTGTTATCTTCTTGGCAACACTGCAACTGGTTTTAACAGTTGAGGCACATTTCGTGCTTTTTTTTTCACTGTCAAACATCTTTAGTTTGGTCTATAATTAAACCATGACTCTTCTTACAAAGGAACAACGCTTGCAAATTATTGAATATTATTATCAAAATGCGTGCTCTGTTAAGAAAGTTTATCGCGCGTTTCTTCCATTTTATGGTCAGTTTAATCAACAAACTGAAGCTGCTGTTCTGGCTATTGTGACTAAATTTTGCACCAAATTTATATTGTTGGACATTAAACAAATTGGGCCTCTGTTACCCAACAACGCGTAACATTTTGTGGAAGGATGTAGGTGTGATCCCTTTCAAAATACAGCTGGTGCAAGAATTAGAGCCGAACCACCTACCGCAACGTAAAATTTTTGGTCAATGGGCTCTTGGAAAGTTGGCCGAAATTCCATTTTTTTACCGAAAAATTGTGTTAAGCGACGAAGCTCATTTTGGCTCAATGAGTACGTAAATAAGCAGAATTGTCGATTTTGGAGTGAATATCAGCCAGAAGCATTATAAGAGTTACCAATGGATCTAGAAAAAGGCTGGTTGTTGCGGTTTATGGGCTGGTGGCATCATTGCACCGTACTTCATCAAAGATGATGCGAATCGTTACGTAACTGTTAAGGTGAGCGCTACTGTGAGATGATATTCTACTTTTTTTTTACCAAATTCCAAGATCTTGAGTTGCATGACATTTGGTTTCAACAAGACGGTGCCACATGACTTATTGAGAGGCGAGTTGGGTGAACATTTTATTTCACGTTGGGTATCTGTCAATTGGGCGCCTAGATCGTGTGATTTAACACCTTAAGACTATTTTTTGTGGAGCTATGTTGAAGCTCATAACTATACAGACATGCCCACTTCAATTCACACATTGGAAGACAACATTAAAGCATTTTTTTCGTGAGATACCACCCGAAAT
This sequence comes from Eupeodes corollae, assembly GCF_945859685.1. Classification (NCBI taxonomy): domain Eukaryota; kingdom Metazoa; phylum Arthropoda; class Insecta; order Diptera; family Syrphidae; genus Eupeodes; species Eupeodes corollae. The sequence continues at coordinate 46,230,105 of NC_079149.1, forward strand.
GTTGGAAAGAGTATGCCAAAATCGAACTAAGCGAATGGACCATTTGAGGCTCAGTCAAGGTCAACATTTGCATGAAATAATCTTCAAACATTAAATTATATGGACAGCACTATTGAGTCAAATAAAGATTTCATGCATTTTTCAGAATTGTATGTGTTTTTTTTGAAAAACTTTTCAATAGCTTTTAAAAAACCACCATTTATTTCATATTCACTTAAGGGATACAAGTGTTCCTAGAAGTTCGAACTCAGTAAAAGTGTGAGGAAAATGGAGAAGCATTTAAAAGTCGACACCGCTGTGCATTGTTCTTTAAGTTGCTAGGTAAAGCATTCAACATTCTTGAGGTGCGGCTTAAAAAAACAATCTCTACGTCTGATATCGAGGGTATTGTATTTCACACCCGAAAGATTTTAGGGGCTTTTTTGACAGAAAAAAGCTTCTTAAAATATGGCAGATGGCAAGACATAAAAAATTGCGATTAGTAGTGTTCGAATTGAACAGCAATATTTAAGGTTATAGTTCTTTCTTTTAAAATTCTCTAACCTTACGGTTATAACAAGAAAATCTGTTCAAATGAAATTCAATTGTATTCAAATTTGGAAAATTTTTATTTTTTTTAAGGATTGCATCAATATTTTCGACAATTTCAAATATGTGATCAATTCTTAGAAGGAATCCCATTTCGGTTTCTCTGTTTCTTTTTTACACAGTGTTTTTCTTGTAGAAACCCTGTTTGAACCTTGTTTTTATTGTTAATCCTTTTTCTTCATACAAAATCATGTAATTTAAGCCTGACGCTTAAAAAGCTGTACTATTACAATTCACTCACAATACAACTAAGTTGATAGCAAATTGAAGTTTCTGTTACATGATCAAGCGATTTTGTTGGAAATATTTATTTGCTTAAGTTTATTTTGTATTATTGTTACAAATGATTTTCTAAGAGTTATCGGAATTTGAAAATTAATCGCTTGGTCCAATTTTGGATTACGCTTTCTAACATTTCCGCCGGTAACACACTTATAAAAGCTTAAATGTTGACTCCTAGCACGTCAATCGAAACAAACTTGTCGTTATAGACATGAGCCTTTAATTAGGTCCTACAAAAAATAGGCAACTAACGTAAAATATAAAATTAACTATTCTTTGTTTCATTGTCACAATTACTGCTTGACATTTGGCACTGTCTTCTTGAAACCACATGTGATAGCATTCCAGCTCTTCCAATTTGCTCAAAAAAAAGTGTGTTATAATTAAACAATAGCTCAACATTCATTGTAACGCTTTGATTTTATCATATTTGATGAAATACGACCCAATGATTCCGGGATACCATTGGTAGCTCTTTTACAGCTGGTAACACAATTTTTCGATACAATGAATCTCCCCCTTACTTAACATTTCAACAAGCGTTATAATAGGTCGTTTGGTTTCAATTCTAACACCAGCTGTATTTTGAAAGGTTTTAATACCTTAATTCTTCTGCAAAATTTTTCACGTACCTAGTGGAGTAACAGAAGGCTAACTGCTTCGAACAGTACTGCCACTTCCTGCTCTTAAGAATGTTTGTAAATAGTTAAATGTCTAGAAATGTAAATTTGTATCAAAAATTAGTCACAACAGCCTGAATAGCAGTCTTAATAGGGTCTATTAAACTGACCATAAAATGGAAGAACGACGCGATGAACATTATTAAAAGAGCACTTATTTTGATACTAAAATTTAATAGTTTGCAAGCATCAATCGTTTGCAATGACACAAAAAACAAAACACACGTTAGCTGTCAAAACCAGTGCTGCCAACAAAAAAAAAAACAGATTAAGTTGCTTGAGTTATTTGTTTGTTGTTTCTTTTTTAAGTCTTGAATGTTTCTTTTGTGTTATGTTTTTTCCGTCTGAAAATGTTTTCTATTGTAAGGTATTTAAAACTGAATTTTTGTCTTTTCTTTAAAGGTTGAAAATGAAGCTAATCTGTAAGTTCCGCTCGTGGAGAGCGGCATTGAGTTTTTCCAGCATTAAACACGGTTGATAATTCTTCATTGGACAGTAATGTCGGGATCCTAATTTATTGAGTGCTGTTGAAGTTTCACTTCTGAAAGACATGAATATCTAAAACAGTTCAATGATAAAAAGATGTTGCCTTTAATGACTTCCCTGAGGGACTTCTGATTAGATATTGATGTAAGAGGAATATAAAGATAATGGTTTCAATAATGACAAAGTTAGAACAAGATTATGCTGCGTTTGATTATCTGACAATATCTTGAACTTATATTTGATGGATCAAATTAATAGATAAGACATACAAATCATTTAAAAAGTGACTTCTAAGCTTATTGAAACTTTGTACTGATATCGTAATAAAAGAAGCATAGAGGTAAACTTAACCATAACACCTTTTTTATAGCACTTAACTAAGTGATAAATATACATAACATTAATTTCATCTCACATAAAATCTTATTAATTAAATGAAATTAAAATGCACGCTTTCCCTGTCAGTAAAAATTATAATCAAATTCAATCAACGCTAAGTTTTCTTCTTTCCACTTAAATAACTGACGATGATGATGATGATGAGGATCAGGACAAGAACGAGGACGAGAAAGACCTACCCATTTCCTCTCACGAATCTAAAGAGTGCTACTCTAATAATAATTGCTTTCTAGATTCTGGCTGTTTTCTGCTGCATTGACATTCCTACACGCTGCGCTACTCTACGCTGCCAGCCAACTCGACTGCCGCTACCTTTCATGTTGAGTTCACTCCAGATTTCACCTGTAGATAACGTCCATGTTTAGATTTTCGCTTTTCCTCTAAAGTTTGCCGCTTTTACTAAGTTTTGAATAGGACTCTACGAGTATAGACATTTCAAGTTGCCAAAGGATAATTCTGCAGACGTCAATTTAAATGCAAACCCAAATATGAATCGGCACAGATTCATTGGAGCACTCATAGATGATTCAAGATCTGGCAATGTTAACCATTACTTCTGACGGTGGAACTAAGGTTGTCTGCAGCAGCAGCAGCGATGGAGGGTATGTCCCAGTGATGGTTTTCGACTGTTTTTCTAACGCTGTTTATATTCCTTCAATGAAGGAACTCCCTAAATGAATGGACTTGACTGGCATTTGAGACTAGTTTCAAGGTAGGTAATATATTTATGTGTGTTTACCATGGTTAAGGTATGTAGACATATCCGAAACCTTGATTCTCTTCCAAATGGGATTCCGGATTACTATAAGTCATACAAAGGCATCCTTGCAGGGAGAAAAGATTTGTGTACCTATATTGTATCTATTTATATAGAAGAGATACGCATTAAGTCTTAGCCCCATCTTTAGCAATGTAACTAGTACATACTTCTATACCATGGTCTGTCATAGATTTACAGAGATAAGTCCCTGTTTTGTGTTGGCATTCTTTTTGGCCTCCCTTTTCAGCCCGTTTCCTCTTATTTTTGTTGGCAAGCTTATAAATATAAATAATACATAGAAACAGAGAGAGACTCTTCTGTTGGTTTCTATGGCTGAAAGGAATAAGGATTACCACAAAACTAATGCACGCTATAGTGACTGCGTGTATACACTGTATACGCTTACACTTTTGTAACGCTCCATATCCTAGTCCATAGTTGTACCTATAGTTAGCATTAGTACTAGATACAAAAATGAACGGTTCGATAGAGATAATGGAGATGAAGTTGCAGTTAAAGGAAGGAGGATGTAGGCAGAGCCTTACATCCCCACATACCGTATACCCATACATATACTGTCATGCCTTTAAGGAATTAGGCTGGGTTTTAACTAAATGATATGTTTATGGATGTGGAGTTATTATACCACAAACTGATTATACGGTTTTTGTGGTACTTAGCTCCTCGTATAAAGTTCTTCTTTATATTACCTACCATACTATAGTTATAAACGATGTGTGAAAGAAATACAACAATGTGTGAGTATATTTAGGTATCTGAGTTTGTAACGAAAAGAGAAGTCATCTGTTTACACATGATGGTCGTCCGGAGGTGAAAACTTTTGCTTTCCTATTAACTTTATTGTTAAAGGATTGTTTTAAATGAAAACACCTTTATTATTACTCATTTATTTTATGCTGATGGTGTTACCCCCAGGAGTGTTGCAACAAAAAAGTGTGTACTTATATTGATAAGTCATAAAATTACATAGGAGTATAGGAAAAATATGGTATTCAACTTCTGATACCAAGTAACTTTAGGGGACATTTAATTAAGTTGTAAAAAAGTAATAAAAAGGCGAAGATCGAAATCAAAAGTTATCGTTCGTTAAGAATTTAAATTTCATTACAAAGTTCAAAGTGTTAATAAAATAATTTAACGTACACGTTTCAGAAGTTTGCAATCAAAGCCGTTGTAATAAAAGGCTGCTTCTAAGGCCATTCAATGTCGAAACGTATATGATGTCATTTTCTTGTTTTTTTTGTTTTTTTTTTATGATTTTTGGTTTGCTTTGATCTTGTTTTTTTGTAAAGAGTTAAAGGTTGTTACGATCGCCACAATTTTTTGTACATACTGATCACAGGTTTCTCGTAATATATTTTTCAGATTTTGAAGTCCATAAAGGCTTTTCCAATAAGAGGTTTAATTTTGATATTAAAAATATTAAATGAAGTTAAAATTGCCAGTTATGGCTATCATTGGTTTTCATCATTAAAAACCAACATTGGAATTTTTTGGACAGGTCGCTTATAGCAATAATTCAAAATGTCTGTCATTGAAAAAAATGTACTGATTGAATTCCACAGTGAATTTCCGCCCGGAAAATATAAAAATACATTTCTAGAGGAAAATAAATTACTTACATTTTTTTTTCAAAAATAATCTTTGTGTGATTTCCGATTGATCAGGAGGATAGCGTTTCGAAGATAGTCTCACTTCACGTAAGACGATAATCGTCAAAGTGATAGCGTTTACACGATAGCCAAGTAGGTATCGTCTGCTATTAATTTCTATTGATGACTAAGCAAATTGAAGTAATAAAGCTTCGGTGTAGTTTAGATTTGTTACAAAATGAAAATAATAACTCAAAAAAATACAATGAATTCGATTACGAAGGCATTAAAAAAGATTTTTTAAGAAGCTGTGGTATTGGCCATTGCATATATCTGCTGGAAGTTTATTATATATAAATGGAGTTATGATAGTACAGAAGCGTCTACGATGCTCTGTTCTAGTTCTTTGGATAGTCACAGTAGACGCTGAAGATCTCAACGAGCGATTTATGGCATTTCTTCTTACTGTATTGTGACCACCCCGCAGATAGAACAGTCTCAGTACCTTATAAACATAAAGATGGGCTGTGATTGAAAGCTGTAGAATGCTGACAAATGCACTAGACCTTATTCTAAGCCAAAGTTAGCTAATACATAATAGATAGATGTTAGTAGGTTTGCTGGTACTATTTTCCCAAGAGAAAGATTTTGTTCAAAACACTCATGATGTGTGACTTCCAGTTCAGTTTTGAGTCTTCTATTATGCAAAGGTATTTAAATTCTGTTACACATTCAAGTGGCATGCAATAAACTTTACAACTAGAATGATTACCGCTTGCGTCATAAACACCAATATTTTTAAAAGAAATTTCATTTGACGAGGAAAAGTACATAATCTTGGATTTCCTACTCAGCACCATCTGATGATACTTAAAGCAGTTTGCCAAAATAGATAGATTGTTATTCCTTTAGGTTTTTATTCTATCAACAGAAGGAGGAGCATACGAAATGGTTAAGTCATCAGTATAAAAGCAATCACATTTCCTTTCAAAGGCAACTAAAAAATTGAATTTATATAAATAATAAAAAGTAAAGGCCCAAGCACTGACCCTTAGGGGACGCCTACCCATGCACATGCTGGGACCTCTTTTGAAGATAGGATGAGAACCAATTTAAAATGTTACTTCTGAATCCATATCTGTAAAGTTTATTTAAAAGAAATTTATGATCGACTTAGTCAAATGCTTTCGTGAGATCTAGAAACAGAGCACCAGATTTATAAATATTTTCGATGTTTGACTAAATTGGTGAATGATTTTTAAATACATCTTTAAAAAACAGCAACGCTCTCTTAAACCGTATTTTCTGATAACTCTATGAGTTTATGTTCATTGCCGCCATTTTGTTTCCCTAAAAGCTTGTTAATGATCTTCCATTGCTGTTTTGGATG